>NC_067424.1:35404382-35712969 GCF_009764475.1 Pristis pectinata
AACACGGATGTCCAATCCCTCTCCAGTTCCATCTCACCCCAGGATGGGCTGAGAGCCCTTTGCTTCTTTGTCAAACAGGGACCTGACAGTCCCCTCCTCAACCTAGATGAACTTTTCCTCCCCTGTAACTCCAATCACCTTCTTCAAATAGAAGGTATTGCCATGGGAACTGGTTTGTGTCTGAGCTTTGTCTGCCTCTTTGTAGGTACCGTAGAATGTTCTTGGTTTCAGTACCACTCGTCTCACCTCTCACCTGTTGGTCGAGTATATTGAAGGCCATATCGGTGCAGCCTCTCCTTCTGAACAGGACAGTTTCATCAACTTTGCCATTTTCTATCCTTCTCTCGACTTCATATGGTCCATCTCCAAATCGCCCCCTTCCTTCTTTTCCTCAACTTCCCAATAATCTGCAAAAGCCCATCGACTCCCACAGCCACCTTCCCACGAAATAGTTGGCGATACCCTTTGACCTCTCACCCTGGTTCCAACTTATTCCCTCCATTTCTCAATCCACGTTTATTTGTTGGAACAATGACCCTTTCAGTACCAGTGCTTCTAATACGTCTTTCTTTATCCTCCGCTGAAGATGGGCGGCACTGTGACACAGCTGGTAGAGCCGCTGCCTCACAGCACCAGTGACCCAAGTTCAATCCTGACTAACAGTGCTGTCTACGTGGGGTTTGCACGTTCTCCCTGTGGGTTTCCTCCAGGTGCTTCGGTTTCCTCCCACGTCCCAAAGACGTGCAGGTTGTGCACATTCTCACTGTAGTGTAGCAAGTTAGCATGACACTATTAAAACACCAGCGACCCGGGTTCAATTCTGGCTGCTGTCTGTAAGGAGTTTGTATGTTCTCCCTGTGACTGCGTGTTTCCTCCGGGTGCTCTGGTTTCCTCCCACATTCCAAAGACGTACAGGTTAGGAAGTTGTGGGGGTGCTACGTTGGTGCCGGAAGTGCGGCGGCACTTGCGGGCTGCCCTCAGAACACTCTACGCAAAAGGATGCATTTCACTGTGTGTTTCGATGTACATGTGGTTAATAAAGAAATCTTATCTTGGTAGGTTGACTGGCCATTGTAATAGCCCCTAGTCTAGATGAGTGGTAGAATCTGGGGGGAGTTGATGAGAATGTGGGAAGAATACAAAGGGATTACTGTACGATTCACGTAAATGGGTACTGGATGTCCAGCATGGACTCAGTGGGCTGAAGGGCCTGTTGCTGTGCTGGATGACTCTGTGACACTAAGATTCCTCACCATCTCAAGTGACAGACTCTGGACCGTGACCATTACGAACATAGAACACTATAGCACAGTACAGGCCCTTCGGCCCACAATGTTGTGCTGACATTTTATCCTGCCTGAAGATCTATCTAACCCTTCCCTCCCATATAGCCCTCCATTTCTCTATCATTCATGTGTCTATCTAAGAGTGTCTTAAATATCCCGAATATATCTGCCCCCACAACCTCTGCCGGCCGTGTGTTCCACGCACCCACCACTCTCTGTGTAAAAAAACTTACCCCTGACATCTCCCTTATACCTTCCTCCAATCACCTTAAAATTATGTCCTCTCGTGTTAGCCATTGTTGCCCTGGGAAAAGTCTCTGACTGTCCACTCGATCTATGCCTCTTATCATCTGGTACACACCTCTATCAAGTCACCCCTCGTCCTCCTCCTCTCCAATGTCTCTGGAACTTCTGCTCCTCTGTCTCCTCTCCTTCCAAAGACCAGGATGCGGTTCCTGTTCTATCCCACCAGGCTTCCCATTCCCACCACCAAACACACCTACCCCTCCCGTTGCCCAGTTCACTCCCCTCCCCCACCTGGTTGCATTGGCCCATTACCCACGCACCACATCTGGTTCGCCTATCCCATCCCCCAGCCGGTTCTGTCTGACCCTCATCCGCCCCTTATCTGGTTCCACATCACCTTCCAGTCTCCTCCGTCTCGTCCTCCAGCCTCCCCCCACCCGGCTCCATCTGCCACCTTTTTGTCCCTCTTTCCTCATCTGCCATCTCCTGACTCCACTCCTCCCCCACCCGCCCAGCCACCCCTCCTCACCTGGTTCCACATCGCTTGCCGCCCCTGCCTCACCCCTTTTTACTGGCCGTCTCCCCTCTACACTCTCAGTCCTGATGCGGGGTCTTGAATCAAAACGTTGACAATCCCTTTGCCGCCACAGATGCTGCTTAACCCGCTGAGTTCCTCCAGCAGTTTCACAAGATCACAAGACAAGGGAGCAGAAGTGGGCCATTTGGCCCATCGAGTCTGCTCCAATGAAAAGGGAAAAAATGAGAAATGAGAAATGGGGGGGGGGGGGGAAGAAGAGGAAGAAGAAAAAAAAACTATTCTAATCCCAATTTCCGGCCTTATCCCCATATCCCTTGATACCCCAACTATTTAGATATATGTCTATCTCTTCCTTAAACGCCCCCAATGATCTGGCCTCCAATGCTGTACCTGGCAAGGAATTCCACAAATTCACCACCCTCTGGCTAAAGAAATTTCTCCTCATCTCTGTTTTGAAACTGTACCCTCTAATTCTAAGATTGTGCCCTCTGGTCCTGGACTCACCCACCAAGGGAAACAGCCTAGCCACATCTACTCTGTCCAGTCCTTTCAACATTTTAAATGTCTCTATGAGGTCCCCTCTCATTCTTCTGTACTCCAGTGAGTACAGTCCAAGAGCCGACAAACGCTCATCCTACGTAAGCCCTTTCATTCCGGGAATCATCCTCGTAAATCTCCTCTGAACCCTCTCCAACGTCAGCACATCTTTCCTAAGATATGGGGCCCAAAACTGCACACAGAATTCCAAATGAGACCTCACTAGTGCCCCGTAGAGCCTCATCAACACTTCCTTACTTTTATACACTATACCTCTAGAAATGAATGCCAACATAGCATTCGCTTTCTTTACCACTGATCCGACCTGGTGGTTAACCTTTAAGGTATCCTGCACGAGTACCCCCAAGTCCCTTTGTACTTCTGTACTTTGAATTTTCTCTCCTTCTAGATAATAATCTGTCTGTTTATTTCCGTTTCCAAAGTGTACAACTGCACATTTCTCAACATTGAATCTCATCTGCCATTTCCTTGCCCATTCTCCTAAACTATCTAGGTCTCTCTGCAAACTTCCTGTCTCCTCAATACTCCCTACTCCTCTACCTATCTTGGTGTCACCCGCAAACGTAGCCACAAAACCATTTACTCCATCATCCAAATCATTAATGTACAAGGTAAAAAGAAGCGGCCCCAACACCGACCCGTGTTTGTTTTTTTTAAAAACCCCTCTCCTCCCTTTGTTGGAATTCTGATGGGCCTGTTCCCTGCAGGACACTCCTTCCCCAAAGCACCATCCCATGACATTGCCGGCAATGTCTTTTTTGCCTCCCCATTGCCCATGACTGACCTGATACACACTTTCCAGAGAACGCAGTGATCTACTTGTACAGTAAAACTCTGAAAAACTGCTATCTGACCAATCAGAAATCCGCACGGTTTGGTATCGGGTTCACTGGGTAATCTTTGCCACACTCCCGTCTCACTGGAGCCCCGATTCCTGAATTCCCTTTAACTCACCTGGGCTCTGGTTCCCACACTCCCTTCCAACTCACCGGGGCCCCAGCTCCCCGCGCTCTCTACAAACTGACCGGGGCCCTGGATCACACACTCCGGGCGGCACGGTAACGTAGTGGTTAGCGCAACGCTATTACAGTGCCAGCGATCAGGGTTCAATTCCCGCCGCTGTCTGGTGTAATTGGGCGGCTCGGGCTCATTGGGCTGGGAGGACCTGTTACCGTGCTGTATAATAAATCTTTTAAAGAAAATTTTATTTTTAGAGTCCCGAGCGTGCCAACTTAGAGTTCGACTGTACTTATACAGCTGGCAGCTGTTTTCACTCACTGCCATGGACCCTATCACGTCCCGGTGATCCAGGATGATTGAGAAATGAAGGGTTATGTGGGAGGGAAGGGTTAGATAGATCTCAGAGCAGGATAAAATGTCGGCACAACACTGTGGGCCAAAGGGCCTGTACTGTGGTGTAGTGTTCTATGTTCATACACTAGATTCGCTGCTCATAAAGCAGTCTTCTCTAAGATTTGTTCTCTGCTCCCTCACTCCGTTCCTTTGCATTTTGAAGCCAATATATCTCTACTTTTCTTCCCCCTCATTCTCTTCACAAACTTGTTGCCTTGCCTGCTTTACAACTTCCAGCATCTTGTGATTTTATTTCAGCTTTGAACACCTGCGGCATTTTGCAATTTTTAAATCAACAGCACGTGGTTGGGACTAAACCACAGGGGTGTCTCTGCCTCAGCACAGTGCACTAGCCTGGGTAATGCACTGGACTGATTGTCAGTCTGGTGAACTGTGGGCTCTTACCGTGGTGAGGCAGAGGACAGCAGTGCACGATCACCATAGAATGGTTTCCCACCCACGAGGAAGGTGACGTCTGAATGTTCCTGGTTGTTCAGGGGGATGGGTTCTGCAGGAATAAACAGAGAGAGAGGGACTTAAATTAAGCACCGAGAGCCACCTTCTGACCCGACCCATCCAACGGCATCACTGAACACACTCCACACTGTGAGGTCGTAGGGAACTGGTCCTTACTCACCCTGTGAGAGCAGCCACAGTCTAATCCAAAGTACTTGCTCTTGAAGTGGACAACACTAGAGGGAGAGGTGGGAGGGAGCAGAGCAAGTGGGACTGATGGGGTAGATAACTCAGTGAAGTTTGAGAAGTGAAAGCCCCATAAGATCGACAGAGATGTGATGAAGAGACAGCCACAATGGAAAGGGGGAGTGGGAGACCCCACGCAGGGGTGTATGGAGGCTAGGGTAATAAGCCAGCTTCATCAGGGATGGTGATATGGATGGCGGGCAGAGATGGAGGGGGCCCCTTGTGGCCTAAGTCAAGTGGTATCTTTAGCAGGCATGGTAGTGTAGCAGTTAGCGTAACGCTATTACAGCGCCAGAGACCCGGGTTCAATTCCCGCCACCATCTGTAAGGAGTTTGTACGTTCTTCCCGTGTCTGCGTGGGTTTCCTCCGAGTGCTCCGGTTTCCTCCCACATTCCAAAGACGCACCGGTTAGGAAGTTGTGGGCATGCTATGTTGGCGCCGGAAGCGTGGCGACACTTGTGGGCTGCCCCAGAACACTCTACGCAAAAAGATGCATTTCACTGTGTGTTTCCGTGTACATGTGACTAATAAAGAAATCTCATCACACAACAGCAAACATTTGGGATTGAAAATTTGTCCGTGATTGAATCCACTGTCTAATTCCACCGGTCGGACGAGGCAGCTAATGCTCACCCGTTGGAACACAGAGTTTCTCCTTGGGCTCCTGGATCACGGGGATATGGTAGGGTCCATAGCAGTGAGTGAAAATGGCTGCCAGCTGTCTAATAATAGCATCATTCTGAAAAACATAACACAAAGAGACACCATGACACATCATTCAGGTCTGAGGTCAGTTCACCAACATTTGATACGCAGATCCCAGCAACTGCTGACTGTCGCGTTAAGTAGACTCACTGTTGAAACACCACCCACTTCATCATAGTGGTTACCCCAGCTCACTACTACGAGGTCAGACACAGCAAACCCATACATATCCTTACCATCATGCTTTACCCACCACAATCCCCATGGTCAGTAGATTGCAGGAGGGATTTGTTTTGTCAATGAGTTTTATATCAGTGGTTGTCTGAAACCTTGGTCTGTGACTGTGGGAATTACAAGATCATATTACGCAACAAGAGATTGCGTAGCTCATGTTTTGTTAGATTGAGACCCGTAATTGCAGAACTTGATGCAGGTGAATAAAAATATCACTGACTAGTGGACTGGTACCTGTCGTTTCAAGGACACTTGGTTTTGGGTCTGGAATCTCAGGATCAATAGGCTGGACTTATAAATGTAGCGACTCTTAGATTTGGACCTGTATTTTGAGGGTTATTGGGATGAGGGCCACAATATCAGGGACTGTTGGTTTTGCGCCTGTAATATCAAAGACTGCTCAATTAGGTAAAAGAACAGGAAATGTCAGGAAATACTCAGCAGGTCGGGCAGCAGCTGTGGAGTGAGGAACAGAGTCAATGTTGTCCATTGGCCTGAAATGTTAACCGTTTCTCTCTCCAGAGTTGCGGGTTAATTATTTTTTGCTTTACTGCAGTTTTTTTTTGGTGTCTGATTGTTGGATTTGCGACGAAACTGGTAGATTAGGACCTAGAATATCAGAGACTGTTGGATCGGAATGTGTAATATTGCTGTACCACTTTATTAGGGACCCAGTCCAACCATCTCCAAAGTTGGCCCTTTGTCCCAACACATCCATACTGCCATTTACTCTAATCCCATTTGCCCACACTATGTCTGTATCCTTCTACGCCTTGCCTATACAAGTGCCTGTCTAAATGGCAAGGTAGTGTAGCGGTTAGCATGACGCTATTACAGCACCAGTGACCCCGGTTCAATTCCGGCCACTGTCTGCAAGGAGTTTATGTGTTCTCCCTGTGTCTGCGTGGGTTTCCTCCGGGTGCTCCGGTTTCCTCCCACATTCCAAAGACCTACGGGTTAGGAAGTTGTGGGCATGTTACGTTGGTGCCCGAAGCGTGGCGACACTTGCAGGCTGCCCCCAGAACACTTTACGCAAAAGGATGCATTTCACTGTGTTTCGATGTACATGTGATTAATAAAGATATCTTATCTTACCTAAATGTCCCTTAAACGTAGTAATTATATCTGACTCCATCACCTCTTCTGGTAGCACATTCCAGATATCAACCACTCTCCCCTCAGACCCCCATTAGAACTGCTTCCTCTCTCCTTAAACCTCTGCCCTTTTGTTTTGTTTTACCTACACCTTGGGAAGAAGATTCTGACTATCTCCCCTATCCAATAATTTTATACACCTCTATCAGGTCACCTTAATCACCTCAGCCTCCTTCACTCCAGGGATAACAAGCCCAGCCTCTCTTATCTCTCCCCATTAGCAAAACGCCCTCTAATCCTGGCCAATCTCCTCTGCACTCTCCCCAGCACAACCGCATCCTTCCCACAGTTATAACCAGAACGACACACAATACTCCAAAGTATGGTCTAATCAGTCTTTTACAAGGTTGCAACATAATGACCCAACTTTTATATCCTACACCCCGATCTATGAAGGCAAGCATGCCATTTGCCTTCTTCACCGCCCTATCTACCTGCGTCACCACTTTCAGGGCACTATGGACTTGAATCCCAAGGTCCCGCTGCTCATCAACATTCCCTTAGTGCCCTACCATTTACTGTACATGTTCTACCCCTATTTGATTCCCCAAAATGCATCGCCACGCACTTGTTGGGATTAAGTTCTATCTGCCAAAACTCTGCCCAGTTTTCCATCTGATCGCTATCTTGGAATATAATTTGAATCTGTGGGAAAGGTGCTATTGTAGATTTGTACAGGCATAGAGAAGATTGCACACTATCACACCTTGCTCTGGCGGAATATGTTGAACATGAGGGGCAGACCCTTGGAGATCATTTCTTCACTGTACACATCATTCAAGCTATCAAATTCCTTCAGCAGATCCAGAGTGATGGACCAACGATGCTGACTGAATGAGGTTTGCAGGGACTTCTGCCAGGAGTGTACAGTCCATGGGACACCTGGTGTGAAAAGAACAAATAGTCATGAGTCAAAGGGAGCTGACAGCCATGAAAAAGCGAGAGGTTATTAACCAAGGCACAGGAATTCCCAACACTTCACATCAGAGCCCAGGCAAATCAGTCATGGAAGGAAAGAAGACCAAGTCAGGTCTGATGTAGTCTGCTCACTGTGGTTCTAGGGTGTGGATCAATGTCTTCTCACTTCAGAGTTAGACATGTATGGAGGAGGAGGAGGAGGAGCCTGTGCCATGGCTGCGGAGGGCGTGTGGGCGTGAAGGATCAATCCAACGCCTTGGGTCCAGTGGTTTGAGGAGATAGAAAGATTAGTCCCAAGCTTTGGGTCCAGTGGGGTGGGGATTGCAGGAGGACTGGGCCTCGGGTCCAGTGGGGTAGAGGGGTGGAGAGATACAGGGGTCAGGGAGAGGGGACAGGACGGGTGGTGGGGAAAGGATTGGGCCTGAGTCTTGGATGTGGTGGGGTGGGGAGGAATCCAGCCTATGCTTTGGATCGGAGTTAGGGATGGGATGGGAGAAGTGCAAGGATTGGGCTGGAGTTTTGGGTCCAGTGCTTCGGGGAGACAGAAGGATTGGCCTGTGCCTTGGGTCCAGTGAGGTGCAACATGTACGTAGAAAGATCGATCCTGTGTTCTCCAATGGTTGTGGTAAATGGAGGGCTAGGCTTGCCTTGGGGTGGGCAGCTAGCTTGTGCCTTGGGGAGGGTGGTGGGAATGAACCGGGAGGGACAGCATTTGTGGTGGTGGTGGTGGTGGAGAAGCATCACGGCCAATGATTGGCCCAGGATGTCTGGGGTTGGGTGACCAGGAGCAGGAATAACGATTGGCCCAGGAATGGAGAGAAGGACCCAGAATCACCATCGACTGGCCCAGGTTGACCCAGGTTTAGGGCCAAAGATCACCAGTGAGAATCAGAGACAGCAAAGGAGTCAGTGGTTGAGGCTGGGGGAAGTGGGCGGGGTGGTGTTTGGAAACCGATGATGGCTGGGTCGGGTAGTCAGGAGGATCCGGGTGTGGGTTCGATGTCATTGTTGGAGTATCACAACAACGGTCACTTCCCAGACAAACTGGTCCATTTCCCTCCACAAAGTCTCAAAGAGGAGAAGCACGAGGAATGACATTAATTCTTGCAGCCGACACAGAAACCACATCAGGGTGCAAGAGTAACCCATTTACAGGAAGTGTTCAAGTTTCTGGAGTAGATATGAATCAACCTGGAAATAGTCATTATCACGATTCACGACTGAAACAAAAACAATCCATTTTCAACTGCAAAATGGTTTAAGCATAAATGCAATGGCACTTTTAAACTATTGTGCACAAATTGGTTGCAGCATTTCCTACTTTGCACAATGGTTATGCTTCAAAGTTCCTTTATTTGCAGTAAAGTGTCCCGATATGTCCTGTTAAAGGTTCCGTCGTAACCAAATGTCGTCCTTTGTTGTGGTGTTGCCCTGCTGGGAGGCTGTGCAGACAGGTGCAATTCCTGTGAATGCCAGCAGAGGCCCCCAGCATGTCATATCTGGGTGAGGCTCCCTGTGGTCAATGGGGAATTGAACTGTGTACACTGTTGAGAACACCAGGCCTGGATTTGTTTGAGTAATAAACATTCCAAATAATTGCTTCCACGGACTTTAACAACCAGCGACGACACATAAAATTAACGTTTTCAGCAGATGGAGTCAAAGACCACAAATCTCCAGATTGGAGGGCAATAATGGGAGAACCAAGAGAGGAAATTGGTGAGATCCCAATGGGGAGATTGCTCCATGCTGGGGAGGTAGATGGGGGAGAAATGAAGAGAAAACATGGGCTGGGAAATCTTCTCCGAGATGTTCCTCATTTGCTGTCAGGGGTTCCTGCAGCTTCTCCAACTTGGTTGCAACATGAGGAGTAGCTGGGAGAGGACACTGCCCGGCCCTGGGTGAGATGGGGCAACCGGGAAGAGAAGCACCAATGGGCTCCTTAGCTCACCTGCTGCTGCATACAGACTGTGCTGAAGCAGCTGGGATACTGTGCTCCTGTTCGGAGAGATGGAGATCTGTGTGTAGGATTGGCAGCACCCAACCGGGCCCAGAATCTGAGGTCATGGAGTCAGAAAGCACGAAAACAGGCCCTTCAGCCCATCAAGTCCATGCTGACCACCAAGTCCCCATTTACACTCAATACACAAAATGCTGGAGGAACTCAGCGGGTCGGGCAGCATCTATGGAGGGAAATGGACCGTCGACATTTCAGATCGAGACCCTTCATCAGGTCAAGGGGAGATAGCCAGTATGAAAGGGTGGGGGGCGAGAGGGGGTGGAGCAAAAGCTGGCAGCTGATAGGTGGATCCAGGTGTGAGAGGGAAGATAGGCAGGTGGGGGAGGAGGGAGAGTGGGAATGATACAAGAAGCCTTGGAGCAAAGAGCAAGATTATATGGACTTCAGTAAGGCATTTGACAAGGTCCCATATAAATCGGTTAATCAAGAAAGTTCAGATGCACGGGGTCAGTGGAGAATTGGCTGTGTGGATCCAGAACTGGCTTGCTCGTAGAAGACAAAGGGTGGTGGTTGAAGGGACTTATTCGGGCTGGAGGCCTGTGAGTAGTGGTGTTCTGCTGGGATCTAAGCTGGGACCTCTGCTGTTTGTGATGTACATAAATGACCTAGATGAGTATGTTGATGGGTGGGTAAGTTTGCAGATGATACCAAGATTGGTGAGGTTGTGAATAGTGTAGAAGACTGGCAATGGATACAGCATGATATAGATCAGTTGCAGATGTGGGCAGAGAAATGGCAGATGGAGTTTAACCTGGATAAATGTGAGGTGTTGCACCTTGGTAGGACTAATGTCAAGAGGCAGTACACTCTAAGGGCAAGACCCTTAAATGTTGAAGAGCAGAGAGACTTTGGGATGCAAGTTTCATTGAAAGTGGCTACACAGGTAGACAGGGTGGTTAAGGCGGCTTATGGAATGCTTGCATTTATTAATTGGGGTATTGAGTACAGGAGTCAAGAAGTTATGATGCATCTCTATAGAACTCTGGTTAGGCAGCATTTAGAGTATTGCATGCAATTCTGGTCACCTCACTATAGGAAGGATGTTGAGGCTTTAGAGAGGGTGCAGAGGAGGTTTACTAGGATGCTGCCTGGATTAGAAGGCATGTGCTATCAGGAGAGACCGGACAAACTTGGGCTCTTTTCTCTGGAGCGGTGGAGGCTGAGGGGTGATCTGTTGGAAGTGTATAAAAATTATGAGGGGCATAGATAAGGTGGACAAGCAATACTGTTTTCCCATTATTGAGCGATCCAATACCAGAGGGCATGCATTTAAGGTGAGAGGGGGTAGGTTCAGAACAGATGTGATGGGCACGTTTTTGTTTTACTGAGAGTGGTGGATGCCTGGAATGCATTGCCTGATAGGGTGATGGAGGCAAATTCATTGGGGGCTTTTAAGAGGGGCTTAAATGGGCACATGAATGAGAGGAAAATGGTGGGATATGGGCATTCTGTAGGTAGGAGGGATTAGCTAAGTCGGCACAACATTGTGGGCCGAAGGGCCTGTTCTGCGTTCTATGTTCTAAGCTGGGAGGTGATAGGTATCCCCATTTTACACTCACTCCATTCCAGTTTATTCCCCCCACATTCTCATCAACTTCCCCCACATTCTACCACTCACCCACACACTAGCGACTACTTAATGGCCAATTTACTTCCCAACCCGCATGTCTTCGGATGTGGGAAGAAACGGGGGAATGTTCAAAGCAGCAGAGGTCGGGATCGAACCCGGGTCGCTGGAGCTGTGAGGCAGCAGCTCTACAGGCTGCGCCACTGTGTCGCCTGGATTGTGGACGAGTTGAGGGAAATTGCATCGGAGCACAAGGTGACAAACACATCGACTCTCGCCAGGTGAAACTCTGCAGAGATTTCCTCAGGCAGGGCTTCCTCGGCCCAGGCTGCGTGCCCAGATGTCAGCCCACTCAGAGGCGGCACACTCTGGTCAACAGGCCACAGAGGGATTAGGGAACGAGAGAAACATTTCAGTAAGGAGAGTGCAAAGTGCCATAACTCTGGCAAGTTGCTATACACACCCAGTTTGCGCAATTCTATAGTGATGTCGAGGTAGTTGTGTTCGGCACTCTGATACAGGGCGTCCTGCAGAGCTCTCCTGCGGGCTTTACTGCTGCGACTCAGCCCAAGGTTCGGCGCCTGCTGCTTGTTCATCTCTGCCCCCTCGGCAAGGATGTCCTCCAGAGACACAAAGTCAGTGTTCACAGTGTCCGGCTGCGAAAGGAGCTTCTGCAGCACATTCCTGAGCAATAATTAAAAGCAAGAATGAAGAACTATTAGCAATGAAAACTATGCACTCCAGTCCGTGGTTAGATTTGTCGCTGTAAGTGGGCAGTACCCAGATGAGATCTGCACAGGGACCGTCTATCTGCAGTAAAAACCTCCCCAGTTATTTTCTTTGGCCCACTCAACTCAAGGTTCTCTGTCACAAGCCAACTAACTCCCTGCCCCACCTCTCTGTTACATAACAAGGCTATCAGTTGAAATGTACTCTCTGCTGCACCCTTTTCTCAGTGTAATGCTCCCGGTTAAAGTTCACTCTCCTTTACTCCCCACCCTTTGTTACCTTGCTTAAAATCTGTTCTGATCCTGAATTGGAGTGCTAATCCAGCAATTAGCAGAGAGCCTGGATTCTGTATTAGATTGCATTCTCTGTGTAAAAGCACAGTAGGCATGATAGTGCATGGCAGGCACAGTAGTGTAGCAGTTAGCCTAACACTATTACAGCATCAGTGACCCGGATTCAATTCCGGCCGCTGCCTGTAAGGAGTCTGTACGTTCTCCCCGTGTCTGCGTGGGTTTCCTCCGTGTGCTCCGGTTTCCTCCCACATTTCAAAGACGTACGGGTTAGGAAGTTGTGAGCATGCTATGTTGGCGCTGGAAGCATGGAGACACTTGCAGGCTGCCCCCAGCACACTCTACGCAAGAGATGCATTTCACTGTGTGTTTCGATGTACACCTGACTAATAAAGATATCTTCTTATTTTTGCTAGCCAGTGCTATAAAATATGCAGAGCAGTGCAGGTCTTGACAATAAAGTATTGAATTTAGCACAGCCTACCAGCGCTCTGCAGTGTTAAGTCACATCATCAGGGCACCAATTCTTGAAACTCTCTCCTGAAAGTTATCACATTACTGCAAGCATTGTGGCCTCTGATCGCTGGTTCCAAATGGCAGGGAGGCAGTGAAGGAGAGACATCATGGCCCCCATTTCCCTGACAACACCCTGACAAGATCTTTGTGGATGAGGAGAGACTGTGCTGTAGATGTTACAATGAGAGTGTTAACTCTTGCAACCCTACTTCACTTGTGCCGTCTTCAGTAGGGACATTTTAACAGATCTGGCAGCTCAAAACTGAGCATCCAGGTGACACTGTGGACTATAAGCAGCAGCAAAAATGTACACTCCATTGCCCTGCTTTTTTGTCTATCACTGCAGGTTCTCAGAAGAGATCCGCAGACAAACTGCCTCCCAACTCAACACCCACCCCCAGGTAGGAACCGAGATCACATGGGGAAAGAGGACACGGTGGCGCTTGCACGGGTGAAGGACAAACAGGCTACATTTTTGCATCTGACTCTGCAAAGCACCAGCTCAGATACTGGCACCCCCAGGGTATAGGGGCACATCTTCCACGGAGATTGCACCTAGCGAGCTACAGTCAGGACACACAACAAATGCGCCAGCACCCAGCAGCGGAAGTCGTACATCAGAATTGGCCTGGATTGATCTGAGGACCGTGGTAGGGGGAGTGTCTGTGGAAAGAATGATGCAATGCAAGGCTGGATGTGCATTATCCCATCTGATAGAGAGAGCACAGTGGAACCTGTCCCCAGCCTTGCTCAGAGCTCAGCTGCACGTCACCTCTACGCTGGACGCGT
Source organism: Pristis pectinata (assembly GCF_009764475.1). Classification (NCBI taxonomy): domain Eukaryota; kingdom Metazoa; phylum Chordata; class Chondrichthyes; order Rhinopristiformes; family Pristidae; genus Pristis; species Pristis pectinata. The sequence goes on from NC_067424.1 coordinate 35,417,990, forward strand.
TCCAGGTTTCTGAGCCTGCACTAGTGGCTGACGGAACAGGTTTCTCCTTCCCCAGGGGCACAGGCCAAGGCTGCCCAAAGTTTCGTGCCTCAGGCCAATTGATTCAGAGCTCTCTGTTGATTTTCACCCCGCAGCAGATGGTTGTTGTGAGAAAGTGAAGAAATGCCACTTGAAAAGTAACAGGAGTTCAGTGCGACTGAAGTGCTGACCGGGAGAATACCTTTGCCATCGGGGAGAAGACTGCTGTTCAAAAGATCTGTTTATCAATATTGGCATTGTATGGTATGGGTCACAGCAAATATACAGCTCAATGGTTTTACTTTGTCATTTTCCAAAGCCAGCATTTAATGCCCATCCCTCATGCCCTTGAGAAGGTGGTCGTGAGCCATCTACTTGAACAGCTGCAGTCCTTCTGGTGAAGATACTCCCACAGTACGATTGGGCAGGGAAGGTGCTCTCAGAGTGCAGGGTTGCAGGTTTTATACTCAGCAACAACAAAGGACCAGTGTGCCAATTGGGGTAGGAATGGGTGGTGCTGCTGCCTCCGTCCATCTCGGTGATAGGGGGTCCCAAACTTGGCAGTTGCTTTCAGAGTAGCCTGGGCGAATACTTGCAGTGCATTTCACAGATGGTGCACTCTGCAGCCACTGTGTGCCAGTGTGGAGAGAATGAACGTTTAAAGATGGCTGTTGGGGTGCTAAGCAAGCAGGCTGCTTTGTCCTGGGAGGTGTTGAGCTTCTTGGGAGTTGTTGACGCTGTGCTCATTCAGGCAAGTGGAGAGTATTTCATCCCGCTCCTGACGTGTGCCTTGTAGATGGTGGAAGGGTCTCTGGGTGTCAGGAGATGAGCCAGTCACTGTAGGATACCCAGCCTCTAAACTGCTCTTGTAGTTATGATACTTGTGTGGCTCAAATAAATACCCAGTTTAGGCAGCATTGCTGGGAAGAGAAGAGTTAACAGAAGAGAGGTTTCAAACCAAGATGTTAACACTGTTTCTTTTTCAATGGATGCTGCCTGACCTGCTGAGCGTTTCCAGCACTTTGTTTTAGACTTTTGGCTGGTCAGTTGAATTTCTGGTCAACGGAGACCCTCGGATACTGATGGTGGGAGACTCGACACTGGTAACGCCATTAAATGTCAAGGTTAGGAAGCGAGACTTTCTCACGTCAGAAGTCTGCACTGCCCCAGCACTTTTGTGGCATGAATATTACTTGCCACGTGTCAGTCCATGCCCTTAATGTTGTCCAGGTCTTGCTGCATGCAGGTATGGGCTGCTGCATTTGCTGAAGAGCTGTGAATGGATCTGAACCTTGTGCAGTAATCAAACATCCTGACCTCATGACGGAAGGAAGGTCATCGATGCATCAGCTGATGACGGTTGGGCCGTGGATTGTGCCCTGAGGAACTCCTGCAGTGAAGTCCTGGAGCTGGGATGATTAACAGACAACAACCACAACCAGCAGGTCCGAGCTCGAGTGGAGTCGATGACAGAACTACCACAGTTACATTCACTCCTCCACCATGGGTCCTTGACAAATGAATAGTCGGTTCTGTGGGCAGTTTAGTGGTAGAAGCAGATACAACAGCAGCATTTAAGAGGCGCGTGGACAGGCACATGAACAGGCATAGGACGTGGACCACGTGCAGGCTGATGAGCAGTTTAAATTGGCATTGTGGTCAGCACAGACACGGTGGGCCGAAGGGCCTGTTCCTGTGCTGTTCTATGCATCTTGACTGGACATGGAGCCTGTGGAGAGAAGTCCTCAAGAAAATGTGTGGCCAATCAGATCACCCCTGGCAGCTCATCCAGAGGGGGCTTCTCTTGCTGCCACCCACCTTCACCGTTACCCTCTGCCATCTGCTTACCTCTCCTTTGGAGGCCACCGGGCAGAGTCCGTCCTGATGACGACATTGCGCAGGAATTGGCAGGTGACCACAAAGTTAAAGATCCCCCGACTGTTGAGTAGTGGAAGGCTCAAAGACCAGAATCACATCTTGAGGAAGCTTCTCCATTAGGTTTTTGGTGGGCCCGTATCCTATGTTGAGACAGCAGTCTGGAGAAGAGTCATAAGCCATGGAAGCAGGAGATAGCATTCAGCGCCCAAGGACAATGGGAAGCAATGTAGACTGTCCTCCAACAAAAGTCATGGGTGTTCCTCAGACACGGGCAATTTCTCCTCATGGCAACCAGGACTAGCACGATCAGGGAGTGCAGACCATTGTGATTCATGAAGAGCCGTGGTTTCTGAAGGGGAGTCCAAAGCCACAGGTGAGTGAAACCTGCCAATTCTTGAACGCAAGGGAAGGCCACACGGTTCACAAATACATTGGCCCGCTCAGCCTAATGGTCTCTGTTGCAGGACATGTAGATCAAGTCTCTCTTACTTGAGTGGAGAGAGACAGTCACCCTCCAATGATGCAGCGAACTGCACACTGGGAGAAATGGCATACATTACCAACTGCTGTGTGGAATGATGGAGAGGCCAGAAAATCAAGGGCTACAAGGATCTGCACTTCCACATGCAGAGGTTCACAGCAACAGAAGGTCACAGACCTCTTTCACCACTGATGTGAAAGACCTCAGCCTCTATGGACACTGTTCCTCAGAGAGATGGAGTTAGCAGGAAGGTCTCCTATGCATTGCAGGAAGGAATAAGGTCTAACATATGATCTCTTCTTGCCTTCCTCGCCTGGGAATGTCTACTCTGCCTGTGAGGTCTGTCCCACAGGACCAGATCTTGTAGCGTGCCCCTGTAGGACTACCACTGAAGCACCCACAGTGAGGAGAAGTGGCAGTGCATCTCACCCACAGTCACCGTGGTCAGTGGGACCAGCCTTTTGAATTGGTAGCTAGCCCTCAATGTTCTGCAGCAGGCAGTGCATTGGTACAAGTTGTGCACAAAGCTCTTTTGGTCAGGCAGTCTCACAAAATGAAACACTGAAAGGAGGGAGGGACCAGTGATTGGTCTGAAGTGGGTAAACAGATTAAATTTCTTCTGCAGCGTTCCGAGTGTTGCACAAGAGTTGGCAGAACTCCCTTTGCATTCCCTGTGTCGAGCAACTGACTGAAAGAGCTGGTCTAATGTCCCATCCAGCATGACTGTCAATGTTAGTGCAATCCACTCCACAAAATATCTATTCTTCAACTGCCAAAGAATTTCTGAACATTTTTGCGAGGTCCCAGCCACAGATTAAACATCTCAAACATAAAACTCTCTCTACCATCAGTAGGCTTTCAGTTAGAATGCTCTCTGATAAACACCATCTGGCAAGTAAAACCACATTGCCCCAGTTTCTTACCTGTGCCCATGGGCAGCAGCCTGACTGAAGGGATTAGCAATTCCGTGCAGAGATGCGGCAACACCACTTTTGTCAATGGTCCCAGCCAGGAGATCAGCTCCCTTTTGCAGTAAAAGGCAAACTAGATCAAACTGACCTGAAGTAGATGAAAGACCAGATAAGAATCAGGAAGGAACTGTACAATGAGGAGGTCTAGAACAGGAGAAAGTTGCAGTAAGAGGGCATATCATCATATTTATAGGGAAAAGGTATGATAAGGGGAAGAAATATCTTGCACACTGAGATAGGGAAGGGCACTTTTCAAGCACGATGTAGGGAAGGACCTGTTATATATGCATTGTGACATCGGGAAGAGATATATTACATCAGGGAGAGATAAAATGCCCTTGCAATATCCTCAAAGGGATCTTATATGCAAAAAAAAATTAGGGTGTTGGATGAGATGCCAATTAAAATGGATGCTTTATCCTGGATGTTGTCAAACTACCTGAATGTTTTTGAAGCTGCACTCACCCCAGCAAGTGAAAAATATATTCCATTGCACTCTTGAGTTATAACTTGCAGATTGTGGGAAGTCTGAGGAATCAGGGGTTGAATCATTCACCCCAGAATATCCAGTCCCTGGTCTTCCCATGTAACCGGCTCATTTATATGGCTGTTCCAGTGACGTTACCCACTCTAGGGGCAGACATTGTATAAATTGTGCAAAATATAACTAAGGACAACTTAAGCAATGAGATCAGAGGGAACGAGATTTGACCTATCAGATGAGACTTGTTTAAAACTGTTCACATGGGGTTTGTAGCACTTCATTGGTTTGGCATTTTTTTTGTTTTGTGTGATAATCAGTACAAACTGTTTTTGTTTCACATGACAGTCTATATATACATGAACTTCTATAAATAGAAGTTGTGAAATAGAAAAAGTTTTCCTCTGAGGTTTTAATGTAAATCTGTGGTGTTGCCGTTTTGACATAAACAGTTTAACTCTAATTTACATGGCATTATTTATCAACACTGTTATTGTTGCATTGAAACATCTTCCCCTTTTCTCATGTGAACACCACGCTTCCCTGCTTGTTGTGTACCTGCTGCAGCTGCGAGCTGTAGTGGAGTTTCTGACCAGCTTCCTTCGCTAACGCAACCTTCGACATTGGCCCCGGCATCCAACAGTAACTGTAAACAGAAAAAAAAGAGGATGTAGAGAGGAGGAGAATTATACAGAATCTGCATCCAGGAATGGACCATTGAATCCAACTGGTCCCTGCCTGTCTTTCTTCCACATCGTCCCCCTCTGAGGACTTCAATTCCAACCATATCTATGTCTGCCCAATGTAATCCAATATTCATTGACCTGAAATACTAATACTGTTTCCCTCTCTCCAGGCGCTGCCTGACTTGAGTGTTTCCAGAATTTTCTTTTTATTTCAGATTCCAGCGTCTGCGATGTTATCGTATTCCTTCCTATGAGATCCTACCCAGTATCCATCAGTTCCCAACCCACAGCTTTCCGTTCTATATTCTGTATGATTCCTCCAGATGCTCCTAATCTCACCAAACATCCGTGCCTTACTTTATCGCCATCTTGTCTCCGATTTATTTTTATTCCATAGTCAGAGCTATGCAGCACAGAAACAGGCCCTTCAGCCCAACTCATCCATGATGACCAAGGTGCCTTAGAGAGCAAGTTCCATTTGCCTGCATTTGGGCCATATCCCTCTAAACCTTTCCTTTCCATGAAGCTGTCCAAATGTCTTTTAAAAGCTGTGATTATAGCCACCTCCACCGTTTCCTCTGGTAGCTCGTTCCATATACCCACCACCCTCTGAATGAAAAACTTACCTCTCAGGTCCCCTTTAAATCTTTTCCCTCCCACCTTAAATCTATGTCCCCTAGTTTTAGACTCCCTTACCCTGGGAAGGAGACTGACCATCCACCTTGTCTACGTCCCTCATTATTTTATAAACCTCTGTAAGGTCACCCCTCAGTATCCCTCACTCCAGGGAAAACAGTCCCAGCCGATCCAGTCTCTCCTCATAACTCAAGCCCTCCAGTCAACATCCTTGTGATTTTTTTTCTGCACCTCTCTGGCTTAATCACTTCCTTCCTATGGCCTGGAGACCAGAACTGCACATAATTTTCCGGGGCTGGTCTTCTCCAACGTCTTCTACAGCTGTAATCCCTAGTACTCCCTGTTCCTGCACGAGGTAATTGAGGTGTTTAAAATGATTCTGCAGAAAAATTACTTCTTCTGGTGATGACAACCAGAACAGCTTTAAAAATTAGAACCTGAAGAAGGTTGAATCACAAACATTTTCACACAAGATTTGGTGAAAATCTCTCCCAGGATGGAGACACAAGAGACCGCAGATGCTGGAATCTGGAGCAACACATAATCTACTGGAGAAACTCAGTGAGTCAAGCAGTATCTGTGGTGGTGGGGGTGGGGGTGGGGGTGGGGTGCAGTTGCGGGGAGGAAAGGAACTGTTGACGTCTCAGGTTGAAACCCTGCTTCAGGGCTGATGGAAGCTTCCAATCTCTCGATGCATCCATCAGCCCTGATGCAATTCCTCCCTGCAAACCTCCCACCCCCCACCGAGGCTGCTCGACCCGCTGAGTTCCTCCAGCAGAGTGTTCATCTCTTCCAATTTAAGAGTCAATTAAAATTTTGGATTGGGATCGATCATTTTTTATTGGGCGAGGACCTCAGCTAAGGCAGGTAAATGGTCTGTGTTACAGACAGGCTCAAATAGTTCAATAGGCTGAATATCCTATTCCTGCTTGTGAGTTCCTCATTTAAATGTCCCAATTAAACTTGCAGCACTGAGGAACCAGTGGCGAGTGAAAATTCAGGATCCAGAGGATAAAGTTGGTGTGGGGGAAAGTGCACCCCTGTTTCTTTGCAGCCTGGATCCTTGACCTGTACTGGTTATCAGGCTCCTTCTTCCCAAGAAAGAATGAGAAACAGCAATGCGTTAAGAATGCCTGTAGTATGTACTAGAGCACAAAGTTTCATATTCCCTCCTCCCCTTCTGGGAAGTTCAAAGGCGAACGAGTGTGGACACCTTGTTTTGGGACATGTTTCCATTTAGGTAGTGGGTGATACAGCCCAGTCACTAGTCAGAGGCAGTAGGGCATAAGGAAGTTTACAGTAGGGATAAGTGAATGCAAGGAGATAGAGACAGTTCTGGACAGCTTTGAATGTTCGGAAATCCAGTACTTGGCCCATTCATCAGTCGGGAATGCGAGCCAGGAGTCCAGAATGTAAATCAGGGTGAGAAGCCAGAGCTGGGGTCCAGAATGCGGCTGAGGCCGGGGTTTGTACTGTAGAGCAGGCATGCAGCCAGAGCCAGAGTTGGGGCCCAAAACACCAGGGGTCAAGAAGGTGGGTAGGTTTACAGCTGGAACCAAGGTCCAGAGTGTTTGCATACTTCCTACTGCCTTTAACCTCATCGGGTTCACTGGAAAATTTATTATGCTACCATGTAACACATAAAAAAAGTAAAATAAAGATGTATTGGGATATTATTAGGAGTAACGTCCAATAATCCAGAAAATCTGCTGGTCCAGCACCAGCAAAGACCCACAGGTGTGGATTTATTGGTGTTTTACTAGTTTTCTTTCCATAGACACTTCATGACCTGCTGAGTGTTTCCAGAATTTTCTGTTATATAAAATATTCTCCTATGCAGAGAGATTAAGTAAATTACTATGTTGTATAACTGTGCAATTAAAGGAATGAGGGGTGGTAAAGGAATGATGCATAAAATTCTTAAAAGGGTTAACATGATTAATACTGGGAGGATGGTTACTGTGCTGGAGAGCCTCAAACTATCACATGAAGGGGCACTGCCTCTGAAAAGGCTGTCTTCCATAGAGGATTGCAACAAGGCAAGATTTCTTCCCTCAGTAATCTGAATCTTTGGACTGCTCTCCTGCCCTGGGCTGTGAATGCCTGGATCGTGTCATTGTGTCGTTAAGTCATTATATTACATTCAAGATAGCGAACAATGGATTTGTGGATGCTAAAGGAATTGAGAGATGTGGAGTTTGTGCAAGTAAGTTTGAAAAAGATCAGCCATGACTTTATTCAAGGCTTAGAATAAATGGCCTACTCTAGTTCCTACTTCTTATGTTCTTAATGTCCATCCCAGGAAGATAGGACCATGGCTTTGCATCTCATAGAACAGTACAGCACAGAACAGGCCCTTCAGCCCACAATGTTGTGCCGACGTAGCTATTCCCTCCTACCTACAGAATGCCCATATCCCTCCATTTCCCTCTCATTTGTGTGCCCATCCAAGCCCCTCTTAAAAGCCCCCAATGAATTTGCCTCCACCACCCTATCAGGCAACGCATTCCAGGCATCCACCACTTTGTGTGAAAAACGTACCCCTCACGTCTCTTCTAAACCTACCCCCTCTCACCTTAAATGCATGCCCTCTGGTATTGGATCGCTCAATAATGGGGAAAAAGATATTGCTTGTCCACCCTATCTATGCCCCTCATAATTTTACACACTTCCAACAGATCACCTCTCAGCTTCCACCGCTCCAGAGAAAAGAGCCCAAATTTGTCCAGCCTCTCCTGACAGCATATGCCCTCTAATACAGACAGCATCCTAGTAAACCTCCCCTGCATGCTCTCTAAAGCCTCGACATCCTTCCTAGAGTGAGGTGACCAGAACTGCATGCAATACTCTCAATGCAGCCTAACCAGAGTTCTATAGAAGTGCATCGTAACTTCTTGACTCCTTTACTCAATACGCCAATTAATGAAAACAAGCATTCCACAAGCCTTCTTAACCACCCTATCTACCTGGGTAGCCACTTTCAATAAGCCACGGACTTGTATCTCATACTAAAGATGACTCTCAGCAGTGCAGCGCTCTCTCAGTACTGGCACTAGGAGTATTGACGTGATCATGAGCTCAATTATATTCGAATGTAGCTCCAGCAAACCTGTCTCAGGGAAGGGAGTGCTGACATCTTGGAGACATCGAAGAGAAAGGCTGTGGTAAGTGTGTGGATGGAATGGATCCAAGGACAGAATCAGACTTGCTCTGCCAAACAGCCCTCTGCAAGCTATGCTGTTAAGCTGCATGCCTCTCCAGGAACAGTGATACCAGTCCGGGGTGGAGAGAAGTTAATGCACACTCCATTATACATACAGTGCTGACATGCATCCATACCTGTGCGACTGGCAGATGGCCGAATGCCACGGCAAAGCTGAGGGCAGTCCAGTGTCGAGTCTCTGCATGAATGGACGGGAACTGCTGGGAATTACTGGGGACCTGCAAACACAACAGTTCAGTGGCTTCTCAAACACAGCCTGTTGACCTTAAACGTTATTATTACCAGGTCTGCATCAGAGCTGGATTCTTCACAACATACGTGCATGCTGAGACTTCAACATGAACTAGGGATGCCACATAGGAATTAATATAGAGGGCATCATAGAGTCAGACAACACAGAAACAGGCCCTAAGGCCCAACGCCCAAGATGTCCATCTAAGCTAGTCCCACCTGCCCTGTCCATGTACCTGCCCAAATGGCTTTTAAATGTTAACGTAACTGCCTCAACCACTTCCTTTGGCAGCTCATTCCATACACTGACCACCCTCTGGGTGAAAAACTTGCCCCTCAGGTTCCTATTGAATCTCTCCCCTCTCACCTTAAACCTGTGCACTCTAGTTCTTGATTCCCCAACCCTGGGAAAAAGACTGAGTGCATTCACCCTCTCATGATTTTATACACAGCGCAGGCTGATGCAACTATGAAGAGTGTCAGGGCCCCCATATCACATGCCAGATTCCATCAGAGACCATGTGGTACAGATGTAAATCAGACACCGCCAGGTACGTGAAGTACAGGTATACATGCGACAGAGTAAATATGCTGCCATTACATACCCCTGGCTGTGTCAGGGCCCATATACCATGCATGTATTTGCAGGCTATTCCAATGTAATGGTATAGAGTCAGAGAGAGAGAGAGCATGGAAACAGGCTCAAGAGCCTACCGAGTCCACGTCTACCATCAACCACCAATTTACAATAATCGTACGCTCATCCCATTTTTTTTATTCTCCCCACATTCTCATCAATGTCCCCCCCACCCCCCCCAAGGTTCTACAACTCACGTACGCACAAGGGCAATTTACGGTGGCCATTAACCTACCAACTTCCTACCAACGATGTGGGAGGAGGCTGGACCACCTGGGGGAAACCCATGTGGACACAGGGAGAACATGCAGCTCCACACAGACAGCGCCGGGGGTTAGGATTGAACCCGGGTCTCTAGTGTTGTGAGGCAGCGGCTCTACCAGCTGCGCCACACAGTCTAGCCTTATGATAGGAGAAGCTTTGTTTGGAAATCCTTTCAGTGCTTACCTGGATATCAATAGCTGCTCCAGAGTTCAGAAGTACTTGGGCCATAGCTTCATCCCCATTACTCGCTGCATACATCAATGGAGTCATTCCCTGGGCAGTTGAGAAAAGCGTCTGATTAATAATGAGCTTTGAGACCGAGTGTGCCTGTGCCCAGTGACTCTGGGCACAAAAGACAGTGGCGTAGCTTAGAGGAACCCTCACACATTGAATGAAAAGTGCAGAGTTGTGTGGTATTGGCATTGTCATCCATGTCATTATGCGGCCTGTGTTACACCCTGCAGTCGAATGACTAATGTAACCACTGGCCGATCCTTGTTCCTGAGAGGCACATTAACTTTTTCAATCTACACATCAGAAAAGAGGATTAAGTAAATGTCACATGGGAGCTGCATTTCTTAGCTTCTTGTCGTGTGGTTGTCTCTCTCTCAAATAGTTAGCCTTCTCTTTGCCTTCCTATCACTTGGAAAGCCAAGTTCTGTTGGATTCCTCTCAGTGGAATAGCTGTGCTCCCTCCATGCACAAAGTTTTGCCGAATATTGGTTTTGCATCTTACCAGACTCAAGTTCGCACAGCACAAGTCAAGTCATGTCCACGATTTCTTGTACAACCACATACTGCGGTGCAAGCGAAGGTGAACAAACTTACATCTGCATGTTCCAACACTGAGACAAACAAGAGAATACCAGGCAACTGTGCAGAGATATTTTTGGAAACTGCAGTGTCAACAATAATGCACTGATACATCATGTGGGAGTTGTCTTCAGTGTTGGTAGACACCTCTCCACATCCTTCAATAGATTATGTCTTCCTGCAAATTGCATTCAATTCCTTGTAAGTACCAGAATCAATGTGTCATCGGCTCATTCTGACGAAAATAAAATCTCTATATGTGAGGGAGAATAGTCCTACATGGACACCCAATCTGTCCTCCCTCCCTCTGCAGTGCATGTGAATGAATGAGTCTCCTTTATATCTCAACTGCTGTGTTTATATTGGGTCTTTACATCTACATTCCCTTGCAGAGCAGGATAAGTAACCTGTGGGGTACTCAATGGAAATTTCAAATTAACTACCAATCATGATTTTCCCTACTGCCTGTAAGTATTGGCATTGGTTTATTATTGTCACTTGTACCGAGGTACAGTGAAAAACTTGTCTTGCATACTGATCGTACAGGTCAATTCATTACACAGTGCAGTTACATTGGGTTAGTACAGAGTGCATTGAAGTAGTACAGGTAAAAACAATAACAATACAGAGTAAAGTGTCACAGCTACAGAGAAGTGGAGACATTAAAGGATTTCTGTCATGTTTCCTTATCATTTACCTGTAATACAAGTTTGAGAACAAAGAAAATGTCTGATTAGTACTTTTTGTTAAATCGTGCCAAGCAAACATCATGAGCTTTCGAGCCTTAGTTCTAAAGAATGTATGAGGTGTAGTTGGACACGTTGAAGTCTCTGTGAACTTAGCTAGACATGACACCAATGGGCAATTAACAAGACTTTTGTCTTCTAATACAAGCAGTAATTAAACAACTGTCCAAATTGTCAACACTTGATACATTTAGATGGGATTCTAGGTCATCTCCTGTTCATCCAAGGTGCCAAATGGAACACAAGCTTTGCATCTTTTACTACCTATTAATGTAATTCATTGGGTCTTTATGAGCCTTAAAACATCAAAGAGGGTGTTATGCTCACCAATATCGTACCTAAAGTTATCATCTTCTTCCAAAGTTACCTCAGCGAAGTTTGCTTTCTCCTATTGCTGTTCCTCATCATTGACATTACTCATGAAAGAATGGCATGGTGACCGAAGGGTGTGCTTGCAACCACAATTCTAATCTCTGAAAGTGGTTAACCTCAATCTGATGTTACAGATTAAAAACGCCGCTCCCCTACCTGCTCATTAAGCGTATTGATTTCGTCTGGTCCCAGCAATGCAACAGCTGCAGTCACCAGATCAGTGCGGCCAGTGCTCAACATCTGGAATCCCAGATCCTGCTTCAGCTTCAGCTCCGCCTGCTTGGCATTCAGTCCGCGGGATATGCACAGATTGCTGGTAATCCTGTGGAAATTGGGAGCAGTGGAGAAAAGAGGACATTCATTTCAATATATGTTTTCAACAAGGAAAAGATTTGAGTTCAGCAGAACTTCTTTTTTCCCCCCCACCTCTAGTCTTGAACCCTACTCTTCCAATGTCCCACTGGCTTCCTACATCAGGCCATGGCCAAATGGACAACACGTGGGGTCAGAAGGCTGTGGGATGCAAGACCCACTCCAAAAGGCAGCACTGGTAGCGCCAGAGACCCAGGTCCAATCCTGACCTCCACTGGTGTCTGTGTGGAGTTTGCACGTTCTCCCTGTGACTGTAAGGGTTTCCTCCTGCATCCCAAAGACATGCGAGTTGGTCAGTTAGTTGGCCACTGTAAATTACCCCTAGTGTGTAGCTGGATGGTGGAATTAGTGGGAAAATGGAGAGAATAGATGATAGGGAAAAATAGGGTGGAAATAGAATTGCTCTATGAGCTAGCCAAGAGTCAATGAGCTGAATGGCCTCCTATGTTGTAAGGAAATATGATAATATGGTAAAGCCTTGAGTATACAATCCAGGCAGATATTACTCTGCAGTACTGAGGCTGTGCTACGCTTTCAAGTATATAATTTTTCACTTGAGTTGTTAAACCAGGGCCCTATTTTTCCTCTGGGATGGACAAAATAGATCCTAAGACATGATTCAAAGGAGAACAGTGGAATTCTTTCTTACTGAGGCCACGTTGATCCTTCCACCAATAACTTCAAATGCAGAGTCATTAACCATTCATTTCCTCACTGTTTTTGGATTGTTGCTACGAACAAAACTGGCTGCTATGCTTCCTACATTGCAGCACCCCAAAAAGTACTTAATTAACTGCGAACAGGCTTGGGGCAGCCAGGAGTGATGAAAGGTACTATATAAACATCCAGTTGTCCAAACTGAAAGTGACTTTTCAGGAAATGAAGATTAACAATCAGGTTTTCATGATAAACAGATGTTCACTACATTGTAACTTCACTGTTGTTCAAGCAAGCAAATTGTGGGTCAGGAAAATAGGATCATGCTGCATTACATGGATCTCCTCAGTATCAGTGGCATGCAATAAATGTCCTGTTTACACTTTCATTTACCTAGAAACATGATAAAAAGAATAGGCTATTAAGTTCTGATGAAGGGTCTTGGACTTGAAACTTTGATTCCGTTTTTCTCCCCCATAGACGCCGGGCGTTTCCACAATTTTCTGCTCTCATTTCAAATTTGTAGCATCTCAGTTTTATTTTTACTTTCATAGGCTCATTTTCAAGCTGCCCATACCATTTTAAAAAACACAAGTCCATTCACCTCTACAAGCCAATTTTTTTTTAAATCTTGATGTATTTTATGATCTTAACCGAGCAGCTTTAACTGTGTATCTGCAAAGTAATGATACCGAATTGCCTCTCAAGAGGCAAAGAATCAGACACAAGCCCTTCGCAGAGGAAGGATGAAAATCTGTGCTGACCTGAGTTGTCGAGGTTCACAGTCCATACCCGGGAGCAGCAACCTGGCAGCCTGTCGAACGTCAATGCTGTCCACCACCAAACTGTTTCTGTGCTCCGCTTGAGCGATACACACCCTGATCCACTCAATCATTGGCGGGAGGACCTCATACAGCCTGGGGTGGGGTGGGGTAGAGAAAAGGGAACAAGCGTGATTATAACCTGGACACAAAAGGTGATGAGGAAGCAGCTGATCTTCACACGTCTACAGGCCGTCCCCGGGTAACGAACTGGTTCCACTTTTACTGACGTCCATAAGTCAATTTTGTCAGCAAGCCAGAAAATACACAAAGATCACTCAATGTGGTAACCATTCCTTCAGTGTTGTAATGAATGGCATTAAAAGCACACAAGACTAATGAGAAAGAACAATTACCAAAAGAGGAGAGAGAGGAAATTAGTTCTGCCGTTCGTATGTGCGTCGGACTTCTGAATTTAATAATATTTTTGAGCGCGTTTGTACATACTGGGGTGTCCAGAGGTCAGGTGTTGATAACCTGGGGACAGCCTGTATGCTGGCCTTTACATGCTGCCCCAACATGAGTGCACGTCTGTGATAGTTTCTCCAGAACTACACAATATATTTAGAACAGAAACGGTGAAAATCTTAGAAAAAGAATTCTGCTCAACCTAGAAAAGTCATTAGCTGATAAGAGCAAGATCAGGGTAACTTCTGATTTCCTTCTGTGTACACTCCCTGCATGGAACTGGTAAAATATTTACTTTTTCCTCCTGTGACTGGATCCTACTACATCACACTGATAAACCACAACTGGGTTTTTCTTCCCTCTCATTCTCATATGAATGCTGAGAAATTTGTGTGTTGACTGTATAGTTTTTACCCACACATTGCAAGCTGCACAAGTTCAGATTACAATCATCGCCTCTGTTCAAAAGCACCAAGTCTGTGGTCACCATATCCTGTAGCAAATTCTACCCATCATCAGGGACTTTTCAGTTCCTGCAACCTTTCAAGGCTGTAGTCATTGTTCTATGAAAAACCCCAACTATCTGAATTATGTCACTGCATGATATTTAAACTTGCCGCAGCAGCTTGTGTTCAGATGCTAGTCTAATCGAGGCTGTACTTTTTTTTAAAACAAGTTTTGCAAACTAAATATCACTTCCTCTTTTCACTCAGTCATGGTTCATCGCCATGAAAATATGTATAGCAACCAATATAAACAGAGCAAGCTGCTCAATTTCATCTTTAATTTAGTGGTGATACTCTCAGTTGATGGCTTGTGATCCAAGCCAAGACCAACAGCAGGGACACCAAGCCTGGTTGGAATTGAAGATTGTGGTTGAAGATGTCAGATCGGGGTGGAACTACTCTCAGGACCCTGAGGCAAGGGAATAGCTGGCTTTGTAATCCTTTCATTTTCCGACATGTTCCAAGATCCCCTAATGTGTGACACTGAAAATGCTTAAATTCCCAAAAGCCCAGTGGAACATTTTGTGTTTTTACTGAATGAGTCAGCTCGGCAAAATAACTCAAACAGAATAAAATCGGCTGACTTTGTGAAGGCTGATTTCCAGTTGTCTCACCTTTCATTGCTCAGTTTCACTCTCGGGGGTTCTTCATTGAGATTCTCCCACTCCATCTGTGGGCAGTGCGTGTAGTAATAGAGACTGTGCAAAGCTTCTGGCTCCCAGGAGTATGGGCCCTTTCTGAAATGTAACTTAAACCCCTTGCTGTGGTACAATGCACCAAACTGTTGGAGGTAGTACATTGAGTGAGAGATCAAGTCACCTATGGAATAAAAGAAAGACAGTTAGAATCCATCACCTTCTAAATTTAATTTTGTTACGATACCAACGGGCCCATAAATATCCTGGCAGTGTCATCCCCACTGACCAGAAACTCCACCACAGTAGCCATGTAAACAGTGCCTCAACCAGAATGGTCTAGAATGTGAGTACTCTGCAGTGACCAACTTACCCCCTGACTCTCCCAACCCTTACAAATCTCTGCAAGGCATACTTCAGGAGCATCAGAAAATTTCATCATTTGTCTGGAGAGTTGCAGTTCCAGCAACACAAGATACTTAACACCATCCAGGAATATGCACTGTTCTTGATGCTTCATACTAGCCTGCAACCTGGCACAGTTTATTTTCATTCTTATATTTCTTGGGATCTCACTGCTGAGGTCTCCCTTGAAGGATGTTCACTGCTGGTTTCCCTTGAGAATTAGATGGTAAGTTGCCTTAATAGTTGCAGTCTATGTGATGAAGTAACTTGCTCAATACTCTGGAGGTAGGGATTTCCAATAGAGGAGAATGCTTCTCTGTGGATGGTGTTGGGTTTCTTGAGTGTTTAATGGAACTGCAGTCGCTTAGGCAAGTGTAAAATGTGTATGATTATATTGTTATTTGTGCCTTGCAGATAGTTGAAGGGTTCTGGAAGTCGGGGGAAAGTCTCTCTCTTCACAAAACAAGGATGTAGCTGGTCCACTGACGTTTCCAATGAAGAGAAACCTCTTCCACTTAACCCTCCCTGCACTCACCAAAAGGTTAAGGGACTTGATGATGGAATGCCTTTGAATACAAAGGTGAGGAGATTAGATTCTGGTGGAGATGGCCTATTGCATGGCACAGATGTAGACTGCCTCTTATTAGTCCCATCCTTGTTGCTATCAGGTCTTCTTGCATGTAGGCATGGCATGTTTAATTTTTGAGATGTTGCAAATTAAACTGAATGCTCTTCAGTTATCAGCACTGAGCTAACCACATCATGGAGAGAAGGTTGTTGATGAATAGGCTGAAGAATCTTGGCCTTAGCAATGCTGCAAAGAAGTCCTGGCCCTGAAGTGTTTAGCTTTCAACATCCATAACCATTTCCCTTGTATGCCTCCAGTTATTAAAGACCTTCAAATTAACTTCAGGGACCTTAATGCTACATTTGATCAGATACTGGCTTGATGGCAAGGAAGTCACTCTTATTCTCCGACGTTCTGTTCTTGACCATGCCTGGACCAAGACTGTAAAGAGATTCAGAATTAAATGGTCTGGTAGCCCAATTCAACATGGTGAGCAAATTATTGGTGAGTATACCACGATAAAGGGAAGCCAAAATATTTGACCTGTACACCTCTTGGATTGGTGTGTTAAAAGGCCTCCTATTTTCTGTGCCCAGTAGAAGCATAGACCCTTCCTCTCTCATCTTCCACCATTATGGAGTGAGCTGAAGAGTAGCTTGATGCTGGATGGTTGGTGGTGGTTGTGGACCTAGCAAAGGGTGGGGGCAATCAGTAATCATAGAAAGTTAAAGAGGAGAGTATAGTGACACGTCATATTCTATGGCAGAAGCCAGATAGAGTGGAACCCTTCAACTAAATTGCATTTGGAATATTGTGATCAGTTTTGGTCACCCTGCTATAGGAAAGATGCCATTAAGCTGGAAAGAGTGCAGAGGAGATTTTTGAGGATGTTGCCGGGACTTGAGGGACTGAGTTACGGACAGAAGTTGAGCTGGTTGGGACCTTTTTCATTGGAGCATTGGAGAAAGAAGGGTTATCTTATAGGAGGTATATAAAATCATGAGGGGGATAGGTAGCGTGAATGTTCTCAGTCTTTTTACCAGGGGTGAGGAATCAAGAACTAGAGGGCATACGTTTATGGTGAGAGGGAAGAGATTTAATAGGAACCCAAGGGGCAACTTTTCAAACCAAAGGGTGGTCAGTATATGGAATGAGCTTCCAGAGGAAGTGGTTGAGGCAGGTACAATAACAACATTTAAAATACAGTTGGACAGGCATGTGGATAGGAAAGGTTGAGGGATATTGGCCAAACGCAGAAAAATGGGACTAGCTTAGATGGGAATCTTGGTCAGAATGGACCATTTAGGCCAAAGGGCCTGTTTCTGTGCTGTATGACTCTAACGCCTGAGCTGGTATCAACCTTTGGTTAAGGCCTGCTTCCACAGGCTTTGGCTGTGCTGTAGGATTTTGTGCACATGATGTCAAACAACAGCTGACAGCTTTTTGACAACACCATGCAGTAGCCCTTCACGCACATGAAAGTGCTGGCAAAAATTTTGGCCGAGGTCTTCTGTTCTGGCCTGTTCTAAAAGATAACCATAGGTTTAAAGTGTCCCCAACCCACACATACATCGATAAAAGGAGAGAGGGTTGCGTGAATACTAACTGAGTTCAGCGATGGTGCCTACATAGGTTGCCAGCATGGCCTGTTCAAGGTTCCTAAGGTCCAAGCTGGTGTACAGCTGCTGATGATGGCGCTCAGTGTACAGGCTGAGGTACATCGGAAGGCAAGATACACCTGTGAACATAAGAAAAGTAATCAGCATTCAATTAATGACCTGAGTAACAGATTCGATGAAGGAAAGACAAATCTATTGGCGCTTAAATAAGGTCTCCCCAAGAACAAGCACATGGATCAAGGCAATTCCCATCACTTCCAATGCTAAAAGCATGTCAACTCCATGCTGTCTGGTCACCTACACAATTGCCGTGTTGCTGTTTAGTTGTACTCATCAATGGGGCAAATTATTGTAGGTACAACATTTCAAGCTAGCCCACATTACTTAAAGTTAGCCCACTTAAACAAGATGTGTATGTCTGCAGTGGGAACTGGTTGATGTTCAGCTCATCCTAACCTTAGGTACACTGAAGAATGGCTCAACCTGGTCGGGATGGGGTCCACAGATTTTGGAACCTGCGCTGGATACCATGGTGGAGAAGGAAATGTCCCAAATTCACTGTGAGATAGCATATCCTACAGACTGTGTGAGCAGACTGCAGTCAACACCAGGTGTCAAGCCCAGGAGCCTGGATGCAGCACTGTAAAATGTTCAATGACCTCATATGAGTGGTCAAGGTCAGAGAATGCAGCTCTAAATGCAGTCTTCCACAACTCGTAAAAGAGTAAAACTTTGATAATCTGCTGTCGGATTATTTGTGAATCCCAACGGTTCACAACTGGGTCACTGGGTGATGTTTCCAGGCTCCCTTTAAACTCACCAAGGCACCATTTCCAGCTTTCAGCTCCAGATTCACCAGAAAATTCATTGCACTACTGTGTAACATTTAGAAATGTAAATTAGTGTGTTGGGGTATTAGAGTAACATCCAATAGTCTGGAAAATCTACCCAGTCCAGCATCAAAGTCCCAAGGTTGCCAAAGTATTGGACTTTTACTGTACCATTCTCTCACACTTCTCAATTCATCACATCCCCATCACCCACATACCAAGAAACTCTGTAAAAGGATACATATCTAACCACAGTCTCACAGGAAATTAGAAAGAGAAGCAGAGAAAATTCATAGAAGGAAGCCAAAGGAGACCTTGTGTTTGAGCAAGGCAAGGAGCAGCCTAGTCTACTCCCAACTTCCAGCATCAAGTCCTGGCCCTTCAGATCACAGCTCTTCAAGGGTATATCTGTGTAAATGTGATTAGAGTTTCCACCTCTGGCCCCTTTCATATGGAGTTCCAGACTTCCATCAACCTCTGAGTGGAATACACTTTTCCCCATCTCCCCTTCACCCTTCCAAAAATTAGTTTAAACCTATCCCCATCATTTTTGATCCTCTGCTGAGGAAAATAGTCCAATCCAGACCCAAGACCTTTCCTAATGTATACACCTCAGCCTCCCTTCTGTTCCAAATATAACAGCCCCAGCTTGTCCACTATTTGCTCGCAGCTATAGTTTTCTGGTCCTGGCAGTAGCCACGTCTCACAAGCCACTGCTGTCAATCTTACACCTCCTCCACCACCACCCCCCCCCCCCCCCCCCCCCAATCTCACAATCTGCAAGTGTTGCCAGCTATTCAACTTCTTCAGGTAAACCACCCAAACACATTGCATGACACTTGCTAACACACCCCCATCTCTCTTGCAGGACTACTTGTCAGGAGCAGCTAACCCACATGGGAACAGGCATAGCTGTCTCCCATGAATGAGACATTGCTCGCCCTAATTGAAGCACCCATTACTTCGACTGGGCTCCGTAGCAGGGTTAAAGCATCAAAGATGATTGTTCTCTTGTCTAATACAGTTTCTTCACCTCCTCCCACTAACTTTTCCGATATGCACCCTGCAAATGATGTAAACATGTACGTCTTAGTTCCATACCACCGCTCACTCTGACCACTTCTCTTTTCCCTTTCAAATAGCCAGGAACTGCAAACAGGCCAGTCTCAGATAGAAGAAGAGACTGAAGATAGTAGCACATTGCTACCCAATTTATCACATCCTCCCACCAACTCAAACTGGCACACACTTTAACAGACACCATCGACCCTAACCACAATGAGATACAAAGCTGGGGTAAAGCTGAAGCCCGGGAGGGCAAGAACACGTTTCAGATGGCTGACCTCTAGATAACACGTCAAGTATGACTTCTGCTGAATGCATTAGCAGGCCTCCAAGAATGGCAAGGAGGACTTTAGGGCCACAAGGATTTATCTTCAGCTTGGATCTCATCCTTACTAGCTAGGAAGTGGTGGGGAATTTTTAAATCAGCACACTTGGCAGGGGCTGATGGCCGCCATCTCTTCTTCCTTTGTGGCACAGATGGAAACCACTCAAGATCTGGATGCTGCAGTGGAAGCTCAGTCAGGTGTGGGTCTGAAGACTTTCAGGGTGCCAAAACTGCCCAGCAATCTATGCTTCAACAGATTACTATGGTTGTTGAGCCACCCCACACTAAGGGAGAGGCTGTGGCTCCATTGAGCGTGAATCTGCGGTCTCCTCCTGGCTGGATCTCTCTACTGGCATTCACAATTCCCCCGCTATTGTCCAGCACCTGTCTGCCCACTCATGGCACAACCCATCTTGGCCTTCTACACCAGAGCTCCGCAGCATCATCCACCCCCTTCGCTACCCTCCAGCAGGGTAACTACAAAGTCTTCAACAAAAGCAGAAAATGCTGGAAACACTCAGCATGTCAGGCAGCATCTGTGGGAAGACAAACAGAGTTAATGTTTCAGGTCAAAGTCTCTTCATCAGAACCCTTTGACCTGAAATATTAGTTCTCTTCCTCTTCCTACTGAGTGTTTCCAATATTTTCTGTTTCTGTTTCAGATTTCCAGCATCTGCAGGGCTTTTTTTTAATATTTTCAACCACAGTCTTGGCTTCTACTCTGGTAGCCCAGTGGGACAGCGGATGATTGCTTCCCCTCTGGTTGTGTGGGTTCGGAGATGGCCAAGAAGGCCAATGTGGGGCTTTGCAGGCTCTGCCATAGCTGGAGCAGGAGCATGGGCAGTATGAGAGGTGTTGTACACCACCTCTCATTTTCACTGGGCTTCCAGGCACCATTTTGTTTTATATTAAGCATTCAGTCAAGGGATGAGAGCTTCACATGCTGAGTCAGCATTGAATTGCCCATTCCTCGTTGCTCTTGAGAAGGTGGTGAGCTGTCTTCTCAAACCACTGCAGTCCTTTGGTGTGGGTACACCCACAATGCTGTTAGGGAGGGAGTTCCAGGACTCAGACCCAGCAACAGTGAAGGAATGGCAATGTATTTCCAAGATGGGATAGTGTGTGGCTTGGAGGGCAACTTCCAGCTGATGATATCCCCACATTTTTGATGGCCTTTGTCCATCTAGTTGGTAGAAATGGTGGGCTTGGAAGGTGCTATCTCAAGGAGTTTTGGGGAGTTGCTGCAGTGCATCCTGTAGGTGGCATAAACTGCTGCTACTGTGTAACAGTGGTGGAGTGAACAAACAGTTGTGGATGGGGCGCTTATCAAGTGGCCTGTATGGCGTCAAGCTTCTCGAGTGTCGTTGAAGCTGCACTCACCCAGGCAAGTGGAGAGTGTTCCATCACACTCCTGACTTGAGACTTGTAGATGGTGAACAGGCTTTGGGGAGGCAAATTACTTGCCATAGGATTCCTCATCTCTGACCTGCTCCTGTAGCCACATCGTATATATGGCCACTCCAGTTCAGTTTCTGGTCAATGGTAACCCCAAGGATATTGGAAGTTGGGGTATTTGGTGACGGTATTGCCACCCCGGATGATCCTTCTTCGGCTTAAGCAGTCACAGGCCAGGGATTCCCACAAGCTGGCGAGGATGTTTCTCAAAGAGGCTTTGAGGACATCCTTAATCAATTCCTCTGTCCTCCTGGTAACTCTGTTCTCAATAAGCACCTGTTTCAGGAGCCTGGTATTGAAGATGCAAACAATGTGGTTGCATACAAGACCCAGGCACCCTACAGCTTTGGAATCCTATAATAACCCTCACTCTCTCTGTGCTCTCTGGAGAGAGAGACTGAAATAAGATCAGCTCATTTTGAACACAGCTTCAATGATCTCCATACACAACAGTTGTTTTTTTAAGATATTTTTAGATATTTATTTATTAGTCACACGTACATCAAAACACACAGTGGAATGAGTCTTTTTGCATCACTGAGAGTGTGCTGGGGGGCAGCCCGCAAGTGTCGCCACTCTTCCAGTGCTGACAATAGCACGCCCACAACTTCCTAACCCGTATATCTTTGGAATGTGGGAGGAAACCGGAGCACCCGGAGGAAACCCACGCAGTCACGGGGAGAACGTACAAACTCCTTACAGACAGCGGCCGGAATTGAACCCAGGTCGCTGGCGCTGTAATAGCGTTACACTAACCGCTACACTGATGGGAATGTTGGAAACATATTGGAAGGACGTCAACGCAAGTGTGCATGGCCATGGTGATCTTGAAACCATCAACTCAACAGACATTCCCCTGCTGTCAGACTGCAGTTGATGCTGCCGTAGATGGCAGGTTTCACGAGGATGTCCTTACTGAAGGGTTACATCACAATCCATTCCTTCTTGCAGTTCTGGTAGCAGAATTCCTTAGGCAGTTATTGTATCCTACCAAAGCCCTTTCCTCTGCATCCTCTGCTTTGCGTTCCCTTTCCTTGTTCTCTCGGTCATGCTGAACTCAAAGGGGACATAAACCATTGCACCCACATCTGGGAACAGCTGCATTGCACAGAAGCTTGAGGTCAGGAACAAGTCCTTCAGCACAACAAGTGTGCACCACTGCAGAACAAATTCAGCACCCTAGCACTGATAAAACATGTGCACTAGAGCTGAGTTTTGCAACCAAAATATTTTATCATCAGTAGAAATTTTGCCCAGTCTCTCCAAACAAAAATGTTTGCACATTATGAGCCTCCACACAAGAAGTGAAATCAATGACTTGTCAGTTATTTTCAAAAGGGATCCTTTTTTCATTCAGAGTAACTCTCTGGAATTTTTCACTTCTACTTGGAGGGAGTTTCTCTGAAAGATGATATAAGTGCAGGACTCACACAGCATTTCACTGAAGGGCCAGTCCAGGTTTAGTGCAATCTCTGGAGTGGGTCATGAATGCACCGTGGGGCAAGAGAACAACGCAGTCAGCAATGACTGACACCATATTTCGCAATGGACTCATTTCGAGTTTGTTCGAGTTCTCCAGCAACCTCAGTTCACACCAATCCACGTGGCACTGGTTTTAGATCCCTTCTTTCATGGGTTAATTATTACTGAAATCCTTCAAAATCTACCCCCCTTCCCTTCACCACTTTAAGGAATCAGATCCTGTCGCTCCTCTGGATGTTGAGTCAGTGGTTTAGCAGCAGCCTCATCACCTGTTAAATTAGAAACTAAACAACTATACATCTGCAGTCAGGAACTCAGAGCTCCAGCTCCACCCCTCCTCCCTACCTTTTTATACTAGCTACTTCCCCTCTATCTTTCAGTCCAGATGAAGGGTCTTGGCCCAAAACGTCAACTGTCCATTTCCCTCCATAGATGCTGCCTGACCTGCTGAGTTCCTCCAGCGCGTTGTGTGTGGACTCAGAGCTCCAGTTTGTGATACTGTCTGCTCTAAACTCACTTGGTAGCAGTTTGTAGGTTGTGGGTTGAAAACTCCACTTGAGTGCGTAAGTGAAGCTCAGACAGAGTGGTGCTCTGTTGGACACGCAATCTTTCAGCTGAGATGTTAAACCAGATTTTTCCTGTATGCACACAAAAATCCCACAGTACTGCTTCACTGAGCAGTTCTGCCTAGCATTGTGGGTGATATCAAACCCCCGACCAACAAGAATAAAACATTGCTCTTTGACGTCCTGGTTATGCTGCATTTCCTGTGAAGTGCTACGCAGGCTGTAAAACACTGAAGCTGTGAAAGGTGAGAGAAAAACAAACTCATTTTTAACAGACTCTGCCATTCGGAAGAAATCATCTGAAGCAGAAGCTGGGCCTTGGTTCCCCTTTCAGTTTGCAACCATTTCAGTAATAGCTTTCCATGAATCAATGGCCTTCTGGGACTTTACTTGTAAGTTTAGCTACACCTGCTCTCAATAACCCAACTACAACACATAGCAAGGTGCATTAATTCAGGGGCAGTCATACGGTCTCATTTCCACTGTGGTAAGACTATTGAACGGTTCCCTTATACAATGAGATGGACTATGACCTCACGATCTACCTTGTTGTGACCTCGCACCTTATTGCACTGCACTTCCTCTGTAGCTGTGACACTTTACTCTGTACTGTTACTGTTTTTACCTGTACTACATCAATGCACTTTGTACTAACTCAATGTAACTGCACTGTGTAATGAATTGACCTGTATGATCGGTTTGTAAGACAAGCTTTTCACTGTACCTCGATACAAGTGACAATAATAAACCAATACCAAAGCATCCTGCTTCTATTTATCTGCACGTGAGAGAAAAGATAGTGATGTTTTACAACATCACAGGGGCTACAATAAAGATTCACCAAGATTTTGCTCGGTTTTAGGCCCCTGCATATACAAAGGCATGGAAAAGTGGGCCTTCTGTTTTAGAACAGAGAATATAACATCTAGGGAAGTGTTAATAATATCTAGGGAAATGTTAATAATATCGACAGGACAGGATGAATAGAAGCAGTCTCTTTCAAGTAGATGATGTCTTTCAATAGTAGGGATGCCAAAGCCAAAAGGGTGAAGGTTGAAGACACAAGAGACTGCAGATGCTGGAATCTGGAGCAACACAAGGTGCTGGAGGAACTCAGCAGGTCAGGCAGCATCTGTGGAGGGAAATGGACAGTCTACATTTTGGGTCGAGACCCTTCATCTGAACTGGATGTCCAGATCAGTCCAAATGAAGGACCTCGACGCAAAAGATCAGCTGTCCATTTCCCTCCATCAATGCTGCCTGACACGCTGAGTTCCTCTAGCACTTTGTGGGCACAGGTTGAAGGTGAGCAGAAGGAGTCTTAAAGAGGATCTGATGGGGAAGTTTTTTTTGTTTCACAGAGAATGGCTGATATCTGGAATGCACTGCTACAGGAGGTGGTGGGAATCAGATACAGTCACTTTGTTTAAGAGGCATTTAAAGATACACTTCAACAAGCAAGGATGTCGAGCTAATGTGGGCGAATGGGATTACTGTAGATGGTCAAGGTGGGCCGAAGGCTCTGTTTCTGTGCTTTGACTATGAGATGGTTATGAGGCACTGGAGTCTAAGGCTGAAATGAAACTATGAAAATATTCCAGGTTAAATTGGATAGGTGGTGGACAAACGAAAACAGAATGAATGAAACTGAGAAGTAAATAAATACAATTAGACCATGTGTATGACAATGGAGTGTGAACAATGACACGGACTGGATAGCCTACTTAAAAATGTATTTCTATTTTTACCGCACCCAGTGTGATACCAACCCACATTCTTTCAATCCCTCAGAACAGGACAACATTCAAACTCTAAAACAATGGATCCAATGCTAGACTGCTTCTATATTCTAATATTGCTTTGAGGAGTGAGTTTGTACTGTTCCCAGACTGTTGCTCCTGCCTTACAAGTTTACACTGTCCTACAGACAATAGGTCCAGTTTGTGTGTTTTCAATGTCCCACAGTTGCTCGTCTGGGAGTTTATATTATTCCAAAGACACTCATTCCAAGGAGTTTGGTGCCCACAGATAATCAGGCAGGGATGATTAGCCCTGCTGGTGAGTTTACATTATTTCTGGACACATCAGTCCTGAGAGTTTACCAGGACAGAACAATGGTGTAACAGTTACTGCTGCCACCTCACAGCTCTAGTGACCCAGGTTCAATCCTGATCTTGGGTGCTCTCCGTGTGGGAGTTTGCACATTCTTCTTGTGACCACATGGGTTTCCCCTGGGTATTGCAGCTCCGTCCCTATCCCAAAAATATGTGGGCTGGTAGGTTAATTGGCTACTGTAAATTGCCTGTGTAGGTGGGCGGCAGGAAAATTAGTGGAGGAGGGGGTGGGAATTGTAGGAATGCAAGAGGAAAAATGGGATTTGTATAGACATGGACACGATAAACTGAGGCCAATTGCCTTGCCGCTAGACTCTATTTGTCCCAATTGGGCTATTTGAGAGTTCATGGTCCAAGAGAATGTTGGTCCCATATGCGAGCTAACATTGTTTCAAAGATACTGGCCAGCACTGTGAGTTTACACTACCCCTCAAATACTGATCTTTTCTGTCTGTGAGTTTACACTGTGGGTTAGCAGCACAGCAGGATGTAGACTACACCCTGACACACTGTTATAAATAACTAAGATCGCTGGCAGTCACCACAGAGTTATAGGTTAGAACAACCTAAAGTAAGTTTATAGACACTGTGTGTTTGCAAGTGCACGCATTCTTTGTGATTTTTTTTTAAAAATCATCTGCAACACGCAGCTCTGAGCTAACTGCAAACGGCCTGTGGTTATTTATAATGGAACATAAACAGGCTGCATGTAATATCCTGCACTGCTAAACCATACTAACGTTTCTGGATGAAACTCAATCAGTTCTCAACCAAAGTCTGGTTCACTGTCATCTGAAGTGGGAACAGAGAATGGGAACAGTGACAGCTACAGAAAGAAACGCCACATCACTGAAGCAAAATGGCTGGGTCACACTTGATTCCCTTCCAAACCGAGAGAAGAATTCAGGCACTCAGTGAGTCACATACTGGGCTTTGGAGACAATTACACATTGTAATGGCTGGGAAATTTCTGGGAATTAACAAAGAAACAATATTGGAGGAATTAGGATAAATCTGTCAGAAACAGTTAGAAGATGAATGATCATCAACTTAAAATGGCAGCACTTGCTCCTCTCTCCTCAGATGCTGTCTGACCTGCTGAATATTTCCAGTACTTTGTTTTTAATTTAGGTTTTCAGGCATCTACTGTATTTAGCTTCAAACAAATTAGATTGCTATAAAAAGGAAAGAAAGATAGTTTTGTTTTCTGTCCCTTAATCCAAAGGAAAAGTAAAAAAATTCTAATAAAAATTCGATTTCTTAAATTGTTCCCTTGTAGATTGAATGGCATTGTAGGAACATAACTCATGCCCACACTTTCTGCAGTGCGTTTAATTGCTAATTAATGTCTAAATGCAGAAACTTATGAAACTACTGGCGAGGCCGACAGCAAGCTGCTGTTTCCAAATGGGGTCAGAGTGGCATAAATTGCCCAGCAACTCACAATTCATAAGACCTCTTTTTGCCCCAAAGCTGATTGAAGCACCTAAACTAGACATTAAACTCTTCTTTACCTTTTTTCAGAACATTCTTGTTACTGACTTGTAGTCCTCCCTTGAACTCTCTTCATAGGAGAAAGCCTGAGAAACACTCAGTTCAGTCCTGATAACAATCGCGACCTGCTTCCATTATTAAATCCTTCGTAACCTCCATAATGTATGATCTTTATTGCTTAAGTCCCCAAGATAGGAGAACTGGTTAGCAGGATCACTTTCCCATTTACAACTCCCTTCAATGGAGACTCCCTTGATGCAAAGTTTAAGAAGTCCAACAAACAATCTGCTGGAAGAACTCAAATGGGTCAAGCATCCTCCGTGGGAGGATAGGAACTGTCGACACTTTGGGTCGAAACCCTGAATAATTCCTTTCCTCCCATAGATGCTGCCTGACCCGTTGAGCTCCTCCAGCAGATTGCTTGTTGTTCCAGATTCCAGCATCTGCGGTCTCTTGTGTTCTCCATTTAAAAAGTCCGGCCTTTCTCAATGTTATGCGATTAATGTGTTCCCTGTGGAATCTTTGGCACATGACCAAACTGTAATGTCAGCAAAGGGTACAGCAAAGAGATGGGAACTATGTATGACGAAGTGTTTGATTTCACTCCTGAACCGCTGAGCTTTAGTTTAAAGGTTATGCCTTTTTACTCCAGATGCCTGAACCAGAGAAAATATTTCTTTTCTATCAGTTTAAATTCTTTTAAACCACATTCACCCAATCCCGTTTACCTTCCTAATTCCTATAAATTTTCACCTTGTTTTGTGAGGCTTAGAAGCTGTGCTCGATTCCAGCTTGAATGTTTGGTTACTGGATAATGGTGGAGACTCTGGTTGTAGGTGAGAGCTCCCAGGCACCTGAGGCCTCACATGGTACATTCCACATGTTCAATAAACAGACAAAAGCAGTGCTATGCCTTCTCACACCATCACTTCTCAGCATTGGCTCTAGGCTCTCCAGTAATCGCTGGAAGGCAGCAATACTTAAACTACACAATTCATGGACTGTTGCTCAACACAGTTGGACCAGATCTCACAGGCATCAATCCCATGGAAAGCAAAGCCCCACTGTTTGTCCCAGAAGAGTACTGGGGTTTTCTGATACATAGACTTAAGTAGTCCTGGTTCCCCAGCTGTACAAAGGGCTGCTTGTTCCTCTTACTGAGGAACTTGCAGATTGTTTGACGTTGAAGAATGACTTAACAGCAGTAGCTGCAAGTCTGGATAGCTTGAGCCTCCCCGAGAATGGTCACTCATCCTGCCACCTGTGTTATGCCTCGGGCTGAGCTGCACCCGCAAGTACTTTGATGAAAAGCGTCCTATGGCTGCGTGCACTGTGGGAACTATTCCACCATCACCAGCAACCTTCTGGCACTTCATTATCACAGTACTGGATATTCTACAACTGGACCATCACTGATCCAGTTCTTCTCCCAAGCCTGATGTTGCTGTCACACTGTGTCCCCTTTGGGACCAGCCAGCAGCTGAAGTTCGCAGCGTGCTTAGCAGTATTTTGCTGTTAGTGATTCTTTGTTCTAGGCAACTATGATAAAACTTTGGGAGGAGAAGAGTTTAATCTCCAAGAGGCCCACATTTACTCTCAGTAGTCAGAGTTTAACTGGGATTTTACCTACACAGATAAAACAGGACATATTACAAGCAAGGCAGCCTCAATTATTTAATTTGCCTTAATCAGCCACAGGATACTTAACCCCTTCAACTCTTAAAGCATTCACCATGAGTCAATAATTATCTTCTTTAAAGGTTAGCTGCCTTTAAAAAAAAACTGCAGAAAGAGGAAGGTGTCATTTATTTTAGACAATGATGTCACTCTTGACTAAAAGGTTCTTGCACATTTTAGTTTTAAATTGCACCTGCAACCAGAATATGCAATAACAAAAACATTGCCAAACAAGTTTTAAAAAAAAGGACTGTAGCCTTGTAATCCCACTGTTTCAAACCACGATATTAATCGCAACTATTAGAAGGCATACATCCTTCTCCCCACCCCTTTCAGTCCATACTATTCACTCTCCTCAGAGACTGCATCTTGGATACATTAACCTTGGAAGGGATGCCGTACAGATTCAACCTTTCTCTTAGAAGATTGATGGTGATCTTAATATCCATTTTTATGGTTCAGTGTCAATCTTTGCCTGACAACATTCCTATTAGGTGGATTGTGCACTATTTTATATTATGAGAAGCAGGAGTGGTCCAATTAGCCCCTCAAGCCTGCTCCATAATTCAATCAAATCGTTGCTGATTCAGTCTTGACCTCACCACCACTTTCCTACTCATTTCCCACACTTGTCTCTCACTTGAGGTTCAAATGCCCCTCGACTCACTTGCAGTTATTTTATTACTTTGATTAGTCTGATCAAAGTGTAAAATGATAAGCAGATTCACAAGATGGATAGAAACTGAGAAATAAGAAGCAAGGTCTGTGTATCCTTGAAATAAGAGTCTGGCCATTCAGGAATGAAACCTGGAAGCACTTTTTCCAAACAAAGTAGCAGACATATGGAACTATTTTCCTAAAGATCAGTGACTTCCAAGTTAATTGAAATTTTTAAGACAGGGATCAGTAATTTTTTGTTGGGATACATACCTGGAAGTTTCAAGGACAAAGGGACACAGTTTTAAAATAATGTAAAGGCACAGGATGTGAAGGAGAACTATATGTAGGCAGAGTGGCTGAGATCTGGAACTCATTGCCTACATCATTGGTGGAAACAAAGTTAATCTGGGCTTTCTTAAGGGAATTAAGAGAGAAAATAATTTGCACCACTACAGGGACGTGCGGAGGAAATAAGGCTGGAAGCACTGCTCATTGAGGAGCTGGCATGGATTCTATGAGCCAAATGGTCTCCTTCTGTGCCTGTCCTGGTCCAATCATGTAGATGCCACAGCCAAGAAAGCTCACCAGCGCCTCTACTTCCTCAGGAGGCTAAAGAAATTTGGTTTGTCCCCTTTGACTCTCACCAACTTTTACTGATGCACCATAGAAAGCATCCTATCTGGATGTATCACGGCTTGGTACGGCACCTGCTCTGCCCAGGACCGCAAGAAACTGCAGAGAGTTGTGGACACAGCCCAGCGCATCACAGACACCAGCCTCCCCTCCTTGGACTCTGTCTTTACCTCTCGTTGTCTTGGTGAAGCAGCCAGCATAATCAAACACCCCACCCACCCGGGACATTCTCTCTTCTCTACTCTTCCATCGGGTAGAAGATACAGGTCCCTGAGGGCATGTACCACCAGACTTAAGGACAGCTTCTATCCCACTGCGTTAAGACTACCGAATGGTTCCTTTATGCACTGAGATGGACTATGACCTCACGATCTACCTTGTTGTGACCTTGCACCTTATTGCACTGCACTTTCTCTGTAGCTGTGACACTTTACTCTGTACTGTTACTGTTTTTACCTGTACTACATCAATGCACTTTGTACTAACTCAATGTAACTGCACTGTGTAATGAATTGACCTGTACGATCGGTTTGTAAGACAAGCTTTTCACTGGACCTCGGTACAACCGACAATGATAAACCAATACCAATGATGATTACATTAAACAGGGCCCTGTAACAGGAATCTGAAACCGTAACTAACTTGCAGAGGGATAACCAGCAGGAGGAAAATGGTGAACAATCTGCCAAACATTTAGTGATTTAAAAATGTCCACTTTAATACATATTTTACAGCTCTTTGCATTGGAAGAAGTACAAATGACCAATCCTGCAAAACAAACTAAGAAATTGCACAGAACTCACTTTAGATTCATTTGAAATATTTCCCGTGTATAACATTATTCCCTTGAACAAATTAAGACGAAAGGGAATATCAGTGATTAAAATTCAAAACAAAACAGAGACGCAGAAATGTATTATGTAAGGTTGGTTAACAGGTACAGACATGTCTGATGGACTGGGAAGTATTCTAACTCCAGTAGATCTATATTTCAAATTTGCTCACACAGATGGAATAAAATGCTCCTCTCTCACTGTGTATGTCCACCCTTCACTCTTAGCTCTCTCTCTCTCTCCAATTCTCCCTGTACATCTTTCTATCTTTCCTTAATTCCCCCTTTCTCATTCTCACTCTGTCTTTCTTGCTCTGATTCTCTCTGTATCTTCTCTTGATTTTCCCGTTTCTCCTTTTACAATCATTAAAGCACTGTAAGCATTACCAGCAAACCCTTCCTTAGTTCCCTCCTGAAGTAGCAATCAGCAATCTTCTTTTAACATGGCAAATTTCTTCTGACTGAGAAATGCTGGTTGGGAGTTCCAGATTTTTCCACCAGTAATGATAAAATAATGGCAAAATTATTTCCAGCACAGAATACTCCATGGCTTAGAAGGGGTATTTGGAGGTTGCGGTAATCCAATATGCTTATTGCTCATTGAAGTTATGGACATGAGAAGTGCTGTGTGCTCACTACACTACGTGGGTTTGCATACCCAACATCAGATACCCAAAATAATTCTGTGCGTAGTTGCAACAAAAAAAGTTACCAGCTGGATAGAAGAAATAATTTAAGGACATCCTCCTTGGAGGAAAATACAACATTCCCGCCAACTTGTGGGAATCCTTGGCTCTTGATCACTGAAAATGGAAGAGCGTCTCGGGATACAGAGAACATCGAGCACCTTCATCGGGAGCATCACAGACGCTTGGTGTAAGTGGTAGAAGAAGCACACCAACCACCAAGCCACCCTGCCCCACTTGTGGAAGAGTCTGTGGACGCCAAGTTGGTCTCAGAACCCACATATCTGGAGTGGAAGCAAATCAATCCTGGGCGGCTGCCCTAAGGAGGACTAGAAGGTGCATTGCTACAATGCATTTTGTAGATGGTGCATTGAATGGTGAACTAAGGACATAAAGAGGCTACAGAGGGGTATAAAAAGGTTAAGTGAATGGGCAAATATCTGATAAATGAATACAGCGTGGGAAAATATGAAATTACTCATTTTGGCAGGAAAGATTAAAAAAAGCATATTATTTAAATAATGAAAGATTGTAGAGCTCTGAGGTGCTGAGGGATCTGGGTACTCTACAGTATGAACCACAAAAATTGATATGCAGGTATAGATAATAATTAGAAAAAAACAACAGTATATTTTTTTGCTAGGGAATTGAATACAGAAGTAGGAACATCATGCTTCAGTCATACAGGGCATTGCTGAGATGACATCTGGAGTTCTACGTACCATATTGATCTCATTATAGAAGGAAGTAAGTAGATGTGGGGGAAGCAGTTCAGAGACGCTTACTAGACTAATAATGTGAAGTGGGTAGGTTGCCTTACAGGGAAAGTTTGGACATACTGAGCTTGTATCTGCTAAAGCTTAGAAGAGCAGGGGTGGGGGAATTGATTGAAACATGCAAGACCCTGGGAGATTTTGGCACCGTGGATGTAGTAAGGATGTTTCCTCTTCAGGAGCGTATCGAACTAGTGGTCACTGTTTAAAATTACAGAGTTCTCTATTTAAGACAGACAAGTTGAAATTTGTTCTCTCAGAGGATTGAGAGTTTCTGAAACCCTCAAACAGCAATGGAAGCAGAGTCTTTAAATATTTTAAGGTAGAGTGAGTCAAATGGTGAAAGGTTACTGGGGTTAAGCAGGAACACACAGTTGAGGTTACAGTCAGATCAGCCATGACCTTATTAAAAGGTGGAACAGGCTCCAGGACTTAGTCTTGCTCTTAATTCAGTTGCTTGTATGTTTCAGGTTTTGGAATATTGTTTTCAGTTTTGGTCACCCTGCTACAGGAAAGATGCCATTAAGCTGGAAAGAGTGCAGAGGAGATTTACAAGGAACCGAGTTAACGAGAGAGGTTAAGCAGAATGGGACTTTACTCACTGGAGCATAGGAGAATGAGGGGTGATCTTAAAGAGGTGTATAAAATCATGAGGGATATAGATAGGGTGAACGCACACAGTCTTTTTCCCAGGATTGGGGAATCAAGAACTAGAGGGCATAGGATTTGGGTGAGAGGGGAGAGACTGAAGAGGAACCTGATGGGCAACTTTTCACCCAGAGGGTGGTCAGTACATGGAATGAGCTGCCAGAGGAAGTGGTTGAGGAAGGTACATTAACAGCATTGAAAAAGGTACTTGGACAGGTACACAGATAGGAAAGGTTTAGAGGGATGTGGGCCACATACGGGCAAATGGAACTAGCTTGGATGGGAATCGTTGATCGGCATGGAGCAGATGAGCTGAAGGGCCCATTTCCATGCTCTATGACTGTGTGATAGATAGAATGGCAATCAAGTGGGCTGCTTCGCCCTGGAGGTTGCTGAGCTTCGACTATTACTGGAGTTGCACTCATCTATGTGAGCGGAGAATATTTCATTGCACTCTTGATGGTGCCTGTAATATGCTGGAAAGGGGAAGTCAAGGGCACACCACTACCACAGGACGTGTAGCTTCCAACCAGTTCCGGTAGCAAAATTATTTATGTGATTGGTCCTAATGTTTCTGATCTACAGCAACCCGATGCTGGACAATGCGATGGTAATGCCAGAATGGTGGTCAGACTCTCTCTTGCTGGAACTGTTTGTTGTGCAGTATTCTTGTGAAGCAAATGCTATTTGCCAATTATCACCCCAAGTCAGAATGCTGCATGCTCTCGTTCCATGCAAGCATCAATTGCCTCAGTACCTGAAGAGCTGTAAATGGAATTGAACACCGTATCTTAGG
This sequence comes from Pristis pectinata, assembly GCF_009764475.1. Classification (NCBI taxonomy): domain Eukaryota; kingdom Metazoa; phylum Chordata; class Chondrichthyes; order Rhinopristiformes; family Pristidae; genus Pristis; species Pristis pectinata. The sequence continues at coordinate 35,451,454 of NC_067424.1, forward strand.
CTGGAAGGAGGGCCATTGATGAAGCATCCATTGGGCATAGGGCAGATCCCTGAGCAATGCCTGCAGTTAGTGCTCTAGGCAGAGATGTTGAACCTCCAGTAACCATATTCATCTTCCCATGTGCTAAGTAAAAGGCTGGCCACTGAAAAGTCTACCCCATGACCTCCCTCTTACTTTTACTCAGCTCCCTCGATAATAGGCAGGTGAGAGAGAATAGATTACAGGGAAATAATTGGGGGAATGGGATTGGTCTGTGAGCTGGCATAGACTCAGCAGGCTGTATGGCCTCCTTTAATGTTGCAAGTACATCATAAGTAAATGAAATTCCATGGTCATTCAAGTGTTCCTTTAACGTTGAGGACAGTCCCTGGCACCTCACCCCTGGTATTTCATTCTCTTGTCCATGTCTGCATCAAGCATCGAGTGAGGTGTGGAGACAAGTGGTCCTAGCTGAACCCAAACTGAGCAACAATGAGTAATTTTCCATGTTTCCAGAAAGATGCCAGCATTGTGACATTATAGCCAAATTGTTGGTGGCTGCTTTCAATGCAGTTCGCTGTTTCTTCACATCACATGGAGTGAACAGAATTGGTGTCAGTGATAACAACAGACTATGGCTTGGCACAGAGGCACAGAATGAGGGATGATCTTATTGAAGCATAAGATCCTATGGGGGCTTGACTGTGAAGATGTTTTCACCAATGCGAAAGTCTCAAATGAGGAGAGGGAGCTTCAAGATAAAGTGCCAGTCATTTAAAAATTGGGGTTCACAGAAATTTCTTCTCACAGAGGGTGGTGAATCTCTGGAATTCTTTACCCCAGAGGGTTGTGGGGGCTAGCTCATCAGAAGTATGTAAAGTGGAGGTAGATAATAGGGGATTGAGGCCTACAGGCAGCTGGCACAGAGAAGGGAGTCAAGGCCTGGAGTAGATCAGCCACGACCACATTGAAATGCAGGACAGGCTTGACAGGCCGAGTGGCCTCCTCCTGCTCCTATTTTCTTGTGTTCACACGAGCCTAAAGGTGCAAGACCCACCCTGCAGACTTGGGGATCAAAATCCACGGTGATTCACCAGTTTAATGTTGAAAAGTTCTGCGCTGTTGGAGATGCTATTTCTTCCAATGAGACCTTAAAAGCCAAGGCCCCATCCACCTTCTCCATTCTTTGCTGCCTGGTGCCACGTCCTCTAATGGTCTCTTTGTCCCTCAGCTGGGAAGAGGTCACCGCTGCCCATCTGGGGATCCTCGGCACCTCTCACTAGTCGCAATGGCCTCAATGTTTGCATCTCTGGATTTATGGGTCTCTCTGCATCACCCATCCCTCCTCTGCTTTTCAGCACTGGTCAAATTGGAATGTGCTTACAGTCCAGTGGGGAGGGGAGACAATAGACCCACATTGGTCATTTACCGACCAGTCCACTGGTGCCATTTTGCAAAGCATCTTATCACTGGAGTTGCCCAACAGGCACCATGTTGTAGCATGAATGGTGGTGAGGTAGGTCCTCTCTGAGCACTCCTTCCAACACAAGCTGCCCTTGAGACTGCAGTGTGGCTGAGTTCATCACTGGAATGCCCCTTTGTAAAGTAGGCCAAGAGAAAAATGCGTTGGCATCCGTCCAAGATTCATCCCCCTCGTTTCCACAGGCTGCTTGCTGGGACATATACCAAGACAGGAAACAATTGTTGCAGGAAGACCATTATCTTGGTGAAAGAGGCCCTGACGTCCACTTGAAATCTGCACAATGAACTACCCCAGCAGTCCAGGAGTACATGCTTCAGGATGCACTCATGTGAGATGCAATCCACCTGAAGAACGTATGGAGGAGGGCTGCTGTATAATGCCACTCCCACCTAACCTCTTTTGCACACAATATACAAGAGAACTTGGCTAATATAGTGTGGTTTATATAAATAGTGCACAATTGTGCACTGTACAACTACGAACATATTGCTTGTTAAAACAACACCGCCTATCGTTGAATGAAAAAGAACGTTCGACAAAATACAGTACTTGGATTAAAAAAAAATTGGCTGTGAATGTGCCCGGACATGCTCCCACTCCTTCATGATAACTTAGCCTGAAGTAAAACAGGGACCACTTTATACACCTAAAGGACAGAATAACAGGAGTAACTCTGAGGAAACACACAACCACCAACATTAAAACATTAGGACCCTGAATCTACCTTTGAGATCTCTGAAACTTAATTTTCCATATAAATTCCCAACTTCCACTCTCCCTCCTTATATTGGGTCGGAAATCCTCCCCAGTAGTTCAGCAACACCAGTTTGCACACTCTCTATCAACTGATATCTTTCTCTTAACATTTATCCAGGAGTAATAAACAAACCCAGTGCAATTTGTAACCTCCCCACCAAGTGAAAGGACTGTAAAAGCATCTTCATCAAATCAAATTGCTTAACATTTCTATTGAACTTTCTGTGAGCTAAATATTTCTGTCTCCACAAATGCTGCCTGACTTACTGAATTTTTCCAGCAGTTTTTTTATTTTTATTTCAGATTTCCAGCATCTGCAGATTGTTTTGCCTTTCAATTACTGCACCAAAACAAAATTGAATAGACCACAATGTGGCTTTGACCAGTGAAAACACCCTGGCTTCTGGGTTGGAACTCAAAGACTGCCCCAGTAACTGAGGCACTCCAATTTAACTCTGAGTGACTAACGCTCTGGGCAGTCATTAACTTTCCTCAAACAAAAACAGAGCACACCGGAAACGCTCAGGGAGGCAGACCTGAAACGTTACTTCTCTCTCTCCCCCCACAGATGCTGCCTGACCTGCTGAGTGTTTCTACCATTTTCTGTTTCAGATTTCTAGCATCTGCAGTTTATATGTTTAATTAATTCACCTCAGCCAACACCATCAAAACCTTATCTCCCAGCTTGTGGGATCTCATGGTGTATTTCCTACTTTAGAATACATATTACACTGTTAAAACGCTAAATAACATTCCGGGAAGTGGTGAACTAAACAACAACATAGATGCTCCATAGAAAGCACCCTATCTAGATGTATCACGGCTTAGTACAGCAACCCCTCTGCTCAGGACCGCAAGAAACTGCAGAGAGTTGTGGACACAGCCCAGTGCGTCACGGAAACCAACCTCCTTTCCATGAACTCTGTCTTTACCTCTCACTGCCTTGGTGAAGCAGCCAGCATAATCAAAGACCCCACCCACCCAGGACATTCTCTCTTCTCTCCTCTTCCATCAGGTAGAAGATACAGGAGCCTGAGGGCACATACCACCAGACTTAAGGACAGCTTCTACCCCACTGTGATAAGACCCTTATAGGATGAGATGGACTCTGAACTCATGATCTACCTTGTGACCTTATTGTCTACCTGCACTGTACTTCTTCTGTAGCTGTGACACTTTACTCTGTACTGTTATTGTTTTTACCTGTACTACCTCAATGCATTATGTACTAACTCAATGTATCTGCACTATGTAATGAATTGACCAGTACCATCGGTACGCAAGACAAGTTTTTCACTGTACTTCGGTATAGGTGACAATAATAAACCAATACCAACAGCACAGGAAAAGGCGCTTCGGGGCCAACGACCATGCTAATTAAACCAAACCTATCGACCTGCACATGATCCATATTCCTCCATTCCCTGCATGTTCATGTCTAAATGCCTCCTCAACGCCATTATGGCGTCTGCTTTTCCCACCTCCTCTGGCAGTTCCAGGCACCTACCGCTCTCTACAAGAAATAAAGAACTTGCTCTTACAGAAAACTGCCTTCTGAGTCCACTTACCATAAGCGTTTTTCCCGCAGATCAAATGGTCGTGGCCCTGGAACAATCCCCAAAGATCTGCATCGCTGCCAACTACTTGCTCCAATGCCTTGTCCGGGGCGCCGGGCAGCTCTTTGCCCCGGGTCCTCAGGTTGTCCAGCAACCTCAGGTAGACCTGCTCCAGCACATTCTCCAAGCAGGCCGCCAAGTAGATGGCTGCGTGTTCGTGGATGCGGAGCGACAGCTTGCTGTCCACCATCCACCGAAAGAAGCGGCCGACGGAGAACGCCAGGTTGCACTGGGAACTTTTGCTACTGTTCAGTTGCTCCCTGCAGCTCATGTTGTAGACGGAGAGAGCCTTCACCGCTGCCTCCATGCAGCTCTCGGACAGAGCCCAGGACAGGACCAGCTTGGTGGCGCTCTGCACTTCGTGCTTGCTGCACTGGGCGCTCATTAGGCTGAGTCTCTGCGCCTCTCTGGCGATGCGAACCAGCGCCCTGCTCAGGTACGTGGAGAGTTTCTTTACCAACGCGCCGTCGACAGCACTCGGATCTACGGATCCACATCTCCTCAGGACCTCTTCAACCTCTTGCTCGGACCAGGGCACGTCTTCCAAGTGGGGCAGTTTGGGATAACAGTCCAGAGGTTCCAAAACTTCGGAGCTCTCTGCCAACCCGGTGTCTAGTGTGTCGCAACTATCCATATATCTCTTACTGGCTGTCCCGGGATAGGAGTACCAGGTGTTCCCCAAATGAGACAGCGACAGGCTGGATGATCTGCAGGAGGTGGCGGCTCCTCCATAACCAGAGTCCAAAGTCAAGTTCTCGAAGTTCCTGCCTGGCGGTTTACGGAGCCCAGACATCGCCTCGGCTGCCGTATCAGTGGGGGAAAGCTTTCGCTACTGCTGCCCTGAGTTCAATTAAGCCCAGCCCCGCAGAGGTCCTGGGACCTGGGGTTGTGACTCGGCTTCCTGACCCGGCCCCTTCAAAGTTGGCCGAGTGGTTGAGCGAATCAACCCCGACTGCGAACCCGTCAACCCCTCCCACATTCTCCCCGCCCATCTCCGGGAAACAGACCTCCCTGTCCCGACAGAGCCCGATGTACGCAGAGCAAAGTCGTCACTCCACCGGTGAACGAGAATAACAAGAGGCCAGGCGAAATGTGTCACTGGAAAAGGTGTGTGACCCAGTGATAGAGAGAGGGTGTGACCTTAGTCATTAGAGTGCGTGTGTGACCCAGGGATGGAGAGGGGATGTGATCCTAGACTGGACAGTGTGACCCGGGGATGAAGAGGGGGGTGATCCTAGACTGGACAGTGTGTGACCCGGGGATGAAGAGGGGGGTGATCCTAGACTGGACAGTGTGTGACTCAGGGATGGAGGGGGGGGTGATCATAGACTGGACAGTGTGTGACCCGGGGATGGGGGGGGGGGGTGATCCTAGACTGGACAGTGTGTGTCCCGGGGATGGAGGGGGGGTGATCCTAGACTGGACAGTGGGTGACCCAGGGATGGGGGGGGGGTGATCATAGACTGGACAGTGGGTGACCCAGGGATGGGGGGGGGGGGGTGATCATAGACTGGACAGTGTGTGACCCGGGGATGGAGGGGGGGGTGATCCTAGACTGGACAGTGTGTGACCCAGGGATGGAGGGGGGGGGGGTGATCATAGACTGGACAGTGTGTGACCCAGGGATGGAGGGGGGGTGATCATTGACTGGACAGTGGGTGACCCAGGGATGGAGGGGGGGGTGATAGACTGGACAGTGGGTGACCCAGGGATGGAGGGGGGGGTGTGATCATAGACTGGACAGTGTGTGATCCAGGGATGGAGGGGGGGGTGATCATAGACTGGACAGTGGGTGACCCACGGATGGAGGGTGGGGGCGATCCTAGACTGGACAGTGTGTGACCCGGGGATAGAAAGAGAGGCTGTGTTCCTAGATAGGACAATGTGTGGTGCCATAATGGAGCCAAAAAAGAACAGTGACCCAAGGAAGGAGAGAGTGTATGAACTGCGGATGGAGAGAGAGTGTGAGCCAGGGATGGAGGGAGTGTGTGGGCCAGATCGGGACAGAGCATGTGGTACATCACTAAGTCCCACGTACTATCTCCATCTGTGGTCTCACCCTCCTTCCATCCATTTGGACAGTTTTCCCACCACTGGTGATACATTTCTTCCTTTCTGAATTTCACATTCTTGCCATTCCTGGGACACACACTCTGTCCATCACTGGTTACCATCCTGATTGTGCACCCTCTGCCGGGACCTGCATCCCACACACTGTACAGTCCCGTGTCTCATATCCTGCTCATCCCTAATCATGCACCCACTGTCCAAAACAGAGGTCTGGTGACAGGGAAAGACAGAGTGTGTGGTCCAGGAGTGGAAGGAGTGTATGTCCCAGGGATGGACAGAGTGTGTCCCAGAGATGGAAGGAGTCTGTGGTCCAGAAATGGACAAAGTGTATGGTCCAGGAATGAAAGAAGTGTGTGTCCCAGGGATGAACAGAGTATTTGACCCAAAAGGAAAGAAATGTGTGAGGCCAGGAGCAGGAAGAATTTGTGACCCAAGAATGGGAAAACTGTAACTCAGGAATGGACAGATTATAAGATCAACTGATGAACAGAACATGTTTACCAAGGGTTGGACAGAGTGTGTGACTCAAGGCTGGGGAGCGTACATGATCCAGGGTTAGACAGAGAGCATGACTCAAGGCTGGGGAGAGTACATGATCCAGGTTTGGACAGTGGGTGCACCTCAAGGCTGGGGAGAGTACATGATCTATGGTGGACAGAGTGTAACTCAAGGATGAACAAAGTATATGATTGAGTGTGTGACATAGGATCACATGGAATCGAAGGGTGGAGTCAGTCCGTATGTGAGACATGGGTTGCACAGAGTGTGTGACCCTGAATTAGACAGAATGTATGACCCAAGGACAGAGGCAATGTTGGTCGCAGGACTGTGTGTGTGACCCAGGAATGAACGGAGTGTGTAATACAGAGATTGACAGAGTATGTCATGCCAGGGATAGAGTGAAATGTATGACCTTGTTTGGGATCCTGAATTATTCTTGAACTGTGGAGGCAGTTCAGGATTAACCACATTGGTGAGCCTGGAGCCACAGATAAGCCAGACTGTATAAAAACAGATTTCCTTTCCTGAAGCAAATAGTGAACCAGATGTGTTTTCCTGGTTACCGTTAGTAAAATTAACTGTTTTTTTATGTGTGCATTTCCTTCCAGGTCTTATTAATTACTGAAATTTAAATTCTCCAGTTGCCTTGGTGGGATTCAAACTCACGTCGCTGGATCAATGGTCCAGATCTCTGACCATTCATCCAGTAATTTAACCATGATGTGACTGCACCTCTGTGTTTGGACAGTGAGTGCATGATTAGGGATGAACAGAATATGAGACACAGGGTTGGGCAGTGTGTGGGATTCAGGTCCCGACAGACCATGCGTGGTCAGGATGGATAAACAGTGGTATACAGTGTTGGATAGAGTGTGTGCCAGGAATAGGGAGAATGTGAAATTCCGGAATGAAGAAATGTGTCACCATGGATGGAAGGAGTTTGAGACCAGGGATGGAGAGAGTCCACAAGACTTAGAGATGCACAGAGTGCATGACCTCATGAAGCAGAATGCTTATGAGACCTTAGATGGACAGTGTGTCCCAGATGTGTGGGACCCATTTTCAGACAGTTCGCGTGAGGCCAGCGATGGGCAATTTGACCAGGGATGACAGATGGTGTGAGCCAGGAATGAAAAGGGTATGAGATCAAGGGACAGACAGATGGGGTAACCAGGGTTGCACAGAATGTGAGGGACAGGATCGGGAGTGTGCGACTTCCTATGAAAGAATGTGTGACCAACTGCATAAGAAACAGGAGCTGGAGTAGCTGTATGCCCCTCATGCCAGTTTCACCACTCATGAGATCATGATTGATCTGATCATTGGCCATCACCCTCCTCAGACATCTGACCCCTTTAAACTTTGATTTCTCTACTATTCAAAGACCTGTCTCAGCCCTCAAACGTGCAGAATCCAAATCTCTCCTCAGGAGAGAATTCAGGAGATTCATAACTCTCTGAGTGAGGAAATTCCTCTTCATTCCTGTTCTGACTGGCAAGTCTCTTATCCTGAGGCAATGTTCTCCAGTCCATCATTCTCCCACCGGGGTGAACAGCCTCACAGCCTCTATCCTATCAAACTCTCTCAGACTATTTCAATGGGCCAGATCTTTGTCAATCGGTCCTCCCACCAGGAAGCACTGTCTGCAGCCTTCCCACACTCCTAATTACCTGGTCCAGGTAGACACCGAGGAGGCACTGCATCCAAAAACATTTGACAGTCGGGAAAGTTCCAGCCCAGCTTTGTTGACTGTAAAAACTGTGAAACTTTAAATGTCTCTGAATGTCAGAAGCATTTAAGACAATTAAAATTGAAGCAAATAATAATTTAAAAATTAAAAAGTATTGCAGTTTCATCAAAAGTAAACAATAAATTTGACTAAAGACATCTAAAATATATAACTAAATAAAAACAATAAATTACAGTAAAATATAATTTTATCTTTTCCTTTTTCTCGGAATAAATTGGCTGATAATCCCCACTTAAAACAATGGTATGTTGGCTCCTACCCAAGGCCCAACCTGTGTGAAATTTAACAGTAGTTTAAACAGCTAAGCAGAGGCAGTTCTGCTCTGAACTATCGGCATTAGTCAGCAAAATTCTGCCCTAAAAGATCACCTATCATTCCTTTTAAATTTAAGGAAACATAGGCACATTCCTCTCAATCTTTCCTTGTAGGATAACCCACTGATCATAGAAATTAATCTTAGTGACGCTTTGCTGCAACACTTTCCAAGGCAATATATCCTTTCTTAGATAAGGAAAGCACACCTGTATGCAGTACTCTGGGTGTGGCTTTACCAAAGCCCTGTATTGTTGTAGCAAGACTGCCGTACCCTTATATTCCATCCTCCTTGCAACAAAAGCCAACATTTCATGTGTCTCTCAAATTACTTGCTGTACCTTCATGTTTTCTTTCTGTGTTTCTTGCACAAAGATGCCCAGATACCTCTGAACACAAGCATTTAATACTCTTACACTATTTAATACCCTTACACTATTTAATACCCCTGTTCTTCACATTACCCCTTATTATACTCCACCTGCCCTCCTTTTGCCCACACACTTGTCTGTATTCCTTTGCAGAAACTTGGTGCTATCTTGATGACTTGTTCTCCCAGCCATTTTGTTTATTGACAGCAATACTGTGTGACACCCAGTCTCTTGCTCTAGGTCGTTAATATAGATTGTAAGTAGCAGAAGCTCCAGCACTGATCCCTGAGGCACCTCATTACTCAACCTGCCAATCTGAAAAGGACCTGTTTATCCCTTCTCTCTGTTTTCTGTCATTTAACCAGTCCTCTTTTATCCATGCAAATATTTGACCTTCAACTTTATCTAGTGGAGTAACATTTAAAAAGACACCTTTATGAAAGTCTTTTAAGATGCAAATACACTACATCCACTGGCACCTCTTTCACTACCCCACTACTTACATCCTCAAAGCACTCTCCTCTCTGCCACAAAGCCATTTGGCCTCTGCGTAATCACATTATCACTGCATTAGCAAGAGATTCCAGCACTTCCCTAGCTAATGAGGTGAGGCTGCAATTCCGTCTTTTCTATCACCCTCCTTTCCTGAGCAAAGGTGTTTTTTTCCCTGATTCAGTAGGATCTTCCTGGAATCTCAGGAATTTTGAAAAATTTTTTTGCAGGCAAATACAATTAGCACAGATGGGGAAAAAAGATTGGCAAGGGATATGATGGACCTAATGGGCCCATTACAGTGCTGTACAACTCTATTACTCTGTTGCAACCAGTGCAAGAAACTAACTAAAAAATAATGATTATTCTCTTCAAAATAAATTTGTAATCTGTAGTGTTTGGGTTTGTCTGATCATAAATCTCACTCTCAATGAGAATACACCTCAGGTGTCTCCAGGTGTGCTCTGTGTATTTGATCACATCTGGGCTTTAACATATAATCAGCTGGTTTTGTGCGTCATTCACCGCTGCTGTTTTGCTGTGACTCAGTATTTTCCCACCAGTGTAAGGTGGTGAGTCATTCTTAAGGTGTGCAAGTCTATCTTTAAGCTGTCTACTGACTTCTCTGTATGACAACAACGAAACATAGAATGATGTAAAAGTTGCAGCACAGCGGAAGGCCATTTGGCCCATCAAGTCCATGCCAGTTTTATGCAAGAGAAAACCAGCTGCTTTCCCCCGACAGTCCTCTCCCCAGAGCCCTGTCATCTATTTTCCTTTCAAGTATCTATCCAGTTCTTTTTCAAATAGCCCTGATTAAATCTAGTCAGAAACACCCCCAAATTCTGACCACCCGCTGGGTAAATTTTCCTTTCTACCTGTCACTTCTTGGTCTTTCACCTTCATTCTGCATTCTCTGATTCATGACCCTTCTGTAAATGGGAAGATTTCTCTCTCTCTGTCTGGATCCTTTGTGATTTTAAAAATCTTTTTCAGGACCTCTCTCAATCTGCTCTGTGCTATATTTATCTATATATTACCATCAGTCTTATCTGGTAATAAACATGCATTACTATGTCTCTGTACCATTTTAAGCTTCTGTTGTTACAACCGGGTGAGGATATACCTTTGTCCAGAAATTGGATTGGGCAAGGCCAGCTATGAATCAACCATCCACGACATCAGGGAGCATGTGGCGATGCCATTCACTGTCCAATGTTCCTTTTGGAGCACTACAGGGAACTTGGGCCTGACATTGCCCATTGGTAGTCACAGCTTGGACAACTTGGTCTTTCTAATACAGCACTACACTGGGACACCTTGCCTAGTAAGTCAATTACTTGCCTTCATCCTTCTGTACCTATCTCTCTACATCGCACTGACATCCTCACCCCTCACGTCAGCCCACCCCACCCTCCCTATCACCCTCCAATCTCTCATTCTGCCATCACCCATGTCCCATGCCCTGACCTGTGATCTGGCCCCTGAGCCTAACCCCTTGTCAGCCAAATTTCCCAGCCACAGCACAGGGTCAATTGGGTCCACAGCAGCCAGCCAACATGAACCCAGTCTTTAGAATTTTTGTGCTAAGTCAGTTATGCTCATGGACCATCTAATGCAGCTGGGGCGTACTAAAATTTTTGAACCTAGGTCTCTGCATTACTATTTTTATCAACTTGGTATCTTTACTCAAGAAGGTCAGCAGGGATCAGCCAAGTAACTACAGAGTGAGAGTCTAAGGTCAGTGGTGGGGAAGTTATTGGAAAAAGTTGTGAGGGGCAAGATCAATCTGCACTTGGAAAGGTAGGGAGTAATCACATTTAGTTGGCATGGTTTTGTCAGGGGAAAATCCTGTTTGAAAAATGTGCTCGAATTTTTCAAAGACTTTACAAAATATATTCATGAGGCCAGTGTAGTCCACATGGACCTCAGGAAGACCTTTGACAATGTCCCACATGGGAGACTGGTCCAAAAGGTTAGAACCCAACAGATCCAGGGCGGGTTGGCAAATTGGATCCAAAATTGGCTTGGTAATAGGAGGCAGAGGGTGATGGTGGAGGGCTGCTTTTGTGATTGGAAGCCTGAGACTAGTGGTGCACCACAGGGATTAGTGCTGGAACCCTTAACGTCTATTATACACATTAACATCTTAGATGTGAACGTAGGATGTACAATTAGTAACTTCGCAAATGACATAAGAATAGGCTGTGTTGTCGATAGTGAGGGTAGACTTACCAACTGATAATAATCAGTTGGTAAAATGGCCAGAACAGTGGCAGATGGAATTTAGTTCCTACAAATGTGAGATGATACACTTTGAGAGGACTAGTAAGGATAGGACATCCACGATGAATGGCAGGGCCTCAGCGAGTATTAAGCAACAGAGAAACTTCGGTGTACAAGTCCAAGGATCCGTGGTGGTGGCAGCATAGGTAGAAAAAGTGGTTGTGAAGGCATATGGGATACTTGCCTTCATTAGCTGGGGTACTGAATACAAGGCCAGAGGGATTATAGTACAAATTTATAAAACATTGGTTAGGCTGGAGTACAGATAGGTCAGCACGGACATGCTCAGCAGATAGACCTGTTACTATGCTGTATCACTCTGTGACTAACTGTTAATAAAACTGGGTCAAAATGCACTTGTGTCACCCAATTTCTCTCACTTGCCCCCCTCATGTTAATTGCCCTCTATCTCTGCCACAGATTCTATTCTCCAATCACTGACTCCAGCCCACTGTCAGAGGCTGAACCAGATTATTTGTCACATTGGTGTCATATTTGACCTCAAGTTGAGTGTCTAACCACATCATCAATCACTCCGTCATCATCCACTGGTTTCACCTCCGTAATATTTTGCATGTCCAGCATGCCTCATTCCATCCGCTGCCAAATCTTTTGCATGCTGACCCTTCTTGGTTCACCTCCCATCCTTCACCCTCTGAACAAGCTCACCGAATCTTTGGTACTCGTATCTCACCCACAGCAGCACGAAACATTGCTCTGATAAATCAGATCCCAGAGCAGAAATACTTCAGGCTTAAATTCACATCCTTGTTTTTGAATCGCTCCATTGCTTCCTGCCTCTGTAAACTCCTCCAGCCCCACAATCTCTGTCAGTTCTTGCTTCATGAGCATCACCAATTTTCATTGGTTCACTAATGGCATCGTGCCATCAGCTGCCTATGCTCTACACTCTGAAATTTCTTCCCCTAAATCTCTCCACTCTCTCTCTCTCTCCTTTTAAGATACTCCTTAAAACCTATCTTGTTGACCTAGCTTTTGGTCATTTGTCCTAATACCTACTTATTGAGGCTTAGTGCCTTGGGAATGTTTCATTACATTAAAGCTACTTTAACATACAGGTTGGTTTTATATCTGTGACTCAGTGCATTTGTAAGTGTGTCTCAAAACATGTCTCTGTACTTCTTCAGTGTACCTCTGTGTGTGTGTGTGTCTGCAAACGTGTCAGTGAGGAAGTAGGTGTGTTAATGTGACCTCTGTTTTGCTTGCAACTCAGGATGACTCTTACGCTTTTGGAGTTTCCATTGATTCTGAAATAATTGATGATTAATGTTTTCAACTCATATTTCAAGTTCTAGGGGATTGTATGTTTATTTTCCTGAAGGTAATTTCCTGAGTAAAATAGAAGGGTAATTTTACTGTAATAAATATCTGGTTGCTTATTGCTCTTGTCAGTCAGGAACTTCAATGCAATGCATTTGTTTTGTAAAATTACCAAATTTCAATTACTACTATATTTTGTTTTTTTAAAGGATAAATGTGGTGTTAGGATAATTAATTTTGATGATACAACCAGGCAGTAAATTGTTAAAGAGCGGTCAACAGGAACCCCAGGTCAAGTCAACAATCCAGTGATAATGGCTTCAGTTTTGATTCACACAGTTTGCTGAAATATGTGGCTTTGCAGACCTTCTTTATAACTCTGACCTTGACCCAAGGAATCAACATCACCAGTTGCCATTTATAGCATTTGAATCTCTCCCTTGCAAACACACAGCATGTTAGAATATGCTTACATGGCTCAGGGTGTGTTGAGGAGTGTCTGAAAGGCTACATGAAAGGCTGGAGGCACCAGCAAATTAGTTCCTGTCCAACATTTACCTTTGTTTCATAAACCTTTTCATTTATTACTTTCTTCTTTGCTTACAGAATCGACAGGCTGGGAAAGGATGTTAGTCCACAAAATCTACAATGATGATATGTTAAGTATCTAAACAATAAAAATATAGTTTGTCTGTCTCTGTTGTATCTGCTCTAACGGCGAGATTTTCCACACCAATGCTTTAAGGTTTCCTCCGTTTTCTTTAACTGTGGCTTCCCCTCTATCATTGGGCTCTCAACCACATCTCTATTTCACTCAATCTTTCACTCTCACACCCTCTCTCTTCCCAACCTAAAGGAGGATAGAACTTATCTTCCTCCCCACCAGCCTCCACATTCAATGGATCATCCTCTATAATTTCCGCCATCTTCAATGAAACTCCACCACCAGACATATCTTCTCCTCCCCTCCACTTTCAGCGTTCTGAAGGGATCATTCCCTGGTTCACTCTTCCATCTCCCCTAATCAGTCCCTCTTCTCACCACACTTTCCCAGGCAATCACAGGAGGTGTGACACCTGTTCTTTAACTTCTCCCCTTCACACCCTCCAAGAACCCAAACAACCCTTCCAAGAGAAGCAGCGATTCCCTTGTGTTCTGTCCAATTTAGTGCATTGCTTTCAGTGTTCACAATGTGGCCTCCTCTACATGGGAGAAATCAAACGGAGATCAGGTAACCACTTTGCAGAACACCTCCATGCAGTCTGCAGAGTGACCCTGACCTTCCTTCAGGTCCGGTCACTTTAATTCTCCACCCCACTCCCACCCTGACCTCTTTATCTCCTCCATTCGGTCTCCTGCTTTGCTCCACTGATGCCCATATAAACCCAAAGAACAAAACCGCATCTTCTGTCTGGATATGTTGCAGCCCTTGGAACTCAGTAATGAATTTAGGATTTTGAGAAAACCATCCTTTTCTTCTCCACAGGTGTGGTTGTACCTTTCTGCTGCAATATGTTTCTTTTTTTTTCTCCTCCAAGTCTAACTGGAAGCTTTTAAAGAAATTGTTACCTCAACAACTTTGGTCGCCACCCCATCACAGACATTCCCTTTGTTCTCTCCACCCCTCCCTGTCCCTGCAATTTAAGACATGCCTATTTTCTCACTTTTCTGGTTCTAATGAAGGATCCTTAACCCAAAACATTAACTTTGTCTCTGCTCACAGGTGCTACCTGAACTGCTGTGTGCTTTTCATTTCTGAGGAATAATTCTTTCGACCATGTGATCACTCAGACTCGGTTCCACAGCCGTGTGACCTTCCTCGCTCTGTGTCCATGCCGCCATCTTGTTCCACGTGGCTTACAGGGTCCATTTCCAGGCCTCCCAGTTCAGCTCTAGCCTGGATCTCCGGTACATTCACTCTATCCATCATTGCTCTCTCCGGTTCTCCCTCTGTGCCCTCCACTTTACCCTCTCTGCCATGCACCGACACCTTCTGGCCTTCTCTCTTTCTCTTCCACATCTCCGGGCCTCACTCTCCAAGATGTGCCCGGGACCGTTATTTTTCATCGTTCTCCACCGTATCCACATTCTCCATCTACCCATCACCACATTGTGCCCACCCCGCCTCCCCTCTTTTGTCCACCTATCACTGCTCTGCTTTTCCCTCCTATATATCAGGCTTCCCCTTTTCCTATCTTCAGTCCTGAAGAAGGGTCCTGGCCCGAAACGTTGACCACCTGCTTTTCTCCACGGATGCTGCCTGCCCATCTGAGTTCCTCCAGCATCATCGTGCTTTTCATCTAGATTCCAGCATCTGCAGTCCTTTGTTTCTCTAATAATTCTTTCCCTCCTCCTCTCATAACCTTCTTGTGAGTATAATGCTAAAGTATTTATACCTGTTCTGAAATTATAACCAATACTATGTAGAGCAGACTCTATATCCAAATGGAGCTTTATCCCTGCTGTTGGTTGTTGGGTTGTTTGCAGCTGTGTGGCTTACAAAACGACCATGCTGTCAACCATGTCAGTTTGGAACTGGAGTCATGTATGGGCTGAACTAAGTAAGGGCTGAACTTTTCCAATCCTGAAGGCGATTAATAAACTAGTTAGATTTTTACAGTAATCCTGTGGCTTTGTGCTCATTTTTACTGATAATGACAAGTTTACAGAAGGGGACACTCCCTATGTTAGAACATAGAACAGTACAGCCCACAATGTTGTGCCGACATAGCTATTCCCTCCTACCTACAGAATGCCCATATCCCTCTACTTTCCTCTCATTCATGTGCCCATCCAAGCCCCTCCTAAAAGCCCAATGAGTTTGCCTCCACCACCATATCAGGCAATGCATTCCAGGCATCCACCACTCTCTCAGTGAAAAAACGTACCCCTCACTAGATTACCCTTCATGTTCCCTAGATTACCAATGTAGTAACACAGTCTCTACACCACTATTCTTGCTTTAGCTGATTACCTGAATAGTGACAAATAAGGCGGGCATGTCAGCAATTTGCTTTTATATAGTCGCTATAAGACGTCAGCATTGCTGACTAAGGAAGAGGCCCTGATGCATCTAAAGGGAACAGGCTGGTAAGTGAAAGGGAGCATGGGAAACGGGGCCACAGTGTGTCAGAGGGAGCACCGGAAACGGGGCCCCGGTGTGTTAAAGGGAGCCCTGGGATCAGCACATGGTGAGCCAGATGCTGAAACATGGTGATTTCTGAATAGTCATTTAGCAGTTTATCAGAGTTTTACTGAATGGCAGTTTCAATTACTCTTTTTTGAACTCTCCTCCCACTTGCAAATTTCTCATATTACTGAGGCTTGAAGCAGTGTCACTATTTCATAAACAGGAATTGGTCTAGAAATCTCCTCTTGACCTCTGTCCGTACCATCCTGGAAATAGTTCTGTCTATCCCTACAGTGATTCAGGCTTTTCTGGGAAACATGCTGGATCTCAGTCTCTGAGTAGATGGGGTTTATCACCATTGTTGCAGAATTTAGATGATTACTTTGAGACAAAGAATAATAAGTAAAACATCACTTAATCACTAGAGCAATTAAAGATTTAAAGTTAAATGGCCTGTAATTGTCCGTGCTTCCAATCAGCACGAACAATGTAACATTTGCAGGGTGGCAGGCTTTGCTGTGTATCTCAGTTGTAGGGGCTTGTCAAATTCAATTCATAAAGAGCTGCAGAGAGCTGAATGTGGTAAAATTTCAGGGCCTGAGCCAATCAATAGGACTCCTGTCTACCCACGCTCCAGGCCTTGGCAGACGGTATGGAGCAGCCAGAAGGAAGAGCTCGTGGGCCAGATGTGGTCTGAGTAATGCACCAAAACAAATGACAACAAGAGAAAGGATCTCCCTTTAAAAGGGAGGAAGAATGGGAGAAGTTGGGACAGTCAAATAAATGGGGCCAGACCACCAGACCCTCTGAATGGATTAATTGCTGGTATCTTCGTTTCTGGAGAGAAATTGGCTGGGTTGGCAGAGTAGAGTCCTAGTCATAGAGTTGTACAGCCCAGAAACAGGCCCTTCAGCCCACCATGCAGCTTGCAGATTGCAAGTTGGCTGCTTTCCCACTAGCCACCTGCTAGCATGGTCAATCACTTGCCACACCGTTGGCATCCAGATCTCTCTGCCTATGCACTGAGGAGCAGGCCCCAGTATTCAGTGATGCAGATCCACAAAGATATTTTTGGTATTAGTATTGGTTTATTATTGTCACTTGTACCGAGGTACAGTGTAAAACTTGTCTTGCATACCGATCGTACAGATCAATTCATTACACAGTGCAGATACATTGAGTTACTACAGAGTGCATTGCAGTAGTACAGGTAAAAACAATAACAGTAGTGTAAAGTGTCACAGCTACAGGGAAGTGCATTGCAGGTAGACAATAAGGTGCAAGGTCATAACAAGATAGATTGTGAGATCAAGAGTCCATCTCATCGTATAAGGGAACCGTTCAATAGTCTTATCACTGTGGGATAGAAGCTGTCCTTGAGCCTGGTGGTACGTGCCCTCAGGCTCCTGTATCTTCTGCCCGATGGGAGAGGATAGAAGAAAGAACGACCCAGGTGGGTGGGGTCTTTGAACCCATTTTAGCACTACTGGACTACTGAGTGGCAAGAAGCCGCCATCCGAGGTAGAACACGACCATTCCTGGGGTCTGGGGGGGGGGTGGTGGTGGGGAGGAGGGATTGATGGGACTGAATTTTGTATATATTATGTGTCCATACACTTTTTTGCCCCAAAAAAGTGGGCAGCACAGTGGTGCAGCTAGTAAAGTTGCTGCCTCACTGCTCCGGTGACCTGGGTTCAAACTTGACCTCCAGTGCTATCTGTGTAGTGTTTGCATGTCTTCCTGCGACTGCAGGTTCTCCTGTGGGTTTCCTCTGGGTGCTCTGGTTCCCCCCACATCCCAAAGACGTGGGGGTTCACAAGTTAACTGACCACTGTAAACTGCCCCAAGTGCATTGCTGAGTGGTAGAAGATGGGATGGGGTAGTTGATGGAAAGTGGGGACAGTAAAATAGGATTAGTGTAAAATAAGGGTAAATGGGTGTTTGACAGTCAGTGTAGACGTGGTAGACATGTTTCTATGCTGTATGACTCTGTGGTACGGAAGCGTAGCAGTTAGCGCGATGCTATTACAGCGCCAGCGATCGGGGCTCGGTTCCCGTCACCGTCTGTTAGGAGTTTGTACGTTCTCCCATGTCTGCGTGGGTTTCCTCCGGGTGCTCCGGTTTCCTCCCACACTAAAGACGTACAGGTAGGTTAATATGGGTGTAAAATGGGCGGCACGGACTCGTTGGGCCGGAAGGGCCTGTTACCACGCTGTAAATAAAATTTAAAAAAAAGATATTTAGGGCAATTAAATGAACATAGCAGCTGGCCCTAATATTCTTTCAAAATATTTTTTTTAAGTTTTCTCATGCTTGCAGATGATGAACATGGAAATCCCAACAGCAGGTCTCAGCCATGCCCTTTCCATGAGTTGGGTGGTCTGAGAAAATTGATTCTCTGGACAGATGGACAAAAGTAAGATTCACCATCGAGGGTTCTATTGTCAATTGACACTACACACTGCTGGTTAATATTGAAGCTGCAGGTCCATGGTGGGAGGATATCAAATGTTACAATCTTGCCAATGTTGGAGAGGCAGAAAATGTTGGAAAGGCGCTCGGTCAGGCATAGAGGGAAAGAAAGAGAGAGAGAGAGAGATAGAGGCAGAAAGAGAGAATGAGATAGAGGCAGAGGGGGGGGGAAGAGAGGCAGAGAGAGAAAGAGAGAGCGAGGCAGAGAGAGAGAGAGGCAGAGAGGGAAAGAGAGGGATAGAGGCAGAAAGAGAGAGAGAGGCAGACAGAGCAAGATAGAGGCAGAGCGAGAGAGAGAGAGAGAGGGACAGGGGAATTAAAGCAGCAAACAAGGTCACAGTCACAGGTGCTCTGCAAGGTAATCACGCAGTCTGTGTTTGGTTTCTCCGATGTGGAGCAGACCACATTGTGAACACTGAATACAGCACTAGATTGGAAGAAGTGCAAGTAAATCGCTGCCTCACCTGGACTGTTTGGGTCCCTGGTTGATGGAAAGAGAAGAGATGAAAGGACAGGTGTTGTAATTCCTGAAGTTACATGGGAAAGTGCCACAAGATGGGAAGTGGTCGGTAGGGATGTAAGAATGGAGCAGGGAGTTGCAAAGGAGCGATCCCTTTGAAATGCTGGAGGGGAAGTGTGTTTAGTGGTGGAATCTTGTTGAAACTGGTGGAAATTACAAAGGATGATCTGTTGAATGTGGAGGCTGGTGGGGTGGAAAGCAAGACCAGGGGAATTCTGTCCTTGGTCAGTCCAAGAGGAGAGAGGTATTGGTATTGGTTTATTATTGTCACTTGTACTGAGGTACAGTGAAAAACTTGTCTTGCATACTGATCGGACAGGTCAATTCATTACACAGTGCAGTTACATTGAGTTAGTACAGAGTGCATTGAGGTAGTACAGGTAAAAACAATAACAGTACAGAGTAAAGTGTCACAGCTACAGAGAAAGTGCAGTGCAATAAGGTGCAAGGTCACTACAAGGTAGATCATGAGGTCAGAGTCCATCTCATCGTATAAGGGAACCGTGAGAGTAGAGGTACAGGAAGTGGACAAGAAGCTGTCAAGGGCTTTGTCCACTATGGTGGAAGGGAAGCCACAGTTCAGGAAGAAGGAAGACACTTCAGAGGTACCTTTGTGGAAAGTCTCATCATCTGAGCAAATGCAACAGAGACACAAGTAATGGGGGAATTGAATTGGAATTTCCTGTCTCCAGAGTGTAAATAAGGGAACACTGTCGTTCTGAAGATTGTGAAAGCAAAGAAGTGAGGCAAAAGCACAAGAAATAGGACAAACCCGAACTAAGGTTGTGCTCACCAGAATGGAGGGGAATCCTTGGCTGAGAACCAGGCAGCCATTTTGGAAGCTCTGCTGTGGCTGGTGGAACTGTGAAGAGGTGTGGGGAAGAAACTTCCTTATTCAAAGTCCAATGTCATTGAAAAGCCCATACACAGAAAGAAGTCAGATCAGCCCATTGAAAAATAGGGAATGCATGGAAATTTTAAACAGAATTTATGAAATTGAATATGCTAGGGTGACAGCAGGAAGCAGCAGCAAGTGTAAAGATAGATCGGGAGTATCAGTGGTGGTGGGTTGGAGGTTGGGGGTAGAGTGCATGTGAGTGGTGGTGTGGTGCAATTAGGAACATGTTCAACATATTTAAAAGGGCATACCTAAGTGGAAACTCTAAGTTTCCATAACAACAACATGTCTGGAGTTCTTCTAGATAAATGTTGCTATGGGAACCTACATGGTCCAATTGACAGGGTATTTATTCTATGTGATAACACATTGTTCTGCCGATAACTGGTCTGACTGCTATTTAAAGAAGCTCTGCTCCTCAAAGTGCAGAAGCTTATGATTGAACCCCAACATGCCCCATCCCTCTGGACTGAGACCCAATCCTGAACTCGTGCTGTCTGTATGGAATCTGCATGTTTTCCTGCAACCAGGTTGGATTTCCTCCAGGTGATCCAGTTTCCTCCCAAATCCCAAAGACATGCAGGTTGGTAGGTTAATTGGCTGCTGTAAATTGCCCGTAATGTGTGTCAGTGAGTGGTAGAATCTGGAGGGAGTTGCTGAGAATGTGGAATTTTTAAAAAATGGGATTAATGTAGGATTAGTATAAATGGGTAAATGATGGACAGCATAGACTCAGTAGGCCAAAGGACCTGTCTGCGTGCTGTATGATTCTATGACTAAACACCAAAAACTCAACCTTGGTCTCTCTGGCACTTACTCACTTCAAACCCTTTGTTTCCTTCCCAACTTCCCTGAATGCTCTATTGTCTCCTTGTCTATGCCAATTAGTCCCATAAATCCGTGTTTGAAATTCTCCAATCAAGTTTTGCCAATTACCTCAACATTGTAAAAAGCCCTTCTCAAGATCACAGCTGACATCCTACATGACCTTCACTATACCAAATTATTGCCCTTTATCCTTCTCGACTTGATTGCAGCCATTGACATGGTTGACCAAATAATCCTCCTCTCACACTTCTCCTCTGTTGTTCAACCAAATGGCCCCTCCACTTGCCCAGTCTGACTCCAGCCAGACACCCGGCCTACAATGCAGACTAATGTGTGAGCTAGATGCAGGAGCGTCAAGCTTTCAGAACAATCGAATGCCAGATTATTGGGAGTTTTAGTGTGTATGATGCTAAGGGCAGGCACTGATGTTGAGAGTAGAGGATGGAGTCAGTGGCCAAGAAAGAAATGTTATCAGATCTCAGGAGAGGGAAAGAGTTGGTTGCCAGCAGGCTAATGAAGTCAGTGGCCGGGGAATAGAGAGGAGTCGGTCATCTTGGAGACAGTCAGTGGCCAGGGAGGGGAATGACATCAGTGGTCTGGGAGAAGGGTGGTGCCAAGGGTATTGTGACCTGTGGCAAAGAGGAGGTTCATATGCAGTAGCCAGAGAGAGAGGTGAGGGTAAGGGAGGGGGATGGCGCCCATGCTGGAGTTGGTGTTCATGGACAGCAGAAGGTTGGATTCAGCGTCTGGAAGCAGGGAAGGAGTGTAAAATCTATGATGAGGTCAAGCTTCACTATCAAATGTATTCTCATGGGTTGCCAAAGCAAGGTTCTGTCTGCCCTATCAGGTGCATCTAAAAGATCCCATGGCACCATTTCAAAGGTTAATGGAGTTTCATCTGATATGCAAGACCAATATGTAGCCTTCAACCAATGTCACTAAGCTAACAAACTAAAAATCTATTTTAGTGATGGAGCATTCAAAATCTGTGGGACCATGTTAATGCAAATTCACTGAACGACAGGAGGGAAGGAGGCCATTCATCCCATTGATTCCATTCCAGCTCCATTTAACAGCAATGCATCTAGTCCCTCTCCCCTGCTCTCTCCTGTAGCCCTGTAAATTCTTTCCTTTCAGATACTTGTCCAGCCCTGATTATCTAATGTGTTTGTGTCGGGTGTTTCACCATTACTTCCTACATTAAAGGTGCTATCCAGATGCGAGTTGGCCTTACTAATTTCATATATTTTCTTCCAATATAGGATATCATTCAGTCCATCAAGTTTAGGCTGGCTCTCAGAGCAATTCCCATCAATTCCATTCCCCCACATGGTCATTAACTACCCCAATTCTCCCACCACCCACTGACAAGGGTGGGGCAATTTTAGAGGAGCTAACCTACCTAACCTGCATGTCTTTGGGATGTGGGAGGAAACCAGAGCACGGGGAGGAAACCCACTGGTCACAGAGAGAACATGCAAATTTCACACAGTAATCAGCATCAAACCTGGGTTGCTGCAGCCGTGAGGGAGCAGCTCTACAAGTTGTGCCGCTGTGTGCCTTTTAATATCAATCACACTAGCAGCTTCTCCCCAAGGTAAAGAAATGGGCCAGAACCAATGGGACATTTGTTGCAGCCTGCGTCTGCACCAGCTAACTTCCCCTTACTTGATTGTTCTTGCTTCCTTGTTTAGTCCTTGCATGCATCTATAACGCTGTTGATGCTCTGGTATTTTCATAAGTTGTGGGAACCAATGTCATAAATATGCTCAGTAACAATCCAATAAGAGACAAAAGAGAAACTCTTCACTTAGAGTGTGATGAGAATACAGACCTTGCAATACTTGGGAGTAGTTGATGTGAATAGGATAGATTGTGGATAACGACAATTATTGCAGCTCAGGAGGAAACCACCAGGGCACTAAACCCATTCATGTAAAAATAATCCCATTTCTTAGTTCTTGCCATAGCCTCGAAAAAAATATTCCCTTTAAAATGCTTTAAAATTACTTCTGGAAGGATCAAGGAAAGTGGCACTGAGGGAATAGAGGTCTACTTTTGCTTTGACGTCTTGTTTTCATGTTCCGGACCTCCTTCCTCCCCTCTTTCTCCACACCATACTCTTACCTCCTTATCCTCTACTCTTACCCTACAGTCTTCCTCCCGCTATTACCTCAACCACCACATCCTTCCGATCAACCACCCCAACTCCTTTCCATATGTGTCTCCCTTTTATCCCTCCCTCCTCTCTCCCGAGCCTCGTCTCCCTCATACCGCCACTCGTCTCCGTCATGATTCCGGCCTTGCTTTCATCTGTCCCCACTCCTCCCCGTTCTCCCTCCCTGCCACTGACACCCCTCTCCTCACTGTCTCTGCCTCACCCATCTCTCCCTGCCATTCCCCCCACCCCACTTTCCTCCTACCCTTTCATCCTCACATCTATCCCTACCTATCTCTCTCCATACCATCTCTGCCTTTCCTTCCTGTATCCTCCTTACTGCTTCCTACAGCAGCAATCAAATGTCATTCTTTGACAGCTGGATGGGAGGGATCAGCTGTCAAAGCACTTGGCCATACCGTCAGAGAGATACAGCAGAGAAACAAACCCTTCAGCCTATTGAGTCTGAGCCGACCATCAAGCACCCATTTTTACATCAATCTTACCCTAAACCTTTCATTCCCATCAACTCCCCCTGATTCTACCACTAACCCACACACACTAGGAGAAATTTACAGTGACCAATTAACCTACCAAACTGCACACCTTTCAGATGTGGGCGGAAACTAGAGCACCCGGTTGAAAACCATTTTGTCCAAGGGAGAACGAACAAACTCCACACAGACGGTCAGAATTGAACCAGGTCGCTGGAGCTGTGAGGCTGCAGCCCTTCTAGCTGCACTACTGTGCCTTCAACTTGGTGTGTAGGATGTCTCCTAGCTGTTCCCAGCGGTCTCCCTAACTGATAGAATGACTATTCACCGTGAAGTAAGCTTAAATTTATTTTTGTTTTCAACGTTGAGCAGACAGTTTTTGCTGTTGACCTCAAAGTTCTAGCCATTACATCTTTCCTGATCCAGGGCTCAACACTTAGAGGTCGGGTCACAGGGTTGGAAATATCAGAAGGCATCCTGTATGACTTTGCACGAGGCAGCCAATTTCCTATCTAAGTGCATGCGATAAGGGACTATTGGCAACCCTGATCCCAGCAGCCCGACCGTGCCTTCATCATTTACCAACTCACAAATTTTGTGCCATCTGCATATTTTGAAATTGTGCTTTGTACACCCAAGCCCAGGACATATTTACGGGGCAACTGGATAAGCGTGAGAGAGAGAGGAAGTGGAAGGAAATTATGACCAACAGAATTGAATAAGCTGGTGGAGGCTGATGTGGAGCATAAACACAGACCAATTGGATCAAAAGGCCAGTTCCTGTGTTGTAAACTCCATGTACTGAATTCATTCGTTACTTAATCCCTTGTACTTATTTATACAGTGATCCAAGCTCTGCCCAATCATCACCACCCTCCTCCCTTTCGAAAAATTTATTCCCAATTGAAGCAACTTCTTCAACTCACTTCCTGCAGATAAAAGTTGGCATGGTGAGCACCAACTAATTTCACGAGCTATTTAGCATCTAATATTCAGCAAGAACTTCAAAGGTAATGCTGTTCCTTCTTGTGTGTATGTTTTCCCCTCCCCTTCCTATCGTTCTATTAATACTATTCATCTGTATTAATCTAAAGTTCTGATGAAGGATCCACATCAGAAAGATTCCCTTAATTCTTTGCCACAGATCCTCAGTGTTTCCACTCTGTCCTGGTTTTGTTCCTCTTCCCACACAGCTAAGGGTCATGAAGAGATCAAGCAACTGACTACCAATGTAAATTCAGGAGACAAGAATCTATTCTACAGCTTTGGAAAGTTCCCTGCATCTTTTGGCAGACCAGTCCTGGAAGTGGGCACCGGCGCGACCAGGTGACTGCTTTGCCGAGCACGTGCGGTCTGTCCGCAAATGGCTACCATGAGCTCCTGGTTGCAAGCCACTTTAACTCCACTCCCCAGTCCCACACCAGCCTATCTGCTGTCGGCCTCCTCCACTGCCAGGGTGAGGACAAGTGCAAACTAGAGGAACAGCACCTCATATTCTGCCTGGGTAGTCTATAACCGAACAGCACTAACACTGAATTCTTGAATTTCAGGTAACCCCTGTCCCTTCTTCCACCCAGGTCCTCTCTCACACCCCCTTCTTTCCAATCCTTCCCCCAACCCCCTGTTACCCAGTTTCTTTCCCCTCCTCCACCTGGTTCCATCTACCTGTCACCCACACTCTCAACCCACCGGGTCCCTTATCCCCTCCCCCCTACTGTTCCCATTGGCCCACCGTCCCTCCCATTTCTGGTTTCACTCATCACCTTCCTTTCATATCAGCTTCTACTATCTGCAGCCCTTTGTTGCCCTCACTTATCACCTCCAGGCCTCTGCTATCTCCACCCTTCCCTATCCACCCACCTGGCTTCATCTGTCCGTGAACCCTCCTCACCTGGAGCCACCTAATGCTTCTGTATAGACTAGGAATTTATTCCTGTAACATTGGAGATTGAGGGGTGACCTGACAGAGCTATATAAGATCATGAGGGGCATAGACAGGGTGAAAGCACATAGTATTTTTTTCCAAGGAGGTGGTGCTAAAAACAAGAGGGCATAGGTTTAAGATCAGAGGCGAGAGATTTAAAGGGGACATAAGGGGCAGCTTCTTCACGGAAGGGGTGGTGCGTATTTGGAATGAGCTACCAGGAATAGCAGTTGAGGCGGGCACGTTAGCAACATTAAAGCCAAATAGATAAGTACATGGATAGGAGAGGTTTAATGGGCCAAATGCAAGCAGATGGGACTAGCTCGCTGGGCAATACAGTTGGCATGGATGAGTTGGGCCGAAGGGCCTGTTTTCACGCTGTATGACTCTATGACACTGCTGGTGCACAATGGCTGCAGTGTGTGCAACATCGATCAAATGAATTGCAGTTGCCCACCTAGGCTACTCAGAAAGATCCCCTGAACCCGTGTCCTCCACTGCCCGGAAGGACGAGGGCAGCAGATCCATCGGAGCCCCGCCACCCCCAGGTTCCCCTCCAAGTTGCACACCATCCTGTCTTGGAATTACATTGTCTGTCATGGACTGGACAGTGTTTACCAATCTCTGATGGAACCTGTATAGAGTGGTAAACTCTGCCCAGTCCATCAAAGGTTCCTCACTTCCTTCCATCCAGTCCATCTTCACGGTGCGTTGCTTTAGGAAGGCTAACGGTATCGTCAAGGATGACTGCCACCCTGGCCATTCCCTTTGCTCTCTTTAAACTTCTGGGAGAAGATCTAGGAACTTGAAAGCTCAGATGATCAGACTCAAGAACAGCTTCTTCCCCACTGCTTTCAGACTTCTGAACCAATCACCTCTTTCACATCCCCTGCCTTGTGATGCTGCCACATTCTCAGACTCTTAATTCTACCTCTCTTGGTTATTCCGTTATTGTCACTTGTTGTGCATTTGTCATTTCTTTCTGCACTACTTCAGATTGCACCACTATCTTTGCACCATTCTGTTGTTTAGCGCTTGTTGCCGTATTTATTGTTGTACTTATTATTGTCATGTATACTGTCTACTCTGCGAGCTTCACATGAGCAAGGAATTTCATTGTACCCTGGTGTATATGACAATAAACTCATCTGAGTCATTCCTTCAGCATTGGTGAATCCTGAATGCCCTCCCCAACAACTCTATGGGAGGACCTTCACCAGAGGCACTGCAGTGGTTCAAGGAGTTGGCTCACCACCATCTTCTCAAGAAGAATTAGGAATAGGCAATAAATGCTGGCCTTGTCACTGACAACAGATTCTGAAAAATTACTAAATGCAATTACAGTTTGCAGCATCCAACCATCACCAGCAGTATTGTTTAGGACCTTAATACATGTCAGTAAGATGGAATTTCAGAAGTTGTTAGCAGTTTAACCTACAGCTACATCTAACTCATGCTGATTAGAGTCATGCCTGTAATTCAAAGTCAAAGTCGAGTTTATTGTCATATGCACAAGTGCAATGAAAAACTTACTTGCAGCAGCATCACAGGCACATAGCATCAGATAAGCAGCATTCACAAGAGAAAACAAATTAAAACATAAATTTTACATAATTTTTACAAAAAAAACACGATTAGAACAAAAAAAGTCCATTTTAGTGCAAAATGGTCATAGTGTTTCCATACCGAGGTAGTGATTAGGGTTTTGCCAGCTGGTTCAAGAACCGAATGGTTGAAGGGAAGTAGCTGTTCTTGAACCTGGTGGTGTGGGACTTCAGGCTCCTGTACCTCCTGCCCGATGGTAGCTGCGAGAAGATGGCATGGCCCGGATGGTGGGGATCTTTGATGACGGATGTTGCCTTCTTGAGGCAGCGCCTCCTGTAGATACTATCAATGGTGGGGAGGGATGTGCCCGTGATGTATTGGGCAGACTTGAAGAAAAAATTGCCTTCTTCCTCCAACTGATGCTGGAAATCATTCTACAGCTTTGGAATGCTTCCTACAATCTTTGGTAGAGCAGAAAAGGTACTCTAATTTTCCGATGTTACTCTTGAGATATAAGTGGAATGGAGAAGGGAGAGAAGAATCTCCATTCCCAGGGGCCTGGGAAGCCCTTGAGATCAGATAAATGCGGTGCAAATATCATTGATGAAAGCATATCTAATATTTCTCATACTCTAATTCCTTTTCACCCTACAATGTCTTCTGATTTACAAGATTCAGATAGCTTAGGCAGCACTTCTTACTTGTCCCATGCCCTTACAATTTCGGATACCCAAGAAATCCCAGATCCTGGCTGTTAAATAACAAAGTACTCAAAGATGACTCATCCCATCACACCACCTGAGAATCGAGTCACCAGCTAAGAAATGACGTTCCATGCATTGAAGTTAAGAGGCAGTATTTTTGTGCGCAGTGAGTCACCAGGCATGAGTGATCTGCAGCCAGGGGAGGGGAGTTAGGTTTCAGTTCCTTGGAGGATGAGGTTGCTCAAGGGGTCTACTGCAGAGGACCTGGACAAGGACTTTGCTGGGTACAGTCTACAAATGAATTCTGATAGGCATGTAGATGGATGCTTGGGACATTAACAAGTTTGTCAGAAAGCCTGTGCAAAACACCAAGGAGCTTGGAAAAGTCCATGCGTGTGGAAGACAGGCACTAAGGGTTGCACAAGAGTGATCAGTCAACGACTGTATGGTTTTGGCATTAATTAGTTGTATAAATATGATACAACATCTTAATTTGCCTCACTCTTAATTATTATTTATGTTCAAACAGATACTGATCAGCAGCAAGGGAATCTGTAAGGGAATTGTTTTTTTTTTGCAGGGATTCTGGCTCTATGGTACTTAAGCACTCTTTGATGTAGGTGGGCATTTAATGGTCTTCCCTAACTGGGGTTTGGTGGGGGCAAGAGTGGAGGGTGGGGAAGGTGGAGTTGGAGGAAACTTTTCTGATCAAAAATGTGGTGTTTTATTATAGACTGGAATGTACTGCCTGAAAGGTCCTGGCAGTAACTTTCAAAAATGAACAACATAAATACATCAAAAGGGAAAAAAGGGATCCATATGGCAAAGGTAAGCAGGACCAAATGGCAGGCCCAGATCCCTCAGTGGAGACACAAGAGACTGCAGATGCTGGAATCTGTAGCATCACACAAAATGCTGGATGAACTCATAGGGTCAGGCGGTATCTGTGGGGGGAAATGGACAGTCAACGTTTCAGGTCGAGACCATTCATCTGGACTGCAAGATAGAGGGGAGAAAGCCAGTATAACAGGGTGGAGCAAGAGCTAGCAGGCGATAGGGGGATTAAGGTGAGGAGGGGTGATAGACAGCTGTGGCCGTGTGGATCTACCGGTTGCTAGCCATTTTAACTCTGCTCCCCATTCCAACACCAACAAGCATGTCCTCACTTTCTCCATTGCCAGGGTGATGTTAAACGCAAACTAGAGGAACAGCACCTCATACTCGATAGTCTACAACCTGACAGCATGAACACTGAATTCTCCAACTTCCGATAAACTGCAGCACCCCCCCCACTCCCGTTTCTCTCCCCTCTCAATCTATCCAGTTCTTCCTGAAGTTGCCCCAACCCCCATCACCGTTTCTTTCCCCTCCTCCACCCTTTCCATCTGCCCGTCACCCACACACTCCTCCCACTGGTTTCCCCTCCCCCCCGTTCCCACCTGCCCTCCCCACCTCCCTCACTTGATTCCACGCTCCACCTTCCTCTCTTATCAGATTCCACCATCTATCACCTCCCAGCTTCTGGCGCTATTCCCACTCTTCCTTCCTCACCTGCCTATCATCCCTCCTCACCTGGATGCACCTATTGCCTGCCGGCTCTTGATCCACCCCTTCCCTCCACCCTTTTATACTGGCTTTCTCCCCTCTTAACCTTCAGTCTCAATGAAGGGTCTTGACTCAAAATGTTGACAGTCCATTTCCTTCCATAGATGCTGCCTGACCTTCTGAGTCCCTCCAGTATATTGTGTGTTGTTCCAGATCCTTCAGTGACTAACAGGTCACCCGAGGTCACTGGTTACGTGCCCTTGAAATCCAACTTATTACTGGAGGTGGTCCCCAGGCTATCCTCCAGTGGAAAGCAAGCTCCCAGCTGATTGGCCAGGACTAGTGCAGCACCAGGAGTTTCTGAGTGCAAGTGACAAACATTGTCCCTTGCAAGGTTTTAACAATTAAATAAGTCACAGGCTCTGATTTATCAGCTTTTGCGAAGAGATTCCAGCATTTAAAAAACTTACAAAAACTATTAGAAATACAATGTTAATTCTTAAAACATTAAAAAATTTAAACTTCAAAGAGCTAGAGTCAATTTAATTAAATCCATGAATTATCTTGCACTTAGGCTACTCCCTGAAGCCATTTCTTCCCATTTAAAGGGGTGGATCCACTGGATTTATGCCAGATTCAGTGGGCAAGTTTTCCGCCTAAGATGTTCCTCTCCTGCTGGGCTCCAGTGGCACTCTTAACCTGACGAGGGAGGGGAAGTGGGGAGAAGCAGTTGAGCAGAATTTCGGGACTTGGAAACTGCTGGCATTTATCAATGTAACTGTGCAGGAGTGCTGCCATTTATGTGGAAGATCCAGGGCCGATGTCTCTTTCAAACAGATAGACATGGGGAGAAATGGCCTTCAGCTTAACTGTGGTTACCAAAGTGGTCCAAAGTTCCCTTTCTCATCACTGACATTCAAATCCACAATCTACATAAAACACTGAGGACACAATGTGGGATGGAAGTAGTTGGCAGCTAAATAAAACCTCAAGCATACTGAAAGCAAAATGAGTCATAAAGCTGACGCATGTTGCAGGCTGTTCTCTGTTTGACATACGAAGGGTTCACATCAACTGACAATGTGCATTACAAATAACATCATGCACTAGAGGAAACAGCATCAAAAAGCTAAATTTACCATCTCAATTAGCTGCCTGAGAATAATTGGGATTGATTTTTAAACCTCCGTCTCAGACAGTAAATAAAAAAGTGGATGATGCATCCTCAATGATGTGCAAAGCCAATTTTTTTTTCTTAACATTA
The DNA here is from genome assembly GCF_009764475.1 of Pristis pectinata. Lineage (NCBI taxonomy): Eukaryota > Metazoa > Chordata > Chondrichthyes > Rhinopristiformes > Pristidae > Pristis > Pristis pectinata. The sequence continues at coordinate 35,481,833 of NC_067424.1, forward strand.
AATTCCACAGGACCTCCACAGTTCCAATCTTCCCCACAAGCTCTTCACCTTCTGGTGAATACTAGGGCTGTGCTGACACATGACAACTAGCAGCAGAGGGAACCAGAAGGTCAGCTGATATAATAGTTTGGCACTACAGACACACAAATCTGGAATCTGGAGCAAAAAACTGTTGGAGGAACTCAGTGAGTCTGTGGAGGCAAAGGGATGGTTGACCTTTCAGGTTAAGACCCCTTATCAGGACGTAGAGTGTAGAGGGGAGACAGTCAATACAAAGAGGTGAGGGGGAGGGGTGAGGCAGGAGCCAGCAGGCGATAGGTGGAACCAGGTGAAGCAGGCGATGATGGATAGATGGAGCCAGGCGGGGGTGGGGGGGGGAGTGTAGAGATTAAGATTAGATAAAACGAGATATCTTCATTAGTCACATGTACATGGAAACACACAGTGAAATACATCTTTTGCGTAGAGTGTTCTGAGGGCAGCCCGCAAGTGTCGCCACACTTCCGGTGCCAACATAGCATGCCCACAACTTCCTGACCCGTACGTCTTTGGAACGTGGGAGGAAACCCACGCAGACACGGGGAGAACGTACAAACTCCTTACAGTCAGCAGCCAGAATTGAACCCAGGTCGCTGACACTGTAATAGCGTTACGCTAACCGCTACACTACCGTGCCTGCCCCGAGGCTGGAAGGAATTTTGACGGTACGTAACCATTGACCTTAGCTGACCTATCAGTCACTGAAGAATCCGGACCAGCTGCATCCCTGTTCTTTTTCTTATTTTTTTTCTTTTGAAATATTTATCCTATTCTTTTTGAAAGTTACTGCTTGTGGCTGTTAATCAGGATTTAGAAATGTGACAGAGAGAGGAGACAGTGAAAGTGGAGATGAGAAAGGGCTGCAGATTCTGGAATCTGATAAGTATTAGGGGTGATAAGTGAAACCAGATGAGGGAGGGATGACGGGCAGATGGAACCACTGGGGGAGGAGATAGGAAACCTTGTGGGTTGAGTGTGTGGGTGACGGGCAGATAGAACCAGGTGGGGAAGGTGAAGTGGTAATGGGGCGCTGGGGGCGGGTTGGAAAGAAGTTGGGGGGGGGGGGGAAGGGAAGGGTGAAGGAACCTGGGTGGATCAGGAGGAGAGAAAAAGGAACAGGGTGTGAATTACCTAAAATTGTAAAATTCAGTGCTCATACCTCTGACTTATAGACTACCCAGGCAGAATACGATGTACTGTTCTTCTAGTTTCTGTCCTCTGCTTGGCAGTGGAGATGGCCAATGACAGACAGGTCAGTGTGGGAACATAGAACATTACAGCATAGTACAGGCCCTTCAGCCTACAACGTTGTGCCGACATTTTATCCTGGAGGGGGATTTAAAGAAGGCTTGCAACCGGGAGCTCGAGATGGCCATGGAGGACAGAGCACAGGTCGCTTATACTATGCCAGGTCTCGCCAACGTAGAGGAGGCAACATTGTGAGCACTAAATGCAATAGACAAGGTTGGAGGAGGTGCAATGTGAATCTCTGCCTCACCTGGAAGGGGCGTTTAGGACCCTGGATGGTGGTGAGGGAGGAGGTTTGGGGACGAGTGTTACACCTTCTATGGTTGCAGGGGAATGTGCCAGGAGATGGGGAGAGATAAGTAAACCATGGTGTCATGGAGACAGTGGTCCCTCTGGAAGGCAGAAAAGGTTGAGGATCCCATGGCAGCTGGTAGAAATGATGAAGAATGATATGCTAAATGTAGAGGCTGGTAGGGGAAAAGGTAAGGACCAGGGAACTCTATCTCTCGTCTGTTTTGGAGAGGCAGAGTGAGAGCAGGTTTGGGATATGGAGATATGGATGAGGGCTCCATCAACTACAAGAGAAGCTACTTTTCCTGAAAAAAGGGGATACTTCAGATTTCCTGGAACAGAAAACCTCATCTCAAGAACAGAGACGGAAAAAGTGAGAGGAAGGGATGGTGTCCTTACAAGATACGGGGTGCGATGAGTGTACTATTGTTAGCTGTGGGAGTCAGTGGGTTTGTGGTAAATGTCAGTGGATAGTTTGCCTCCTGAGATGGAGACAGAAATCCAGAAAGGGGAAAGAGATGTCAGAGATGGTCCAAGCGAATCTGAAGGCAGGGTGGAAGTTAGTAGCGGTTGATAAAGTTGATCAGTTCCACACGAGTGCAGAAGGCAGCATCAACACTGGGGCAACACCCTTACATTAAAGTTCCATGACTGTTAATCAGGATTTAGAAATGTGACAGATTTTGTAGTGGAGAGAGTGAAAATGGAGGAGGTAGGAAGGAGAACATTTAAAAGGGCAAGTCTAAAAGGGTAGGAGGGAGGAGAGATGAAATGGCAAAAGGTCTGAGAGTGCAAGATAAAAGAGAACTGGTATGAGATAATAAAAGGAAAATAAGAAACACAAGATAAGCAGGAAGAGGTGACTCGGCCACTCAAGCATACCCCACCATTTAACAGGATCTTGGCTTATCTGCCCTAGGCCTCATCTCCTTTGTGTCAGTTCCCCAAAGCCCTCAATTCTCCGCTTCCCAAAATTTATCTTCCTCCTCCTAAATATCTACAGCAACCTAGCTTCCACAACCTGGTGAGTAGAGAATTTTGGACAGTCACCATCCTCTGAGAAAAGAAGTTCAGACACACCTGTTTTAAATGACCACCCTCTCATCAGGTAACTAAAGTCTGGAGCTCAATTGGTATAAATGGGAAAAGTAGCATTATTATGAGCAATGGAAGAATAAAAAAATAGGAGCAGAGGGTATGTTCTGAAATTGTTGATCTCAACAATAAATCGGGAAGGTGGCAATGTGGCTTCAGTTTAACCCTCCCCGTCCTTCTATCCTGCTCCAACAAAGCTCAACACAAGATTAAGGAATAACTTTTATTCTTTTCAATTAGCAGAAGTGGAAGCTAATTGTGGTTCTGGGTGGGAAGGGAGGGAGTGAAAGCCTAGAGGTGAAGGAAAAGGGAATCACTGGGATGGTGAGCCACACCATCAGAACTGAGAAATGCAGAAGTTGGGAGAATGAAGTCCTCAAAGGAAGCAAGGAGGGAGAAATTCTAACGATGTTGGCAATGACGTTCTGTGATATTAGTTCAGATGATGGTTAACAAAGAAGGGAGAGGAAGAATTGGAAATGGACATACGAAAGCAATGAAGGAATGGAAATTGGAAGCCAATTTGATTAAGTTTTCCAGTTAGAAACATGAACATTAAGGAACAGTGGCAGTCATCAACTTGTTGGATGAAGGACCAGGAGTAAGCCTGGCAAAATGAATGTCCTGCACATCCTGTAAAAAGGCAAACATAAAGATTCCCACAGCAACACCTTTTATATGAAGGATGTAAGTGGAGGAAAGAGTGATCAAGAGGTGGTCATTTAGACTGGTGTGTGGTATTGTTTGCTGGATGTCCGACTGCCAGTGACGGAGATACTCAAAAGGCCAGAACTGGAGGAATGCAGATACTTCAAAGGGTTGTTGGATTGAAAGAGATCACAGAGACAGGGAAAGGACATCAAAGAATCCGAAAACAAGAGGGAGGATATAAAAAATGTATTGTTTCTCCAGGATTCAGTGTAGGGCAATGGTTGAGCAGGGTTATGAAAACTAGGATACGGGCAGTAGGTTACTGGATGGCATGTTTAAGGAGACAAATCAGACAGGAGAGGTTCAATGGTGGATGAGCTGATATAGGGAATGATGAAGGTAGATATGAGCAATCTTCATCATGATGTAGAAGCTCACATTTCTTGGTTCAAATATGACATATGGCTAACTGTGGGGTGCTCAGTAAGTTTCAATGACAATGTTAGGATTAGACTGAGAGAATGGATTGGCACAAGTCCAGAGAGAAGTAGGCTAGACAGCACAAGGGAAATTAAAAAACAATTAATGGCATAACAGCATTTTCAAGTGAATAGATCAAAACTGGCTAAATGTTAAAAGTACAGGAGGAATGGGTGCTGAAGACGGGGAAAAAAAAGATCTAATACTTTAACAATTTCATGTATCCCGGTCCTAGGTGTTAACTCAAGGGACCAATATTGTGGGGAGAGTTTTTTTATCTCTATCACCTGAAGTGCCACCTTAAGTTACCCACAGGACACGCAGGTCCACCTTACGTACACTTACCCCATGAAGGCCTAAATCTGCATCAGCCACAAGCCATGTAAGCATCACTGAAAAGTCAAAAGAGTGGCAACTACTTGTTCATTTCACAACAGAGGTGCACCTGTGTTGACAGTCAACAAGGAGGAGTTGTTGTTACCAATCCTCACTGATGAGGAAGTCAAGGATCCAGATGTAGAGGGAGGTACAGAGGCCCAGGACTTGAAGCTTGATGATAAGTTTGGACGGCAGGATTGTGTTGAACACCGAGCTGTGGTCGATGAACAGCAGCCTGACGCATGTGTTCCTGCTGTCCAGGTGGTCCAGAGCAGAGTGAAGAGCCAGAGAAATCGCATCTGCTGTTGACCAGTTGTGGCAGTAGAAGAATTGAAGTGGATTCAGGTCACCTCTGAGGCAGGAGTTGATTTGTGCCAAAACCAACCCCTCGAAGCACTTCATCACTATTGATGTAAGCGGTACTGGATGGTAGTCATCGAGGCAGGTCACCACGCTCTTCTTGGGCACTGGTACAATAGATGCCTTTTTGAAGCAGGTAGATGTGTTTTTGCAGCTTCAAATAGATGCCTTTTTGAAGCTACCAGATTAACATAAAAACCCAGCTAGTTCACCAACATCCTTCAAGTAGAAATAAGCCACTCTTACCCAATGTAGCATTTACTTAATCCCAGATTCACAGCAATGTGGTTGATTCTTGACTGGCCTAAAGAACAGGATGGGACTACAAGAGATGATGGCACAGTGGTGTGTGGTGAGAAAGAAGTGGCCCTGAAAGTCTTGCACACTGGCTCTGAACTACACAAAGTCTTAATGGTATTTGTATATTGTTGTTACATATATCAAGATACAGTGAAAAACTCAGTTTTGCATGCCATTCATATAGATCATTTCAAAACACAAGTACATTGAGGTAGTACAAAGGGAAAAGCAATAACAGAATGCAGAATATAATGTTATAGTTGCAGTTACAGTGAAGTGCAGGGCAGGCAGACAATAAGGTGCAAGGGCCACGACGAGGTAGATTGTGAGATTAAGAGTTCATCTTTAATGTACAAGAGGTCCACTCAAGAGTCCTGTAACCGTGGGATAGAAGCTGTCCTTGAGTGTGGTGATGCGTATTTTCAAGCTTTTGTATCTTCTGCCTGATGGAAGGGGAGAAAAGAGAGAATGTCTGAGTTGGGAGAGCTCCTTTATTATGCTAGCTGCTTTTCAGAGGCAGTGATAAGTATAGGCAGAGTACGTGGAGGGGAGGCTGATGTTCATGATGGACTGAGCTGTGTACACAACTCTCTTCAGTTTCTTGCAGTCTGGGGCCAAGCAGTTGCCATACCAAGTTGTGATATATCCGGATAGGATGCTTTCTATGGTGCATCTGTAAAAATTGGTGAGGGTTAACAGGGATACACTGAATTTCCTTAGCCTTCTGAGGAAGTAGAGATGCTAGTGTGCTTTCTTGGCCATAACATCTACATGGTTGGACCAGGACAAGCTACTGGTGATGCTTATACCTAGGAACTTGAAGCTTTCAACCATCTCCACCTCAGCATCATAGCTAATACAGGGGCATGTGCTCCACCCCACTTTCTGAAGTCAAAGAGCAGCTCTTTTGTTTTGCCGACATTGAGGGAAAAGTTGTTGTCATGACGCCATGCCACTAGGCTCTATCTCCTTCCTGTAATCCATCTCGACATTATCTGAGATCCATCCCACAACAGCGGTGTCATCTGCAAACTTGTAGATGGAGTTAAAGCAGAATCTGGCCACACAGTCACGAGTGTATAGGGAGTAAGGTAGGGAACTGAGGACACAGCCTTGTGGGGCACCTGTGTTGAGGATGATTGTGGCAAAGGTGTTACTGAATGTGGTTTGTTAGTCAGGAAGTTAAGGATCCAGTTGCAAAGGGGGGTGCTGAGTCCTAGGTCGAGGAGTTTGGAAATGAGTTTGTTTGGAATTATGGTCTTGAAGTCTTATGGCTTTGTCAAACATAAGCAAGAAAACCTCCTGGGATTAGCACCTACCAACTCCCTCAGCTGATGAGTCAGTGCTTTTTCATGTTCGTGGACTTGGAAATAGCAACTAGGAGGAAGAAGAAAGCAGGATGTACCCTGGGTCAGGTACTTGGTAGCACAGGAGTGGGTTGGAGTACCACTGATCAAGCCGGCCGAATCTGTCAGATTGGGTCTGTGGCAGGTGGTGGAAGAACTGAGACAAAGGATAAAGCTGCTTGACTGTGCTCGCAATAATTTTTATCTGTGCATGACAGAGCTTCTAGGAGTGATCACCAAACAGTTCTTGTATGGTTCCAATGGATTCAGAACAGATCCATTCAGATAATTTATATTGAGCAGAAAAGCAGGAAGCAAATCTCCACGAATGAGGCTGATTGATGAAAGTTATTTTAGCAATATCTATCTTGTCATAGGATATATCATTTGCTGGCACTTTACTGTCTGATTTTTGAGTCAAGGGGATTTTGTTAATCTGAGGGTGTCATTTACTGCATCCAGTGCTCCTAGTGCGGCCTGCTCTACATCGGTGAGACCTGACGCAGATTGGGTGACCGCTTCATCGAGCACCTTCGCTCCGTCCGCTGCAACAGCCAGGATCTTCCAGTGGCCAGCCACTTCAGTTCCATTTCCCATTCCCATTCTAACATGTCTATCCATGGCCTCCTCTACTGCCATTTTGAGGCCAGATACAGATTGCAGGAGCAACAACTCATATTCCGTCTTGGTAATCTCCAACCTGACGGCCTCAACATCGATTTCTCTAACGTCCAGTAACCCTTCCCCCCCCCCCCGCTTTGTTTTTCCTTATTCCTGTGCCCTCCCCCACTTTCCCCTGTCCCATCCTCATGATCTGCCCATCACCTCCCTCTGGTTCCCCACCTCCTTCCCTTTATTCCATGGTCTACAGTCCTCTACTACTGGATTCCTTCTTCTTCAGCCCTTTGCCTCTTCCATCTATCACCTCCCAGCTTCTCACATCACTCCCTCTCATCCCCCCCTTCCCCACCCACCTACCTTCCCCCTCTCACCTGGACTCACCTATCACCTGCCAGCTTGTGCTCCAGCCCCTCCCCTTTTATTCTGGCTTCCACCCTCTTCCTTTCCAGTCCTGATGAAGGGTCTCGACCAAAAACGTCGACTGTTTGTTTCCCTCCACAGATGCTGCCTGACCTGTTGAGTTCCTCCAGCATTGCGTGTGTGTTGCTCCAGATTCCAGCCTTCGCAGAATCTCATGAGTCTTAGAACTGATCTAGCAGCTCAGAGCTGGGAATCCATGTGTTGACAACTTATTTGCCTATGCCTACTTGAACCTGGACCGAGGAGGTAGTGAACAGTAAACCACAATGGTGGGGCAGGAGTCACAAATTGGCCAGACAGGGTAAGGATGGCAGATTTCATTCCCTGAAGGACACTAGTAAACCAGGTGGGGGTTTTTTTCCACAATAATCCAGTAGCTTCATGATTACTGTTACTGAGGTTAGCTTTTTCAGAAAAGAAATCAATTTATTTAGTTGAGAAGCAGAAACAAAACTGCAGGTGCTGGAAATCTAAAATAAAAACAGAAAATGCTGGGGATATACAGCAGGCCTGGCAACAGCTTGGTGACAGAAACAGACCCTTCATCAATCTGATAAAGTTAACTCTGTTTTTCTCTCCATAAATGCAGCCTGACCTGCTGAGAATCCCGAGCATTTTCTCCATTAGAAAGTAGTGTAGTGATTAACGTAACGCTATTATAGCACGAGCGACCCGGGTTCAATTCCGGCTGCTGTCTGTAAGGAGTTTGTACATTCTCACCGTGTCTGTGTGGGTTTCCTCTGAGTGCTCCGGTTTCCTCCCACATTCCCAAGACGTATGGGTTAGGAAGTTGTGGGCATGCTAAGTTGGCACTGGAAGCATGGCGACACTTGCAGGCTGCCCCCATAACACTCAACGCAAAAGATGCATTTCACTGCGTGTTTTGATGTACATGTGACTAATAAAGACACCTTATCTTATCTTACTGCAGAGCAATTGTAAACAGAACACACTGCAGCAATTGTTAGCTTTGCCTGTGCCATACACATAATAAAAATGCATTTAAAAATTACCTGGGGTCTGTGTACAAAGATCATTGAAATGACAATTACAGAAAACCCAGAAGGGACAAAAGTAATTCTCTCGCTACACAAATCACTAGTTAGTCCACACCTAATGTACTTTGAATAGTTCTGGGCACCACACCTTAGAAAAGATAAGCAAGCAAGCAAGCCTTGGAGGCATGCAGGTGGGGGGGGGGGGGGGTGTTGGTGTGGGGGGGGGGGGGTGTGGGGGTTGTGGGCAGTGAGGGTGTGCTGTGTAGATTTCCCAGAATAATAAGTGAACTCCAACCGTTCAAATGCAAGGACATCACAGAAAATAGGTTGTAAATCCCTGGAATATACAAAGCTGGGGACCAGTATTTTGACTGAAATTTTCCAGACAGATATTAGGGACAACTAATTAAGTAGATGGAGAGATCAATTCACAGAGAGGAACAGAATCTAGGACCAAGGGACAGAGTCAAGAAAATGAAGGCTAGTCTTTCAGGTGCAGAACTAGAAAACAGCTGTATGCAGAGCAGAGTAGAATTTGGAACTCTCTTCAGTAAATGGTAACAGATGCTGGATCGATTAGTCACAGAGTTATACAGCACAGAAATGGGTCCTTTGGTCCACCTAGTGTGGTGCCAACCAGCAAACCTACATTTTTACTCATTCCATTCTTAATTCTCCCCACATGTTCATCAACTCCCCACAGATTCTACCACTCACAAACACAATAGGGGCAGTTTACAGTGGTTAATTAACCTACCAATCCACATGTCTTTGGGGTGTTGAAGGAAACCGGAGCACCTGGAGGAAACCCACGTGGTCGAGGAGAGAATGTGCAAACTTCACACAGACAGTGCCGGAGATCGGGATTGAACCCATATCCCTGGAGATGTAAGGCAACAGCTTTACTTGATGCACCACTGCGCCAGCCCAAGATTATTAATCTTATGTAATTGGTAGTATTTTGATAACAAAAATATTATATCTTAGCATACAAAATATATGGAGTTTCAGACTTTAGGAAGTTTAAGAATTTTCTTCAATCCTACAGAGTGTCATGTCTGGAAACATAGACTTTACAGAGAGCAATCAAAATGCTCTCTGCTAAATATCAGGACAATGATCCCTGCTGGCTTGGAGAACAACTGTCACCTAAGCACATTGAATTATACTACACAAATTATATACATTACTGCACAAAGTCATTGAATGATATGGAAAATTGGCAGGCACACAGATTAGATCATGATCAGGTATGATTTCACTGGTTGTCAAAGCAAGCTCAAGGCACTTAAAGGCTCTTGCTCCTAGGTTTCTTTGTTTTCTTAAATGGGTCCAAATTCTGTTGATATCAGCCCTGAATATACCCAACTGCCATCCATCTACATATATTGACAATTAAAAGAATGCAGGTTCTGGAAACCTGAAATTAAAACAAAAGATCCTGGAAATGCTTGACAGGTCAGGCAGCACCCATGGAAAGAGAAACAGGGTTAACAATTAAAGTCGAAGACCCTTTGTCAAAACTGGAAAAGAGTGAAAACAAGTTAGTTTTAAGTTGCAGGGAAGGTGAGGCAGGAACGGAGAGGACAAAGGGAATATCTCTGATCAGGTGAGGCCATCATTTCTGATTGTGAGACCATCAATCATCTGGCTGATTGGTTAATGGAAGCAGTTAGAGAATAAAAGCTGTGAGATGAGAAAAACCAGCCAATATCACAGATGGATGACTTACAGCATAAATGGTCAGTTTTGATACGAACAGAGAAAGAGTTGCCCAAAGTTATAGAATTCAGTATGAAGTCCAGAAGGCTACAACATGCTCAGGCAGAAGATGAGGTGTTACACCTCAAGCTTACATTGGGCATCGTTATTTGCTTGATTTTTTTCTGTAATCTCAACATTTCTGCATTGTTTTTCCTGGTCTTCTTTACTGAATTTAATACTACTGACCAGAAATTAGAGTTCACCCATATTTGGTATGCTAAATAGGTGCTGTGTTTAGTACCAACCACCAAGTAAACTTGGAAAAAAATCTTTTAAAAATTGTTAGGATGGTTTTCACCGATTACTGCACTGAAACACAATCTGTGCACTTCCTGATGGCAGCTGCCTGCAGAGGTCTCAGCTGCCCTGTCTGTCTCCAGGAGCCATGGGAAGAAGGTACTTTGAAGAAAACTTCCCACAACAGCTGCAATACAGCAGTATAAAAGGCTGCCATGAAGATGAGGGAAATCATACATTTGATGTGTGTAGCCATACAATCGCAACAATCATCACCCACCCCCACCTCAATTGTTGGTATAGATTGAGTCCTGTGCCATGAATGGGCCCAAGTCACTGTGAGGCCTGGGCTTGTTACTCTACAAGGATCGCAGTATGCGGACAGTTACACATTGGTATCCCATAAAGATCTTTTCTTTCTACTTCCCAATGATTATGGGTTTGCTCCTTGGTTTATTGAAAGTTACAAAAGTAGTTGGTTGTCCAATTTCTGTCAGTAGGGCAGAAATGAGCCTTGCGCACATTGACGACGTCCTTGGACAACTCAAAATGAAGGCAAAATGTAGGTGGAACAAAGGTGAGTCAGGCCAGGAATTGCCCAATCCAATTTCATGATGGGTGGGATTTCAACAAGAAATGGCTACTACTGCTTCAAACATGCATAAATTTACTTTCATGCGCAATTTTTACACTAATAAAAAAAACAGGCGCATATTATCTCGGTTTCTAGGCTCAATCTGGGCATGGGGTATGCGAAGGGAGCGGACTAACTGGCAGCTCTTTCAGAGGACTGGCACAGGTTTGATAAGCAGAACACGTCCCTTCTGCATTGTATAATTTTATGAAGTGGAAACAAGCAATGGTAAATGCTAGGGCGTGATCATGCATGAGCACAATGTCCTTGCACTGCAAAGTTCACAAAGGGTCAACCATAAGAAACATCTTCTAGACGGAAAGAGTTAAGATTATACTTTTGCCAATTGTGATCTTCCAGTATTATTTAAATATTGCAAAGTCATGATCAGGGGTTAAAACTCTGCTTTGATACCACAAATATTGAGGAGTAATTTGTCAAGTGATGAGCCAAATTAAGCAAATAGTGATCAAGTGATTCCAAATTTGAGATTTTGTGATTTGTACATTGTAGGGGGAAGAGAAGATTGGATAAGGAAGCAGTTGCACTGTTCTGAGGCCCTTTCCAAATTCAGCTATACATATAATGTGATGTTTTAGTTCAACACTCCACTCTGACAGGCAGTTTCCTCGATGTTTCTTTTCTCATGGAATTTGGACAACCCTGACGATAATCACATTTATTGACCTTCCCAACTTGCCCTCAGGAAGGTTGTGATAAGCAGCCTTCTTGAATTGTTCCTGGTTTCGTGGAGAAGATACTCCCTCAGCACTGTTAAGGAGGCTGTTACATTCTATGGCTAACTCATCTTCACAGTACTGACCACATGCATCATCAGTTTTGTTTAATAGGAATGCTTTGAGCATGATTACTACTTGAGCTCACCTTTGGGCAGGATTAAGTACAGCAGTAAAAGATTACTGCACGGTGACTAAAAATAACCAATGATCAGATTGAAGAAAGCAATTCAATTAACTCAGCAGTCTTTTTGTAGCTTTCAGACCTTCTAGTCCATGTGCCTTGTTAAATCCAATCTGGAGTAGCTTTAAATATAACTTTGAATACAAATCAATACTGTGTGCAAAGCTTCACCACCGGTGTCACATATTAATGGTAATTAGATACCTTGACTGAGAACTTACAACTAAAATTGAGCAGTAGGACAAGAATGAAGAACGTCCTCTTTGTAAACAGGCTTTGGACTAGAACTTAAACAGCCAATGGATCGCACATCTCACCCAAGAGATAAATGTGAAGGTTTTCAGTGCACCTGAATCCAAGCAGCATCAGTATCATTAACACCAAATATGCTGCCTCAATCAACCACATCTCCTTGCCTCAGCCCTGTCCCAAGTACATTGTCTTAGCCCTGTACCTAACTACTGTGTTGGCCATCTTCAGAACTCCTCTGTTTCAGTCCTAAGCCCTAGTCTTAGACCAAGATTTCTGTCCTAGAGATACAAATAACCCTGTACTGTATGGGACTTCCATATCAAAAGGAAAGTTGGATAGGTAACATTGCTCACAGCTATTCAGAAAAAAAGCAACAACAAAACAGAAACACTGAACCCATCCTACAGTAACACACCAATAATCTGGCACCCTCAGGACTTGGTGGTGCCAGATTGCCACATTTTCCTGTCTATTGGATATTACTGCTACGAATACACAAACATACTTCTAATTCAGCTTTTCAGAAGTTACACAGAAGTTTAGTAAATTTTCCAGTGCACCAGGTTAGTTTAAAGGGAGAACAGGAACAGCCCCAGACAGATGAAAAGGAGCATGGGAATGGGGCCCTGGTGTGTTTAAAGAGAGCATGGGATTGGGGTCCTGGGGAGCCAGGTGCCATACCATCAGCATTTCCAAACAATGGGACACCCAATTGTCAGCGTTTTACCACAGTGATTTAATGTTTATCCTCTCAACAAACAATATTTCATGTAGACACCGTTCTTACATCTCAACATTCCTCACTCCTTCCTCCACCATCAAGCCGACCCTAGCTGTGAGACTCTGATATAAAGAATATCCGGTTTAGTTATGTGCCCAAGGGCAGCTACCACTTCGGATTTAAATTACCCCAAAAATAAGAAAGACAAATGTCATCTATGCCATTAGGTACTTTTAGCAATCTGCTGCAGAGCCCACACACACCTACGTAAACATTTCTGTTTTCATGCACAATTTTATTTTAAATCAATCTGCATTCCTGACTTGACGGAATGCTTTTTATTAAGGGCTATGGCTAAAAAAAGACATTCGTGCTGTCTGGATATTTGCGATGAGAACTGCTGTAAATAAAATCCTGAGCGGGCAGGCAAACATTAGGCTTTTACTCAGTGTTGATTCAGTATTACTATGCACAGGATTTGTTCTGAAGTGCTGCAGAACGGGGACTCAATACTGGATCATGCTGAATGTCAGATTAGTCCAATTAGCAAGTAGGCCTTGTGAATAACCATGTGCTCTGTGTCGAAGTGCGTGCTGCTGTTTATGTCCAAGATGTACATTTCTTAGGGACACTGTAATAGCTTCAAATTAATGACACTGATTATCTTGGCCTCCCCATGCACATTGACCCCTAGAACTGACAAAATGAATTTTCTATGCAATGATTAAATTATAACAGAAAATAGTTTTGACAAAATCCTGGAGTACATGGGACAATTCGTGCCATTGTGCCTGTCCTGGTACTTTGACAAGCGCACACAGCTAATCCCTTTTCCTTGCTCGTTCTCCAATGTCCTGCAAACTTTTCCGGTTCAATTCCCTTTTGAATGCAACCATTGAAGTTGCTTCTACTATCTTTTCAGGTCATGCCCAACAGAACACAGTATTTTGCATATGACGTCAAAGGATATCAAGAGTTGGATTAAAAAAAATAAAGGAAGCATATGGCAGGTATACGGAACTGAAAATGGGCAATACTTCAGGAGTATAGAAAGTTGGGGGGGAACTTAAACAAAAAATTATGAGGGCAAAGTGGGAGCACAACATATCTCTGACCTACAAGATTATGCAATATCTCAAAGCATTTTAGATGTACGTTAAGGGCAAGAGGTAACCAGGAAAAGAGTAGGGTCCATTAGGGATCAAAGGGGCAATCTGTACACAGAGTCAGAGGACATAAGTGAGGTATTAAATGATCACCTCATCTGCATTCACTAAAGAGAATGGTATTGTAGTTGAAGAATTCAGAGAGGGTGATGGTGAAATTCTAGAGCACGTTGTCATTATAAAGGAGAAAGTATTCAATGTCTTTGTGGGCTTAAAGGTGGACAAATCCCCAGGGCCTGATGAGATGCATTCCAGGCTGCAATGAGAAGCAATAGAGGAGATTGCTGGGACCCTGAGGGATATACTGTACTTAAATCTTTCCCGGCTAACTCTTTGCTCCTGGAGGACCGTGAGCAGCTCATGAGTGGCATTCTTGTGTCAATTAATCCAATTACAGCTGACACTGTGCTGCTCAACACTTCCCACTGCCTCGGGAAAACAGCCAACATAATCAAGGACCCCTCCCGCCCTGCTCATTCTCTCTTCTCCCTGCTACCATGGCACAGAGGATACAAAAGCTTAAGGACACATACCACCATGCTCAAGGACAGCTACCATCCCACTGTTTTAAGACTCTTGAATGGACCTCTTATACACCAATGATGAACTCTTGATCTCTCGATCTACCTCATCATGGCCCTTGCACTTTTTTGACCTGCACTGTACTTTCTCTGTAACTGTAACATTATATTCTGCATTCATTTCTTTTCCTTTGGTACTACCTCAATGTACTTATGTATGAAATGATCTGTCTGGATGGCAATGCAAACAAAAGCTTTTCACGGTATCTCAGTACATGTGACAATAATAAACCAATTACCAATGAGGACCGTGATCTGCTCACGAGTAGCATTTCTCCACTCTGCTCCCTGGTGGTATGCCACTGTCCTTTGAGCTTCAATGTACTCCCATGTGGCAGAGATCAGAACGCTGGCTGAATTAGGGCAAGATTGCAAAGAGGCAGAAAGATTTTGTTTGGCCTCCATAGATAGAGCTGAACTATGTATTTGGTGGTTCTTGAGTGTTTTAATGATATTGTGGCGACTCACCATCTAGTCGGGCGAACCGGCTCGGCAGTCGGGTCGCGCGGCGTCGGAGCGACGAGGCCCAAGATGGCGGCGGGCCTCGTCTTTCCGAGCGACAGGGAGAACCCGCGCGCGGGAAAGTCCTGATGACGTAGGACTTAGGTCATTGCCGGTTTTTTGGGCGGGAGTTTTTCTCCCTTAAAGGGCCCGCACAAGGCGGGAAAATAAACCAGTTCTGTTTGGCAATCCTCCGAGTAGAGTCTTGTTTTATTCCGCGGTAGCAACCGCTACAATATATGATTTATCTTCAGTTAGCAGATGAAGTGATGAAGTTTTAGTGATGAAGTATGTTAGGAAAGGAGAAAGCCATTAACAAAAGGGTGCTTTTCCAATGTGAAATCTTAGATTAGTGAGTTTGCATGTCAGTACTGCTACTGGACTTAATGTTCTCCATTTACTGCTCATTATGTAGCTAAGTGACAGCAACAGCAGGGGATTGCGACCCAGATTCCTCCACCATTTGGATAATCCTATCTTTAGTGATGAAGTCCACTATGAAGGAGGTCACCAGAGGACAGAATATAGTTCTCCAGAGATGTACAATGAACAACAAAATATTTGACTGTCCTATTCATCCTAGGAGAGTTCACATTTGGATTCGCTGCCAATGGTATTCTCCATTGGTTACTAACAGAAAAGGCTCAGTTCACAGCCATCCCAAATGTTTATAGTTTAAGGTACATCAAAATAGGCTTTCATCAGGTAATAATTTGACTGCAGTGTTGGATGAATGGAAGGGCGAACATGTTGTTGTTTGTTAAAGTGATTATAAGTGACACTTATAAACAATCTTTCAAGACTTCAGTGTGCAAATCAAAGTGCTCTAAACCAGTTAGGTACATTTTAATTGTTGTCATTGTTGTAATGTGGAAACACAGCAGCCAATTTGTGCGTAGTATAGGTGTCAAATTTGTTTCAATTCAAACTGTTCCTCGTTCTGAAGAAGCTGAAACATTAATCCTGTTTCGCTCTCCACAGTTGCTGCCCAAACTGCTGAGTACTTCGAGCATTTTCCATTTTTATTTCAGACTTTTGGCATCTGCAGCTTTGCTTTCTGAAAAAGAGTAATCTTCTTCTTAAAAGTTTATACGCTTGAGAGATCAATTTGCCCAGGACAGTTATTGGGGAAGAAGGACAGCAGGAGGAAAATTCATCTTCATTTAAACTGTGCCATTGAAAGTTTTGCATCCAACAGAAAGGACAAATGGGCCCTTGGTTTAATATCTATAAGGGGGGACAGCTGACATTGCAGCACCCCCTGAGCCTCAGCGCCTAGATTTCATGCTCAGGATTCTAGAATGGAGCTTGAACCTACAACCTACAGAAATAAACATTCTATCACTAAGCCATGGGTAGTTCATTCCACGTGTTTTAAGAGGTGCAGCTTTTCAGTGCTGGGAAGTATTGTGATCTCATTCACAATGTTCTTCACAGCATTCTGAAGGGGGAGGGTGAACAGCCAGGGGTCATGGTACATATTGGTACCAATGACTAGGTAGGAAAAAAGCTGAGGTCCTGAAGAGGGTCTATAGGGAGCGAGGTAGGAAGCTGAAAAGCAGGACCTCAAGCGTAGTAATCTCTGGATTGCTGCCGATACCACACACCAGTGAGGGTAAGAATAGGTGGATTTGGCAGATGAATGCGTGGCTGAGGAGTTGGTGCAGGCAGCAGGGTTTCAGATTTGTGGATCAATGGAATCTCTTCTAGGGAAGGTATGACCTGTACAAAAGGGACAGGTTACACTTGAACTGGAGGGCAACCAATATTCTTGCAGGCAGGTTTTCTAGATCTGTTGGGGAGGGCTTAAACTAGTTTGGCAGGGGGATGGGAACACGAGTGATAGTTGAAAGGGCAAAATTGCAGTCAGTTCAATGGGCTGAAGTGTGTCTACTTTGATGCTTGAAGTATCAGGAACAAGGGTGATGAACTTGGAGCATGGGTAAGTTTGTGGAACTACGATGTTGTGGCCATTATAGAGACTTGGCTGTCACAAGGGTAAGAATGGCTGCTGGATATTCCGGGGTTTCGATGTTTCAACAGGGATAAGGACGGAGGTAAAAGGGGTGGGGGAGAGGCTTTGCTGATTAGGGACAGTATCACAGCTGTAGAAAGGGAGGATGTCCTGGAGGGATTGTCTACCAAGTCAATGTGGGTGGAAGTCAGAAACAGGAAGGGAGCAATCGCTCTGTTGGGACTATTCTACAGACACCCCCAAAAGCAGCAGAGATGCTGAGGAGCAGATTGGGAGGCAGATTTTGGAGAAGTGCAAAAATAATATCATTTCAACTTCCCTAATATTGATTGGTACCTCCTTAGTGTAAAGGGGAAAGATGGGGCAGAGTTTGTTAGGTATGTCCAGGAAGGATACATTAGGGACATTTAAGAGACTCTCAGATAGCCACATGAATGATAGAAAAATGGAGAGCTCTGTGGGAGGGAAGGGTTAGATAGATCTTAGAGCAGGATAAAATGTCAGCACAACACCATGGGCTGAAGGACCTGTACTGTGCTGTGGTGTTCTATGTTCTGTAATCAAGCTATCAACACATTATAATTTCTCTCAGTGAAGATGAAAAAGACTTCAGCCACACAATACCTCAGCTTCTACAAAAGCCTCTGTGCTGTTACCATTTATAGGACAGGCTCTACATCACCACCAGCAAGACAAAGCACCCTGCCTAGTACATGTCCATGCTAATGAAAGCAATAATTAATCCAGTCAATGGAAAAGGAAAAGTTTTGACTGTTAATCTTTTTTTTGAACTTCCTTTTCATTGCAGTGATTGACAAGGATGAAACACAGAATAAAGCAGCATCAGACCTATCATTGAACAAGAGGAAACGATCAGATAAAAATGAACCAAATTCCATGATGTCTGTCAAATATTCTGCAATTACCAAAGTTCAGATATTAACTTCAATTTTTTTTTACGCTGCATCATTAGTGGTCAGACGCGAGGTAGGAATTCCAAGATTAAAATTCAACAAAACTCAATGCTTTTGTCAGTGAATGTCTGAAAAACAAAATGTAGCACATTCTGAGCTCATGATACAGCTTGAAATTGAGCAATGAAAGAGAGTGGTTGGTGCACGGAATGCGCTGCCTGGGGTGGTGGTGGAGGCTGATACATTGGTCAAGTTCAAGAGATTGTTAGATAACCATATGGAGGAATTTAAAATAGGGGGCTATGTGGGAGAAAGGGGTTAGATAGTCTTAGGAGTGGTTTAAAGGTTGGCACAACATGGTGGGCTGAAGGGCCTGTATTGTTCTATGGTTGTATGGAAAGATCCTAACCAAATTAGTTCTATTCACCACCATTGTGCCTCGGTACACTACAAAACAGAATCCCAGAGGGAAGGGTTAATGCACCTGAATATTTTATGAAAAGGAACTTTACCTACACACTCAATAGCAATAAAAATTGTGAAATTATCATAAACCATAAAATATTGTAAGAAATAATTCTAGAAATAAGAGGCCATGCATATTGTACAAGTCAAGTTTATTGTCATATGCACTCAGTCTTTTTCCCAGGTTTGGGGAATCCAGAACTAAAGGGCATAGGTTTAAGGTGAGAGGGGAAAGATTTAATAGGAACTCGAGGGGCAACTTTTTCACCCAGAGGGTTGTTAGTATATGGAATGAGCTGCAAGAGGAAGTCATTGATGCAGGTACAATGATAGCTTTTAAAAGACAGTTTGACAGGTACATGGATAGGAAAGGTTTAGAAGGCTATGGGCCAAATGCTGGCAAATGGGATAGGCATCTTGGTCAGTATGGACCAGTTGGGCTGAAGGGCCTGTTTCCATGCTGTATGACTCCAAGTACAGAGGTAGAGGTACAATGGAAAAAAAAACTTGCTTGCAGCAGCATCACAGGCATGTAGGTTCAGACAACACACATAACATAAATTTACATATATTATACATACATTAGCCTAACAGGAAAGATAAGCAGGGCCACGTAAATGAATACAGTGGCTTGAAATTTGTCTATTTCAATGCAAGGAGTATTATAGGTGAAGCAGATGAACTTAGAGCCTGGATCAGTGCATGGAGCCACAATGTTGTGACCACTACAGAGATCTGGTTGAGGGTCAGGACTGGCAGCTCAACATTCCAGGGTTTCAATGTTTCAGTCATGATATCAAGGGATGTAAAAGAGATAGAGCTGCATGACGAATCAGGGAGAATGTCGCAGCTGCATTCAGAAAGGGCATACTGGAGGGCTCATCCACTGAGGCAATATGGGTAGAGTTCAAAAATAAGAAAGGTACAATCACTCTGTTGGGGCTATATTATAGGCCTCCCAATAACTGCCCGAGAGATAGAGGAACAGATTACAGACAGACGCAAAAGCAGCAGGATTGTTGTAGTAGGAGACTTTTAACTTCCCCAATATTGACTGTCTCTTCCTTTATGCAAGAGGCTTAGATGGGGTAGAATTTGTTAGGTGCAGTCAAGAGAGGTGAGATCCCAGGACTGGAGTGTAGCCAATGTTATTTCTTTGTTGAAGGACAATAGAGATAATTCAGGAAATTATAGTGAGCCTCACATCAGTGGTAGGAAAGCTATTGGAAAGCATTCTTAGGGATAGAATTTACTCACATTTGGAAAAGCATGGGCTTATTAGGGATAGTCAGCATGGCTTTGTGCAGGACAGGTCACATCTTACAAACTTGAGTTTTCTTTGATGGGGCGACAAAGATGATTGACAAGGGTAGGGCAGTGGGTGTTGTCTACATGGACTTTCGTAAGGTATTTCACAAGGTCCCTCATGATACGCTGATCCAGATTAAGATGCATGGGATCCATGGTGACTAGGTAGACCGGGTTCAAAATTGGCTTGGTCATAGAAGACAAAAAGGTAATCGTGGAGGGTGTTACTTTGACAGGAGATCTGCGTCCAGTGGTGCTCTGTAGGGATCAGTGCTCGGACCTTTTGTTTGTGATTATGATTTTTTTTTAAATAAATACACACACACACACAAAGTAGGCTGATTAGAGAGTTTTCAGGTGACACAAAAATGAGAGTTTATGGATAGTGAAGAAGGTTGTCAAAGGATACAGCAGGATATAGATCAGTTGCAGATATGGGCAGAGAAGTGGCAGATGGAGTTTAATCCAGGCAAGTATCAGGTATTGCACTTTGGGTGGTGAAATGCAAGAGGAATGTATACATTAAGTGGCAGGACCCTTAGGAGCATTGATGTATAGATGGATCTTGGGGTCTAAATCCATCATCCCCTGAAAGTGGCAACACAAATAGATAAGGTGATAAAGGCAGCATATGCCTTCAGTCAGGACATGGAGTATAAGAGTCAGGAAATCATGGTGCAGTTGGCATAAACTTTGAATAGGTCACTTTTGGAACATTATGCAAAGTTTTGGTCGGCCCATTACAGAAAGGATGTGCAGGCTTTCAAGAGGGTGTAGAAGAGGTTCACCAGGATGCTGCCTGGATTAGAGAATTAGCTACAAGGAGAGGTTGGACAAACTTGGATTGTTTTCTCTGAAGCATCAGAAGCAAGACCTAATAGAGGTTTATAAAGTTATGAAAGGTATAGATAGGGTAGATAGTCGGTCTTTTTCTCAGGGTAGCAATGTCAAATACTAGAGGACATAACTTTAAGGGGGGGGGGGGAGGTTTAAAGGAGATGTGTGGGGGTAGTTTTTTTCTTTTCAAAAAACAGCGATAGATACCTGGAATACACTGCCGGGGTGGTGGTGGAAGCAGACATGATAGTGAGTTTAAGAGGCTTTAGACAGGCACATGAACATTCAGGGAATGGAGGAATATTGATCATGTGTAGGCAGATAGATTTAGTTTCATTTGGCATCATGGTCAGCATAGGCATCATGGTCTGAAGGCCTGTTCCTTTGCTGTACTAATCTACCACTATGTTTAGGGCATTCTCCACACATAAGCAAATTCACTTGCACAGGCAACCAGTACACAATTTCCTACAGCACATATTTTTGCATTCTGAGTTGCTGACTACTTTAAGCAATCAATTCTGGGGTTATTTAAGTATTTCATGTAGCACTGCACCACAGGGTTTCTTGTTCTATCTCCAAAAATAAAGTAGAACTGGTGTCAATCTAGGTTTTGTGCTCAGGACTCTGGATTGGGACTTGAACCCACAATGTACAGACCAAGAAGAGTGTTCTATCGCAAAGCCGGGGATGGCTTGTTTAGTTTGTGTTTCGTGGTGGATCTTTTCCATGACATGTTCTTCTTGTACCTTTGGCTATCTTTCCAGTCACGACATAATCAAACCATTGACAATTTGATTTGTCTAATTTAAAAATACATTTCATCGTTTTTTCCAAATTAAATCAAAGACCAGAGCCACACAATACTGCAGGTAATATGAATTTTCTGTGTTATTACCATGCAGTAGACAAGCTTTGTGTCAGCATTAGCAGGACAAAGCACCCTGCTGAGTGCAGGTCATTGCTGATAAAGACAATAATCAATCCAATCACTGTCAAAAGCTTCCTCACTTGCATTTCCACTTCAAAGCAACAATTGACCTATTTTCATGAGGAAAAGCTACAATAATAAAGCAGCATCAATCCACTTCACTGGAACCGAGATCTGACAAGATAAACCAGACTCACTGTTTGTAAAATGTTCAGTGATCAACAAAGTTCAAACGTTTCCTTCATCTACCAGCTATTCAAACATCCCCTCAAAGGTCACATTTTTGATCTTTGGTATTGGTGGTTTAAATGAATAGACTGAGGCAGGAATTCAGTGATTCCCTGGGAAACAAAAAGTGATGCATTTCATTTGATGATTCAGTGAGGTTGAGCAATGATCCAAATTAATTGCTTCCACACACCCCCCCCCCACAGAGAGGGGTACCCAGTATGCATCTAAATTCTAGCCAGAAGGAAAAGCTGTTGCAATCGATTTTTTTTAAAATAAGAAAAGAAACATGCACATAACAAATGTCAATGTTATCAAGGAATTGATAATGAGTCATAACAGATGGTAATGAAGCGAAACCAGAAATGAGCGGTTAATCTTAACAGCAAAGACTGAACATCATGGCAGCACTTTCATTAGAAATTGAAAGGCTAAATGAGATGACATATTTGATAAAGCAGTTGTGAACATATTTTTAATAAAGCTGAATTTTTTAGTTTTTATTTTTGGTTCAGTTATTTTTTTCTTGGTTGGCAAATCATAATTTTGGATATTACAAAACCTTAAGAGATGCATCAGCTTTCTCTCTTTCAGTCTCTGTAAGGATAATAAATCAAAAGGAGTAATAATGTATGTGTATTAAAAATAATGTTATTTAATTATTTGCTTGTGCCCTGGTAACTTTCTTACAAAATTCTAGTAATAAAATTTTAAAAAGTGTACAAAACATTTACTTACAAATATGAATATAAAAATAGACATTGATTTGTCCACTTAATATTAGGATTCAAAAAATTCATTGTACAAAATATGGCACTCATTTTTAAGGGGTCCTCAAGATGCAAATCTGAGAGAAGGAACATTGTACATTTCCACCAGCTCTGGGCAATTCCAACAACAAGAAAGGTGGCAAATTTCAGCATTATGAACACTGCCCTTTTCGTTATCCAAATGCTGTAACGATGATTTGTAGTGGGCATGCATTCCATAAACTGAACCTGCCACCTCAATCTTCTTCCCAAGCAAAACAGTTAAAGGATAACCTGAAAATCAAAAAAAAGACTGCAGGTGCAGGAAATATGAAGCAAAAAGAGAAAATGTTGAGCGTCAACATCTGAGAACCTATCCAGCACCCAACACATTGATGCAATCACAAAGGCAACATGCCAACAGCTCTACTTCATCAGGAGCTTGAGGAGATTTAGTATGTCACCAAAGACTCTTTCAGATTTCTGTAAATGTACGGTGGAGAGCATTCTGACTGGTTGCATTGGAGCCCGGTATGGAGGCTCTACTGCACAGGATTGCAAGAGGCTGCAGAGGGTTGTAGACTCAGCCAGCTCCATCACAGGCACAACCCTCCCTGCCATCAAGGTCATTTTCAAGAGGTGATGCCTCAAAAAGACCACATCCATCACTAAGGACCCTCACCATCTGGGACATGCCCTCTTCTCATTACTACCATCAGGGAGGTGGTACAGGAGCCTGAAGACCCTGAACAGCTTCTTCCTCTCCACCATCAGATTTCTGAAAGGTCCATGA
This sequence comes from Pristis pectinata, assembly GCF_009764475.1. NCBI lineage: Eukaryota > Metazoa > Chordata > Chondrichthyes > Rhinopristiformes > Pristidae > Pristis > Pristis pectinata. Next base: position 35,505,037 of record NC_067424.1, read on the forward strand.
ACACTACCTCGTTATTCCTTTTTTTGCACCATTTATCTTGTAATTTATAGTAATATGTCTTTGCACTGTACTGCTGCCACAAAAAAAATAAATTTCATGTCATAAGTCAGCGAAAATTAACCTGATTCTGAAAGACTCAGGTCAGGCAGCATCTGTGGAGGAGAAAAAACAGTACAAGTTCATTAGAACTTGAAAAGAAAGCAAAGGTAAGATTTTAAATTGCAGAGAAGTTGGGAGGGTCAAAGGTTTTGCCTGGGTCAAAAAGGGCCACGAATGGTGGCTTGTGTTGCTCCCTGTACTATTCTTGGAGTTGTAGTGCAGTGAAGATCATGTCCACTAGGCCTGTGGATGGATAGAATCCAGTGATTCAGGGAACAGTTCTTCAGCCATTGGGAGAAGTTGGTTGAGGAGAACACTGATGATGCATTTCCCTGTGGCAGAAAAGAGGGCAATCACTTTGTAGTTACCATAGTTGAATACATCTTTCTCAAAAGTGATCACCATTGCAGTATGAGGTCTGCTGGTGAGTCACCAAACTTCAGGCATTGTGTCAATCTACCATCTATCCTTTAGGTTCTGGGTTTTTTTTGCTTAACCTTTCTCTTCTGGTAGACAGGCAGAGCCCTCAGTTCACTAATCCTTCAAAAAAAAATCCATCTGGTTCCTCTTAAATACCTCTAATGATTGAGCCTCCACAACCCTCTGTGGTTGAGAATTCCTGCAATTCACCACTCAGATTCTCTTGAGAAAAGCAACCACTGACTGCACCCAAAGACACAGAAGCAGTTCTTATCCTGATGATGCCACATGTTGCTATCTTATGACTTTGAAACTTAGGAGATGCAGAAGTGTTGCCAAACTCCAAGGACATAAATATATTTATATCTATACTCAGATTTTGTGTAGCCTCTATCAAGGGATTCATACCACCTGTTTTCCTCTATGAATGCAGACCCCACCAGAAGAATACATTACTTACCCAAGTTAGCTTAGCCACAGCCACACAAAATAATTCTGTACCTCATTACAAATAATGATGGCTGCTGCACAGCTAATTCCTTGAACTACCCTGCTCCTGTAGTCTAACCTTAAAGCTATGCTTGCTTTGAGCACCTGCTTATAACTTAATGGCAAGAACTTGTGGAAGCATTTGACCAGGTGGAAAACCTGGTCCACCCTACCTTTAAAGATAGCATCAAATGACTATTGGGTAATTGACCTCCTGCAGGTTAGAGCTTTTAAGTTCAATTGCTTGAGAGAACATACCACCAGGCTCAACAACAGCTTTTATCCCACTGTTATCAGACTCTTGAGTGGACCTCATGCTAAAAGATGAGCTCAGTCTTCCAGTCTACCTTGTCATGGTCCTTGCACTTTGTCTTCCTACACTTTCTCTGTAACTGTAACATTATATTCTGCTTTCCTCTTTACTACCTCGATGTATTTGTGTATGGAATGATCTGTCTGGACAGGATAAACAAAAGCTTTTCACTGTATCTCAGTAGATGTGACAATAATAAACCAATTCAAATTCAAGGGTTCAATTCAGTCAGAAAATTTGAGAACTAAACTTAAATGAACCAGTTGTATAACCATAAAGGACAAACTGCCTGAGGAAGTTCAGTAAATTAGATTTAAAATTTTGTCAGTAGGTGTACAATGGCAAATGTTTATGGATGCATTTCATAATTCCCAATGAAAGATTCCACTTTGGAATAAAAGTACATAACATAGCCGTGGGTAGTGTGCTGAAAAACTGGGAGAATTTTAGGCACAGTATCAACACAAGGTCAAAATTTGATGAGACAAGAGATTCTGCAGATGCTGGAATCTGAAGTAACACAAAATGCTGGAGGAACTCAGCAGGTCAGGTGGCATCGATGGAGGGAAGTAAGCAGTTGATGTTTTTGGTCAGGACCAATAAAAGGGTTGGGGAAGGGGAGGAGTACAGGCTGGCAGGTAATAGAATCCAGGTGAGATGCAAGAAGCTGAGAGGTGATAGGTAGAAGGATTGGCAGGATAAAGACAAATCAAGTAGAAGGGTCTCAACCCAAAACATTGACTGTTTATTTCCCTCCCTAGCTGCTGCCTGACCTGCTGAGGTCCTCCAGCATTTTGTGTGTATCAAGATTTGATAGAGGGATCAGGTACAATGAGAATAATTCAGCAAGGAATATCTTAAAGTTTAGCAAATACTTCAACTATATAAAAAGAAATTTGAGTCTATTGGGGGGAAAAGGCAAGTTATAAGCAGGCATTAAGCAGATACTTTATATTTTTATTTATCATAACAAATAGAAATACACAAGTAGTGGGAAACAAAGGGTCTAATGACAAAGAGGAACTTAATGACAATATTCCAAAATGCCAGATTCTGAAGTAGTCCCAGCAGGTTGGATGATACTACCCAATTATATCACAATTTTCTGTATACTTGATGTACTCAACATCAAGTGTTGGGATAACAGGTTTATAGCTCGTTAAGGTCAGCAACTGAAAATTAAAGAGCCATAAACCTATTATCCCAACACTTGATGTTCAGTACATCAAGTATACAAAAAATCGTGATATAATTAAGTAGCATCAGCATGGTTTAATGCAAAGGAAATTGTGCTTGACAAATCTAATACTCCTCCCCCCCCCAATTAATGGAATTAGCAGAGAGCAGCAAGTTTCTACAAAGGTACACGGATAGGCAAGTGACAGATTTCCTAATGTGGTAGGGAAACAATCTTATTTTTTTTAAGGAGAGAAGGTAATAAATTTTGGCAGCAAGAGACATTCTGGTTTCTAGGAGACAAAATGCAGATACAGCAAGCAATTCAGGCAACAAGTGTTTATAGAGCCATAATCAAACAATATGGAAACGGGACCAGCAGCCCACCACATCCACACTAACCACCCATTTGTATCAGATCTTCCAGCAATTAGCCCGCAGCCTTTATGAGGGAGTCATCTAGACACCCAAAACGTCGTGAGCCAAGCTGCTTGCACCATTTTCTGTGGCAGTGCACTCCAGTTGGAAAATGGTCCCCCTCACATCCCCATGAAGTCTCTTAGCCCTTTGCCCTCAATTTATGTTCTCTACTTTTATTCACCTCTACTAATAAAGTTTATCTTACCTACACCCCTCAATTTTTTATACCTTAAAAACATCCCCGCTCCACGCCAGGTGGGAAATAGGTTATTACTGATCACAGACTCACTCACAAAGCAACTCACCCACCATCTGCGCCACTGAGGCTGCGAACAGACGAGCCGCGGGCGCTGGGTTTTAAACTGGCGAGGAGGGGGCGGGGCCGCCTTCCAGCCATCGACCAATCGTATTGTAGAACAAAAGCGAAGGAGGCGGGGCGGTGGGTGGCGCTCGTGCTGAGGAAAGCTCAACCGCCGGGGCGCGAGGCGGGAAAGGGGGTGAGGGCGCATGCGTGGGAGCCGCTGGCTGCAGCGCTAGGATGGGGATTTGCCCGCGCAGTACCGAGGAGCAGCGTTAGCGGGCGGAGATGGCCACTCACTCCATGCACTGGTTCCGCAAGGGGCTGCGGCTGCACGATAACCCGGCGCTGAGGGAGGCTCTGCGCGGAGCGAGTACTGTCTGCTGCGTCTACATCCTCGACCCTTGGTTCGCTGGCTCGTCCAACGTTGGTGTGAACCGCTGGAGGTGAGTGTGCCCATCACCACGCCGAGGGTGCAGGAGTTACTGGGCACTGAGTGCTGGTTAATGTGCCGTGAATTGTCTCTGCGTAGTTGTTGACTGAAGAGCAACAGTTTGCAATGGGGTCAGTTATGTAAGGCACTTATTAACGAGGTAGTTCCTTGTGGGTGTTGCTGTCCGTCTGTGCTAAGTAGTTCATTCAGTTTTGGTGGACTAATTGAAGTCCAGTGAGGCGAGTAGACCAGCAAGGACCATGGGCAGTGGGTACAGAATTGGCCAGGGAGCGCTCCAATGTGTATCCTGGGGTTTTTGAGGACCCATACTCTTTGAGGTCAATGACCTGGTCTTTGTATGACGGGGCACAAATCTCCTGTAATCCAAACGGGAAGTATTAAGAAACTGCATTTATAATAGTGATTTTAAACTTTTTTTATGTGTTGGAAAAATGCGAATCCTGGAAACGCTCAGCAGTTCGGGCAGTATCTGGAAAGAAGAACAGTTAACATTTCAGGTCGAAGACCCCATGTCAGGGTTGGAACATCTTTATTGCTGTTGTTATTGATTCAGTATGCATGAATAGTTTTCGTTTGATATTTTCATTTTACCTTGTAACACAGAAGGTCATTTGGCTCATTGAGTCAATGCAGACTGTCAGACCTTTCAAAAGAATAGTTCTGTAGAAAAAGTCCACGATCTGCAACCTAGACTTTGATTTTCTCTTTATGGATGCTGCCAGACCTGTTGAGTATTTACAACATTTTGTGCTTTATTTCAGATTGAATGGTTCAGTCTAATTCGTCTAACTTTTAGGGAAAGTTGGCAAAGGTTCACATTTTTATATTGCCTTTTTGTGTGAACTCTTTTGTGAGTGGGTCCATGTCTTCCCCCTCCTTTTAAAAGTAGACGTTTTCTTCTGATGTAGAATAACTCTGAGAACAGTGTTGGACAATACAGGCAGGATGAACAGCTGGTCTGGTGTAGGTTTGTTTTTAAAGTACTTTGGTGATTAATGGAGTGCAATTGAAATGTAAGTAATTCAAAGGTGATCAATGAATGAGATTAAGATAATGTTCCTATATATAATAATATCTGAAGGCACGAGTGAATTTGTTTCTCAGAAATTGCTCCTGTATATGTCTCCGTTTATCACTAAGTACTCTACCCAATAACTTTGTGCAATAATATCATGGCATTTAATGCATGATATTCATTATACTTTTCAAAGAGCTTGCTATTAATCCTTAAATAAAGCTTCTATACAAACTTGTATTTGGATTTATTACAGTTATGTTAACCTTCAGCCCCATCAGACAAAGATTTGATCTGAACAGCAATACAGTAGGACGCATATGTTTTTAAAGCAATGTTATTAGATTTTCTAGGTGGAAAATCATGCAGCTTTGTTACTGGGTGGGTTGAGGGGAGAGGGATGATATTGTGGGAAAGGGTTGGAAGTATTAGGTGGAGGGAATGTTCATGTTATAGAAGACAAATTGGATCCATATTTTAGCGGTGTAAGTGTTGGAGAGAGGCGGGTCAAAGTTTGAAATAATCACATTGTCGGTGAAGTATCCAAGTGAAACCAGTAGTCTCCAGCTCACTATGAAGAAAACCATGGTAAATCATTGTTAAATCTCCTATGTTTAGTTAATATGATATGCAGCTATGGGAGTGCTACTATTTTTCAATACTTCCCTGGATTTTTATTGTTTATAAAATAAGCGATTCCTTGGTTCCACATAAATGATGTCACAGGTGATATGTTTTTGATGCAGGTCTGCACCTCCTGAGTGCCACATTATCAATTGTTACAAAACAACTTCTAGTTGTAGTGGGCCCATAATGAAGTAAGAAGTCCCAAGATGCTGCACAAGAGTGTTATCAAATAAAAATTGGCACAAAACAATTTCTAAATGGCTGAGTAGGAGCAGAGAGAGCTAGTTTTGAATTTGCATTAGTGTTTGAAAGTGGCATGATGTACTGAGAGAACAAGAACAACAGGAGACTCTTGACATCATAAACAGAGGCATGTAATTAATATGAAAACAAGAAGGTTGTGCTGAATGCTTATTAAATCCTGGTTAAGCTGGTGGTTTCCTTGGGCCAAAGAAGACTGGGATATTAGGCAGAGGTTCACAAGTTTTGGTGTGTTTAGATAAGAGAAATGAGAAGAAGCTGTTCCAGTTAGTAAATGGTGCAAGGATTAGAAGAGATGGATTTAAAGTGTAGGGGAAAAGACACGTGGAGTACAAGGATTTTTTTTAATGCTGTGATTAAGATCTGAAACTTTTTTCCCACCGCTCTTGCAAGCAGAGTCTGTCAGGGCTTTAATGGACTTGAACTGCATGGGAATTTTTTTCCATACTCCCATACAGATGAGTGCTAGAAAGAAACTGGGAGTGAAATCCAGAGTTTGTGTCCCTGGTAATTGAAGGTACAGCAATAAAGCTGAAGCTTTTTTTAACATAAGTTTGGGTATGTTGGAGATGAGAATGGGGGGAAAAGCATGGATATGTCAGGGGGTTATAAGGTTGGAGGAGATTAGACTTGGGAAGAGGCAAAGCAATGGAGGATTTGAAACCAGGATGAGATTTTTAAAATCAAGTTGTGCTTAATAGACAGTCAATGTAGATCAACAGTAAATAAAAGTCAACGGAATGGCAGGTGCTGGAAATCTGAAATAAAAACAGAATCTGCAAGTCATGCATTTGGTGTTCACAATGTGGTCTTCACTCTATTGGAGAAACCTAATGTACATTGGGTGATGACTCTGTGGAGCACCTGCATTCAAACCACAGGGGTAATTTGGAGCTCCCCGTTACCTGCCACTGTAATGCTCCATCCCACTCCGGCCTTTTTTGATTGTGGCCTCTTGCACTGCTATAACAAAGTCTAACTTGAGCTTAACCTCATCTTCTGTCTGGGAATGTTGAAATCTTCTGGACTTGATATTAATACAATTTAAGATAACTTATTTTCTCTGTATTGCAACTGTAAGTCACCTATCTGTGATACTGGCTCAGTTTTTTTTCTCCATTAGCATAGCCTGACCTGCTGGGCATGGTCTACAGCCCTACATTTGGCAACTTCTGCTTTCCTTTGTATTTTCACTCTCCAACTGCTTTCAGTTCATAGTTTTTGTTCATGTTCCCTCACTCTCTAACATGTGGACCCCCTTCCTTCCCCACTGCCCCCCCCCCCCCCAGCCCATTGACTGGATGATTTTGTGAACTCTCTAAACTCATTTTAATTCCCATTTTTTTTTTAAATTGACTTGCATTCCTGTCTAATTTATCCATCTCTTGGCTCAATTCCCAGTAAAAGAAAGCTATGTGGCCAAGGGTTCAGGATGTCTATTTAACTTGTATTTTTCGAACATTCATAATTCAAAATGCTAACAACTCTTGAAGAAAAAAAAATGGAGATTGCAATTTATTGATGACTTTTTATTGCTGTAACCAGAATATATAAATGCAGCCTATTGGCTGTTTCTGAATGCTTTCAATTACTAATCTATCAGACCAGAATTGTGCGAAGTATTACTTATTGACATGTTTTTGGCAGCACTATTGTAGTTATAAAGAGCATAGAGAGTACTTTGAATAATTCATTAAAATATGAAAAGTGTGACGGATCTTCAAATTCAGAGTGAATTTTGAGATTTCCATTATATTGAATTATAGGGAGATTTTATTATGCAATTATGGAAACAACTTTTAGTTGTGCAGGACCTTTGATAAAAGTGATCAAAATAATCTCAGACTGAATCGCAAATGGTCAAGTTTCTGAATATCACTTGGGTACCTTCTAGGGCCAGTTCCATCAGGGAAGTTGTGTTTCCTGCTTCCTTTTTGCCTGAGACTAGCACGAACCACACATGAGGCCTTCAGAGCTTAAATCTCTAGGCCATACAATGCTGAGGGATAGATGGTATTCTATCCTCCTCTGAACCTGTTCGTCTGACTTGCAGTCAAAATTTGGTAAGGTAATATAATGCAATATACTGGGCTCTTAGTTCTGAATGTCCTATTTACTGAACTGCTCTTAGCAAAAAAATGTATGAACCTCTTACTTGATTAATATAATTGGTGTGTAATCCTAAATTGGAATAAATTTTATTTAATGAGTATAAAGCACAACAAATTTAAATCTGGCATTTGAGAGAAGTAATACCGAAAATGACGCAACTATATGTGCATCAAAAAACACTAAACTAAGAAATTGTGAGGAAAAAAGAACACGTAATCTGTTCACATGACTACATTTAGTCATAATAATCAAGTTACGTTAGCTGTAGAATATACAGCTTATAAGTACTGTTGTGAACTTGGGGATTTAGACTTTCCAACCAGTCAAGCAATTTAATGATCCTATTTGGCAGACAGCCAAAGTGTGTACATAGCTATTCTTTGACTGTTAAACTAAAGTGACATGCTGATGTTTTACTTAAAAATACAAGCCAAATGGAAAGAGCCAGATCTGATTTGAAGCAGTTTAGCATCTTTAATCTTCTCTATTTCTCTTCCTCATGGAAAGGGAAAGAAGTTTGTTTTAATTCATTAACGTTAGAACTGACTGCAAAAATACTTACTGGATGCCAGTTGAATTCCTTTATCAAATGCAGGAATGTCTTTAGTCAACCAGTCCAATCTATTTTCTGTAGGTGTTATGTTGTCATAATATATTTGACAATCCTCTTAAGTATTTGAATATCCATTGAAAAGCATAGATCTGCTTGCATCCAGGGATATGAAATCTCTTATCTTGAAAATTTTAAATTCAAACTGAATTTGTTGCTCTTTCCTGGCCTATTGTTATTGAATCATGAATGGAGCATTTGGAGATGAGTGTTGACAGTCTGTCACATTTTCATGAAAAGGCTATCAGCCACTGAATGAGAAAGTGGGCTATTCTGCTGGAAACCAACTAAGTTATTGGCCCCTGCCTGTCAGCTGAAATTAGACATTCAAATAGTGCATGTTTGGTAAATCCTTGTTACTTTCATAACCTTAGTTTGGGAAGCTGTCATATGCATAAAATTTGATATTTAAAATTAAGTCACTCTAGCAAAATATACATTCATAGTTTCCAAAAAAAATGTTCCAATACATTTGGTTGTGTTGCTTGATGAGGTACAGTATAAAGAAAAACGTGCATGCAGCTACATCACAGACACCTGGGTACAGGTAACACACAGAAGACAAATTCTACATAAATTATGCCATACAAAGAAAAAACACTGCAAAAACAAGACTGTAGTGCCAAAAAAACCCACAAAGACAAGTCCATAGCAGTGCAAGAGATGGTTTCTAGTGTTCCATTGCTGAGGTAGGGTCAGGGTTATGCAGGTAGGTTCAAGAACCTGATGGTAGTCTACCTGATGGTAGACTTAAGGCTTCTGTACCTCCTGCCTGATGGGAGCAGCATTCATTGTACAATGAAGTTCATTGTAAAACAAAAGGTTTCAAAGATTTTGCATCAGTTGAGCGGAGGTCTTACTGTTAGCTCCAAGAATGTTAGTTGTACATAACTCTAAGCACTGTTAATTATTTCTTTTGCTGTATTTGTCCCTATTTTCTCTCCTTCACCCAAACCTCCTTGTGCAGGAGTTCCCTTTCCATCCTTGTTGAGAGTCATTGAGGGAAAAATGCTTAGAAAGCTTTAGTTTTTAAGTCTTTACTATTTTGTATATATTGTAATGGGTTGCATGCAAGCAATGGGACTTGGTGGATTTCCTTCTATTAGTCTCAATGAATAGAAAATCTGAGCGATTTTGTTATGTGATCCTCCTTGCTATATTTTACTTTCTGAGCTCTTCCCATGTAGGACCTAGTACCCAAGTCAGATTCATTTTGCTTCTGTTTCAAAGTAAATGAAATGAATTAAGAACTTTTCTATTCATCAGATTCCTGCTGCAGTGCCTAGAAGATCTAGATGCTCGTCTTCGAGAGCTGAACTTGCGGTTGTTCGTTATACGTGGGCAACCTGCTGACGTCTTTCCTAGACTTTTCAAGGTAAGTTCTAAATGTCATGAAGTTTACACACTATAACTCTTGCCATTTAGATTTGCTGTAATTAAGCTCCATATTCTGTTAGTCCATTAGAATGAAACTTGAAATAACCTCGTCTCAAATCACAAGTATTTAAGTTTGCTGCTTTTGGATTGCAACTTGCCAGTTTCTGTCTTTCCTTGATCATGTTTAGTGACCAGTATTCTCCATCATTTTGTCCTGATAATGGTTATGGTTGTTCTCTGGAGTTAATATAATTTTATGGGAGTTTTTAATGGGGCATTACATTTTGATTCATTTCTAAGCTCTTGGTGCTTATAGGCTGGACTTTCTGTTCCAGTGCTGCTTTCAAATGGAGATCCTTTAAACCTTTAAATGTCCTTTAAAAGGACATGCCAGTTGCAAGACCCAGTTCACCAGGTTTTCTCTATAGCCCTGGAATGTTTTTGTTCCTCAAGAATCTAACCTGTACCCTTTATGAAATTGACAATTGGATTTGCTTTCACCTTGGTTTCAGGCCGTGAATTGTGGATCACGAGTACTTTCCTGGAAAAGAGTTCTCATTCCTTACCAATTGCCATAATTGTGTAACTTCTGGCTCTTGACACTTCTGCCAAAGGAAACTGTTTCTCTTTGTTGTGATTGTACACACCTCCATCTCATCACCTTTCAAACTTCTCTAAAGAGAACAATCCAAATTTCTTCAGTCTGTCTACATGACCGAAGTCCCCTATTTGCAAAGCCATTCTACTAAATCATTTTCACACTGTCTTTGCAGCCATACTAGTGATGGAGCTGAACCAGTGTTTTGATTAGACATTACTTGTTTTAGTATTAGAAGGTATAATTTGTAAAGCTCAGGATTCTGCATCTCATTTTAATCATTTTCTCAGCCTATCCTGGCACTTCAGAAATCTGTGCACATATTAAACCAGATTTCTCTTTGCCTTTTATTATCCTTTTAAATTATCTTCTTCATCCTACTTAAATATATATCAGTTTACATTTCTGTGTTAAATTTCATCTGTTTTTTTTGTATTTGACCATTCCACCAGTGTCTCTTTTGTGAAGGCATCTTATTTGCTTAAGTCGCAATTATTAATGTATCAATGAAAACAGTGATCCTAGTACTGATCCTTGGGAACACTGCTGTATTCCTTTCTGTAGCCAGTAAAACAACCATTCACTTAAGCTGTTTCCATATCTTAAACCAATTTTATTATTTGCCCATCTTTTTCCTTGGGTTTCTGTTAGGCTGATGATCATATCATGTAGCACTTCAAATATATTTTGAAAGTTCATACACACAGTATTAACTACATTGCTTTATTAATACTCTGTTCATATTAGTTAAGCATGATTAGCCTTTAATGAATCTGAGCTTTCTTTACTAATCTACACTTCAAATTGTTTCTAGTGCCTTCCTCACCACAAAGGTTTAATGTTTGGCTGGTAGTTAATGGGTTTATTTTGCATTCTTTATGCAATCCTCCAATCCAGGCTGCCACAGCTGTGTCTAAGGAGCATTGGAAGACTATTTTGTACCTCTGCAATTGTAATCCATAACTTTCAGCAATCTTGGATACATTCCATCTAGAGCTGGTAACTTAAATACCTTTAATACAGCTACACTTTCTGTACTTCACCTAGACTAGATTCAGGGAGCTGGAAAGGATAGAACCAGAGATCACAACCTAATAGTATGACCTATGCCATTTTGAACTGTGATTGGGAGAAATTTTTTCACCCTATGGATAGCAAGCTTGCGGAATTCTCCATCACTGAAAGCAGTCAAGGCCAAGTCATTAAATATATTCAAGGAGGAGGTACATATATTTCATAATGTCAAAGGGATCAAAGGATATTGGGAGGAGGCAGGAACAGGGTACTGGTGGGTGATCTGTTATGATCATATTGAAGAGAGGAGGAGGCAAAGGACTGAATGTCCTCCTGTTTTCTGTTTCAGTTTTCAACTTGACCATTACCTTAACTATCATTACTATGACCTTGGCATTATCTTCCTTTGTAAAGAGAGATGAAGTGTACTCACATAAGACCTTCAAGCATAGGTCTTTTTGACCCGTAAAAACTAGGCATATCTCTCCTATTTATGTCTAGTTGTTGTCTTGATTCTCTTTGTTAATTGCCAATATACGTTTGTATTCTCTTTGCCCTTGTTTCTCTTTTTACTTCCCCCTATGATTTTTCTGTATTTGGCCTGATCATTTTTATTTTCAACCTGACATCTGTCATACATTCCCATTTCTAATTTTATGATGTGCTGTCATTACCCATCTTATTCCTTGGGTTCCAGCTAACTTCCATCTCTTTCATCTGGAGAATTCAGGCTTTGCTTGTTCTATTTGGACTGTACTCAAACCACTTCCTCTTAAAGGGCTGCCTATTGTTCAATTACAGATTTGCTCACCAACTTTGATTCCATTTGCACTAGTCCAATCCATTTTGACTCCCAAAAAATTATAGTTCCGAATGAGTTTTTTTTTCTAGGTGGCCTTGTTCATAATTAGTCCAAGGCTAATGTTCAATTATCATTCTTCCTTGAATGTCCCACAGACAAAAAGTGGGACAATTAGTTCCCCACAAGGGGGTAGATACACTCTTATGAAAGGGTGAACATGAAGAGAAGGTCCATTTTTGTGGTATGCTTTTTGCTGTCAAGAATGAGCAGGTCTGGCATCTTAGCCATTCCCTCTATGGGATAAGGGAATTCCTCATGGTCTTCCACTCTCTCTAACATGAAAACCAGCATGCTAATGCACATGTCCCAACCTTGGAAGATATGGATAAAGCCAAGGAGAGCTGCTGCTTGGATCTTAAAAAAAATCACTTGCCCACATTCCAGAGGAAGATACACTGATCCTCCTGGGTGACTTCAAAGCAAGAGTCGGAAAAGAGAGAATCTTCTGGTAAAGGATGATTGGTAAGGAGGGAGTTGGGAAGGCAAACCCCCAATCAGGTTGTCCTCCTGAATAAATGTTTGGAGTATTTGTCTTTTCCAGACAAAATGTGTTTAGCCAGAGAGACGATATAAGACCTCATGGCAACATCCCTCATCTAGGCATGGCCACCTTTTACAACGTTATCTTAGCAAGAGATTGCAAGGATGTACTTGAAGGAGAGTGATGATTTGTTGGATTGACCACCACCTAATCCGCTCTGCCTTTCCATCAATCTGGCATCAAAACAATGTCAACAACAAACGCTATGGCAAGAAGATCAAAGTTTCTCAAGACCCGTTAAAAGGTACACCTTCTAAGACGTCACCTCACAGAAAACTTGCTGGCTCCCAGCCAATGGGAGCTGCATAGAATCTGCCATTATTAGAGGAGCCTCTTTGTTGGTTTGTTGAGAATGGCCAGAAGATTTGGGAGGTAATCAACTGCAAATGCAAGGCATACCAGGATTGGAAGCTCCATGTCTCACAGCAAAAGAAACAGCTCACCAGGAACCTGAGGGCTGACGTCCACCATAAAACTTCAAAGGACTCCTTAACCATGACTGTCCTCATAAGTATGCTTTACTCCATCCCACAGCCAATGACCTTGTCCACCTCTGGCCACAAAAAAGTTGTAAAGGCCAAATTCCAACTAAATGAACTAGGTCTATAGAGAGAACTGTATCCTTACTGAAGTTCTAAAACTTGGCATTGAGGAACTTCAGTCACAATTCATATCTTCTCTTTCACCTGGGGAGATGAGGACATGCGAAGGGACTTCAAAGATGCCATAATCTTCAAGAAGACAAATTCAACTCTGGGAACAGAGGAGTCCCTCTGCAGTTTGCCGTGGGAAAGAACTAGAAACAGACTTTTCATGAATAGACATCAAGATTTTTCCCCACCTCCTTTTACCTTTTATATTTTTACTGCCCTAATCTATGTTAGGATGCTGGTCCTCTCCAGTCCACAGTTGCCTGACTTATGTACAGCCTGTATGTGTAAATGAGTGTTTGGGACACCAGTGGGATGGGTTTGCTGGCTGCTGTGGGGCTGCAAGTATCTTCTACTGTGTGGGAACTCAGTTCACGGCTGCATTTCTGACTTGCAAACTGTTTGGATTACGAACTGTTCTCGCAAACGGAACCCTGTGGTAACCCTGGGAGAACCTGTAGTTCAATTCCCTCATTTTCTTTGCCATATAATTCTTGTATACCATTTCCGTGCAGGTTTGTCCCACTAATATCAGCCTAAGAAATACACCCAGAAGCTTTATGACCCTTGATGTTATTGAATCTAACCAGTCGTGCAGTATTCTCTTTAATCAAATCTGCCATACACCACCATCTTCCTTTCCTTTCTTATCTTTCCTAAGCACCTTGTATCTGGGAATACTTAGAAATCAGTCCTGTCCTATTTTGAGCTAATTCCCTATAATTACCACAACATAATCCAGGGCTATTTTGAGCCTGCAGCTCATCCATCTTATTTACTAGGTTTCATGTCTTTACACGCGTGCACAATAAAGCTCTTAGTTCTCCTTGTACTCTTAATGTGATCCCATTTAATGCCGTACTATTTCTTACTCTATCTTGTGTCTGCTTATCCAATCCTTTGAGCACATTGTTTTTCTTAGCTAATGCTCCATCCTGATTTCCATCCTCATGCTAAATTAACTCAAACATCCCTTTTCCATGCTATCCAGCATTTCATTTACAAACCCTATTCCCTGCTAGAGCACTGGTCACAGCTTTTCTGTGGCACATCGTGACCTGCTTGTGCACTTGTTCCAGAACCAGTTTCAATCCCCACAAATGTAAAGTCCTCCTGCATCGTCCCTTCAGTTGCATATTTCTCAGTATTACCCTTCTGTTCTTGCTAGTAAGTGGCACCGGTAGTATGTTGAAGATTGCTACCATTTGTCCTGATTTTTCAATTTTTCTGGCTCTAGAACTTCTCCAGTTGTCCTCATTCTTCATGCATTATGGTCTTGGGTAGTTTCCTGCATCAAAGAGGTAACCTATCATTTGGAATCGCATTTATGGGCCGCAGAAATACTTTTACAACCCTTGCCGCAGCTCATCTACGCTTAACTATTGATCACTGTTACAAGTTTTCCAAAGCCTCAAAGTCAATTATGTCTGGATTAAAGATCAATGTTGACAGCTACAATTCAATGATATTATACCCAGTGCCTTACTAATTGGCATATCACTAGCCATTATCATGACATCTGCTCATACCAGGAATGGAATTTCTGGATGTTTGCCTTCCTTACAGACATGGAGCATAACTCATTTGATTTCTCCTGACATCTGCTGGATCAAGTCACCCTGCAACTGCCTTCTTCCGTAACTTGAAATGAAACTCTATTTTGGTATATGTCCAAACTGACCACTGAAACATTAGTTTAAGCTGGGGTACCCAGAATTGTCATTCCTACCTTGTCTTTCACCCTCTGCTTAAAGTAGCTTGTTACCAATTCAAGCAAAACTAATGTGCATTTTTTTTGCATAAATTGTTCCAATCTTTCAAAAGGTAAACTAAAATCTATTGAAGCAAAATCAACAAATGAAAGCTATTCAGTATTTTATGGTCGGTAGCTGACAATTGTGATTGAATTTTCTCATCTTGGCTCAACCAACTGCAGAGACAGAGACATTAAATGAAAATATTCAAGTAATTTTGAATAGGTTTCTAATTCTAGTTTTTAAATGTGTTGGTTTTTTTGCTAGTCACCAGGTCAAGAATTGAACCAGCACTTGCAAGTTGATAAGCTTCAAAAATAATGATGCACTTAAGGAAGTTAATGGTTAAAGTCTGGAGATTAATTTTCAAGAACTTTTATTTTTGATTTTATTATTCACTTTGAGCTCATTACCCTTTCAAATTGTAATCTAACAGGAATGGAATATTAATCGTTTAACATTTGAGTATGATTCTGAGCCATTTGGCAAGGAGCGAGATGCAGCCATCAAGAAGCTGGCTAGTGAAGCTGGAGTGGAGGTCATTGTCAAGATTTCACACACATTGTATGATTTGGATAAGTATGTACAATTAAATATTTAAACTACCTTAGGTATAGAGAATTAAATGATATTGTAAACTTAAAACTGAACAAAATAAGAGTAGAATAAATGGAATGCAAGCAAAATTTCTGCTTAGATTTTAAAGATCTTATTTTCAATTGAACTTTAAAAGCAGGTTACATGTTAAAATGAACGGCCTTTCAAGCATACAATGAGAGCTGGAGAAATTTTATTTGCGAGGAAGAATGAGTGATTGGGGAGTTGTTGGCAACCCCAAAACAAAGTCCTAATTTAAAGGGGGAATTGGATGCCCTGTTCAATACTGCTGGATGTCTTTATTTTTGTTTTAAATTTTCCCAGACCAAGCAACCAGCCTTTGAAAATGACTTCTGGACTGGTCCAGAATTAAAGAGCTTGGGGATGCTTTTCCACACCCCTTCCTTCTCCCCCCAACTCCCTGGCTATCACCCAGCCCCCAGGGTCACCTCATTTGTAGTCAATTCTCCTCTCACCTCTAATAATAAAAATTGAAACTTGTCTTGCAGCAATTCTTCTGGAAGTTGCTAGTTAGAATTCTTTACCGGTGGGGCAAAACCAGCCTCTCCAACAAGCTATCCCTTATTTTTATTTCTAAATGGTATGGATTTAGTTGATTAAAGAATGCCAATAGTCATGGAGGTAACTGTACCAAAGATGTTGCCATCTCATGGCAAGGGTGTCTTAGTCCATGTCAAGCAGAACCACTACTCTGTATATTTCTTCGCATTTTAATGCTGAAATGCTTAAGCCTGAGTTTTCATACACCAGAAACTTGCCGTGAATTTCAAGTTAAGTATTGACAAATCAAGCAAAGTTAACAGAGGCCAAATTTTTAAAATTTTATTTGCTCACTTCATGTTATCCTTTTCTTGCAGAATAATTGAGTTGAATGATGGACAACCCCCATTAACATATAAACGATTCCAGACACTGATAAGTCAAATGGATCCTCCAGAGCCACCAGTGGAAACAATTGATCAAGGAAGTCTTGGAAAATGTACAATATTGGTGCTCGATGATCACAATGAAAAATATGGAGTCCCATCGCTGGAGGAACTTGGTATGTCTGACATGCAACTGCATTATGTAGTTGAGAGTGATCTTTTTGCTTTCTATCAATCACATCTAACAAAAGTTCATGTAACCTGGTTCAGTAATATTCTTTTGATATCTACATTGGCCCAGAGGAATAGTTCTTTCATGAATAGGGTTGTCTTTAATAGAAACTAAAATTGGGTGACGTGTCAAAAAAGCAGCCAATCTAATTCCACCTGATTTCTTGCTGAAAGATTTAGGTTAAATTATACCTCAACACATTTACTTGATCTTGAATCTGTTATTATCTACCATTGGCCTTTCCATTTGTTGTAGGAGGTCAGTGTTTGTTTCTGGGAAGTGGGCAATTTGTTTGGTCTCTGCACTCTGCGATCTATTCTTATAGCTGTTGATTTTTGAGTCACTGAACCCTAATTATATTAATTATTTTCTTTAATTGTAAGGGAAAAAAGAGCATGTTTAAATCTCTATTGAAGCTAGAAACACAGCAAAAAGAAGTGGTTGTATGGTAACCTTGGCCAATGGAAGACTTTGGTAGTTATTGAGATCAGCCAACAATAAGCAAGGTTTTTGAAGCATTATAATCCTAAAGTGAAGCTTTAATCATATTAATTTAACTATGAATATGTGACTAAATATTAATTGACCACTTGACATTTGTCTTAGCAGGTTTTGATACAGAAGGTCTAAATCCAGCTGTGTGGCCAGGTGGAGAAACTGAGGCTCTAACTCGACTTGAAAGGCATTTAGAAAGGAAGGCAAGCAACTTTTTTTTCTAAATTGTTATACTGAATTTTTCACGATTGGGAAAAGTACTTGGCTTAGTCAGTAGTTTTGGAACGATCACAGTGAACAATGTCGAGACTTCTAAGGGGACTGGGTGAAGTTTGAATAGTTTGTGTCTTGAGTGCCCAGTAATGATACAGGAGGAGGCTGGAATTTGGTAAAATAAATATTTGAACTTTAATATGACGATGTTTTCACTACCTGTTTCTCATGCAGGCTTGGGTAGCAAGCTTTGAGAGGCCCAGAATGAATGCCTTTTCACTGCTGGCAAGTCCTACAGGGCTCAGTCCTTATCTTCGATTTGGTTGTCTGTCCTGTCGGCTCTTCTATTTCAAGCTAACAGATTTGTATAAAAAGGTAAGTTAAGGTTGCATCTTGTGATAAGTTTATTTGTAGTAGGGGCTGTCCCTGTCAATTTGAGGTCGTGGTATACCAGTGACATTCAAGTATAATCCTTCCCTGAATCTCTAAGAACCACACTGAAAAATTACTTGAGTAAGGCTGTTGTGTGGGTGTGGTCATACGTAATGTTCTCATTCTAAAGCAGATTGACGCAATATAAAAAGAAATTATACAACTAGCTATTTTAATGCTTTGATTATGGAAGTAAAGTTTTCATCCAGTCCAAGTACTTTGATTAGTTTTGGGTATGAACGTGACCCAAGATGGATTTTTTTTAATGTATTGGATTTTTTTGGCTGCATCAAATGCACTACCTGAGTTGAGTACAAAGGTAAAAGTCAAAAAGTTGACAGTATTAAGGCATTGCATAATTTAAAGATTGCAAACTTGACTCATGTTTTTTTCCCTATTCCCTCATTGATACTTAGGAAGAATGCAGTGGTGAGACCAGCTTTCAAACATTTGCCAGTAATGTTCCCACCTTGAAATGAACAAGTGTGCAAGAATGGCTAGCAAGTCAACTTTTGATTTGGTTATTCATGTTATCTTTCTAATGTAGAATGTCAGAGTTTATCAGGTTATTTTTGTTTGAGGAAATGTTGCAATTTCATGTGCATGTTTTAGATTTGTTGCTTCTCTTAATGCAGAGTGATATCTAAGCAGGATATTTCTTCCACTATGCCCAAGCTTGCTCTAAAGAACGCCTATGATTATTCCCACTCCCCTACACTTTTCAACGGTTCTGTGCCTTGTTTCCCCTTTTCAAGTATTTATCTAATTCCCTTTAAAAGTTTACAGTTGAATCTATTTCCCTCACCCTTCCAGACCACAACAGCTTTCTGCGTGTTTTTTTTTTGTTTCACATGTTCCTTTACCATTGCCATAAATCTCTGTCTTTGGTTACTGACCATTTGGCCACTGGAGGTGGTTTCTCAAGAAGGCAGCATCCATCATTAAGAACCCTCACCATCTGGGACATTCCCTTGTCACATCAGGGAGGAGCTACAGGAGCCTGAAGACCCACACTCAGCATTTCAGGAACAGCTCTTCCCTTCCGCCATCAGATTTCTGAACAGTCCATGAACACTACCTAGTTATCCCTCTTTTGGTCTATTTACTTATTTTTGTAACTTATAGTCTTGCACTACTGCTGCCGAAAACATACGTCAGTGATAATAAATCTAATTCTGATTACTGAGAGCTCTGTATTTTGCACCTATTGCATTTTTGATTTTGCTCTATAACTGCCCTCATTAATCTGCTGCTCAGAATACTTCAGAATATCCACACAGCAACCCTGACCTCGCCATATTGGAGATATTGCCCTTGTCCTTCCATCCCTCCCTGCTACGTAAAACTAACTTGTTTTCTCTCTTTCCTGGTTCTGATGGAGGGTCTTCAACCTATGTTTCTCTTTCCACAGATGCTGCCCGACGTGCTGAGGTTTTCCATTGTTACCGATTTTTATTCCTACTTTGTTAATGTTGTTAAGAAATAATTCAATAGTTGCTTCTGCTTTTTCTTTCAGGTGAAGAAGAATGGTTCACCAGCACTCTCTCTCTATGGCCAGCTTCTGTGGCGTGAGTTTTTCTACACGGCAGCAACAAATAACCCAAACTTTGATAAGATGGAGGGAAATCCAATCTGCATGCGTATACCTTGGGATAAGAATCCAGTCTCTCTAGCTAAGTGGGCAGAAGGAAAAACTGGCTATCCATGGATTGATGCTATTATGACACAGCTACGTCAGGAAGGTTGGATCCATCACCTGGCTCGACATGCTGTGGCATGCTTCCTAACACGAGGGGATCTCTGGATCAGTTGGGAGGAAGGAATGAAGGTAGTGGAAGAAGTTTAATTATTGTTTGGGGAATAAATGTTGTTTTAAACTATTCAGCAATATAATGGACAATGGTACTGTAATTATTTTTATGCAAGTGCAATAATTACACATTTAAGGTAACAGCATAAGACTGAAGAATTCATTGTCACATTTTCAAAGATTTAGCAGCTAAGTTTTTGTATTGAATTCTGAAGCATTTGCCCCCCACCCCCCCACCACCACCTTTATTTTTTGAACCTTTCTTTCACTCTGCCTGCATAAGTTTTGAAACATGAGGACTCTTATCTCATACAATAAGCTGTAGTGATATCAGTTTTAACAATCTGTCTCCTTAACCACAATCTATAAAGTCATTCAAATGGAAAAACTTATGGCCATTTCGGATTGCCTTGCAGTGAGTTTATCACTTGCCTTCCACAAATTTGTTCCTTTGAGGCTGTACTCTCCAGGAAAACAGCTGAACTGTTTAAGACTAGGTCAGACACACTGCCATCTAAAGCCGATGATTTCGGTGATGAGGGTATTTGTAAGTTGTGCTTGATCACATGGTTTGTAACACCTAACACTTATATTGAGAGTAGATGGTGAAGTAGTAATTATGGAGATTGGATTTTGACTGCTTTTAATTGATCTTGTCACATTGTCAGGTAATTGCCAAAGATATACTACAACAGCTTGGCCAGACGTATACTTGGTTCTGGCACCTCTCTTCAGCACTGCAGCCAAAATCTTTTAGTCTTGGCCACTTTTTGATGTCACATGGAGATGGGTCATCCACTCGGCACTTTTTGCCGAAGGTGATTACAAACTCTTCAGTTGTGATTTTTCTACTCTGGTGCTGGACTGCACCATTATGAATAGGGACATTTTTGGAGCTTTTTTCCTGGTAGCTGATTAATTGTCCATCACCATTCATCACTGGATCTGGAAGGGACTCCAAGGTTTGATCTAATCTGTTGCAGGATCACTTGGCTATCTATTAAAAGTTGCTTTTGCTGTTCTAGCACATGTCCAATGTTGTAGCTTTGCCAGATTGGAACCTAGTTTTAAGTGCACCTGGCGCTTCTCCTGGTATGCTCTTCTACACTCAAATCACAATTGGTCCTCTGGGTTGATGTTAACTGGGACTGAAGGATATGCCAGGTTCAAGGTTGCAAACAATGGCAAAATTTCTGCTGTTGGAGGCTTGCAATGCCTCATGAATTCTCTGTTTTGAATTGCTAAATTTATTGAGTGTTAACACATTGACAGTGCTACACATTACAATGGAGGGTGCCCTCACTCTGGAGACAGGATTTTGTATCCTCGAACTGAAGAGGTTAGTTCGCATACTGTCAAGAACATTTTTTAAATCAGATTTCAGTTGATGAAATTGTAGCTTTATCACCAATGCCAGTCTGGTAGTCATGTCCTTCAGGGCACAGTGTGTTGCTCCTGAGTCATTCTTTCCGTTGAATGTTGATGTTCTCCAGCCAGAGTATACTCTGTGCCTTTGCTGCTCTGAGCTTTCAATTGTTGATCAATATAGTGAAGTAACAATTTGTCACCAGCTGGAGAGTTTTTCTTAAAATTCATCCAATGGAGTGAATTTTATGGAGATGGTCATTGCTTGGTATTGCTATGGCATGCATGTTACTTTCCACTTATCAGCCCATCCCTGAATGCTATAAAGGTCCTCCTGCAAGCATGGGTTATGGGCAGTTATGGAAAGAAACAGCATTTATTTTTTTGCCCATCCCTAATTGCTGCTCGGAAAGTTGTGGTGAGTCACCTTGAACCACTATAGTTGTTCTAATGAAGGTGCTTCCACAGTGCTCTTGGGTAGGGAGCTGTGGGATGTAGATGCAGCAAAAATGAAGGAATGATAAAATATCTTCAGATCAGAATGGTATAACTTTGTAAGGAGCCTGGATGTTTTTATGTTCCTATGCATCTGTTGTCCTTCACGGAGGTAGAGGTTGAGGGTTTGAGAGGTGCTTTTGGAATAAACTGGGCTGTTTATTCCAACTGCGCTGTTTCTTAATATCGTGAGGTGAATGTAATTAGTTGAGGATTAACTTCTGTAATGGGGGGTCTTGGGAAGCAGAAATGGATCATCTGCCTGGCATACCTACGTACAATAATACAAAGTATTAAGGATAAAATTTAATTCACAGCTGGAAAATACAGGTTACTAAGAGATGGTCAAGATGGACTTTAAGGGAAAATAGTTTCTGATAAATCTGGATTTTTTTTAACTAACAGGATTGAAGAAGGTAGAATAGTAGGTGTATTGACTTAAATTCATACAGCAGATTTACTGGACAATGGGAAGCGTGACAGTGGTAACTCTACTACAGTGAACTGGACAACGGGTTCCTCTCTAAATAGAAGGAATGTACTTCTCAGCAATTTGAAGTGCTGATGTCTTATGAATCTAAAGTATTAATTCTGAATCTCTCTCCACAGATGCTGCAGGGTATTTCCAGCATTTTCTGTTGTTAAATACATTTGAGTTCCTAGGGTTTGTATTAGGACTGTTGCCATGCTTGTATTTAAAGGGAAAGGTCATTGACCTGAGACACTAATTGCTTCTTTCAGGACACATGCTACCTGATATTTCCAGAAGTTTCTGATTTTTTTTTTAATTCCTACCTAGCTCCCAGTCTAAACATTTTTCCAATACTTTGCTGCAGGTGTTTGAGGAGCTGCTTTTGGATGCAGACTGGAGTGTGAATGCTGGCAGCTGGATGTGGCTGTCCTGTAGCTCCTTCTTCCAACAATTTTTTCATTGCTATTGCCCAGTTGGCTTTGGACGCAGAACAGACCCCAATGGAGACTATGTAAGGTATGTGCCTGGCTGCTTTTGATATATGGTAAAGGAAGGTGGGGTTTGTACTTAGTTTTTGAATTGTTGGGGAAATTATGGGTAACACTGGAGCTATCAGAAATCTGAATACACATTCTTGGAAGCCAGATTTTTCTTGAATGCTTGCCTTTCAAAATTTAAGTTCATAATTAAGAATTATTTACAGTTGAGGTATATATTGCAAGCTCAGGAAAACTGACTGCACAATTTCAAGGCAGTATAAATGGCTGGAATTGTTAATACAAAGAAGAATATTAAAATATATAGCTCACAGCAGTTAAATACTATAGATGTAGAGATTGACTAAAATTATTATTACGCAATTTCTCTCTTGGAAATGTCATTTGAGATGCTGCTCTGAATTGTATCATTTACAAGTTGACCAGATGGTCAAGTAATCTGGTAGGCAATGTGGAAGTGACTAAAAAGAATCTTAAAATGAACTGTTTATTTCCAGAGGTTAAGTTGGCTGTCGATGGTGCCAGTGCCAGTCATTCTCTGCCTGTGCCAGATTGTTAAAAATGATTCGAAGTGCAAATCAAATTGAGAAATTTGGGATCAATTTCTCCAACTAACATGGCATTGGTATATAAAAAAAATACATTAAACAAGGTACACATCCTATACATTACCAGACCAGACTACCTGGCAATTAGAGCCTTTGCTGCCTCGACTGCTCAGATTCTTCTAAGTGAGGTGTGCAAAGTTCCTCCACTGTTCAGTAGGGAAGTGGTCTTAGACTGAAAATTTATACTCCTGAAAGCTGCAGTTCTGTAGTACACAGCCTTCTGGATCAGAAACATTTGAGGTGCTACCAACTTCTAGACTATCCAAAGGTTTGAAATTCATGATCTACTGATGTTATCAATGTTCCTTGCTCTTAACACCTGTTCTTGTATTCCAACTCATACCTTAAAACTCTGCCAAACTTCTTAGACCGAATTTCTTTGTCTGAATAAATCCTCTATTGCTAAACATCTCTATTCCTTCTTTTTGAACCCTTAAATTCTTATGTTCAAGTAACTTATTCCATGGTTGGCTAACTTGTCTCACCAATTCACTTCCATCTGGTTTCTGATGAATTTCATGAATTTTATTTGCACTTTCCCTCTGCTGTGCCTGTGTAATTATTTTAAGGCAGAGGAAGAAACTTGCATTTCGTTGCTTCTACCCCAGACTGGAGTACCATTTAAGTATTTCTTCGTGTGGTAATAGTATATGCAGAAGAATCATGTTGCTGTACTTTAATAGCAAATTACTCATTTTTATCATTATTCCTGTATCTTCTATCTTAATATTGCTTTGTGTCCTGAATTCACATTCATACTATTTTTACAATGTGTTTTATGAAACTTTTTTCCTGAATTTGTATTACTGTCTTACCATATTGTAGTAAATTGAATGAATAGATAAATTTGACCTTTTTATGCCCAACTTTAAACAATCCTTGTATCTGCACTATGTTTCATATCTTATTAACAACATAACAGCCCATTTGACAGGCAGGCATTCACAACCAACCACGCATTCACTCTCCACCATTGACACACCCACCCACTCGCTCTCACTCTACCACTGATGCACAGTAGCTGCAGTTTGTACTGTCTACAGCATGCGCTGCAGCAACTTGCCAAGACTCTTTAGACAGCACCTTCCAAACCCACCACCTCTACCAGCTAAAAGGACAAGGGCAGCAAAAGCCTGGGAAACACCACCACCCGGAAGTTGCCCTCCTGACTTGAAAATATATTGTTGTTCCTTCCCTCTCACTGGGACAAAATCCTGGAACTCTAACTGCATTGTGGGTATACCCACACTTCAAGGACTGCAGCAGTTCAAGAAGGCAGCTCCCCACCACCTTCTCGAGGGCATCTGGGGATGGGCAATTTAAATACTGGCTCAGCCTGCAAACCACACAACCATTGAATTAATATATTATCTTAAAAAAACAAAATAATGCAAAATATGATGGCATAAATTGGGAGAATGAGAAGAGTTTTTATGTAACTTTTAGTTCTGATTTATTTTGCCTTGTGTTTTAATAAAATTAATACGTTTCAACAATGAATAAATGTGTCACTGCATTTGGCATTTTTTTTCAAAAAAAAAACTTGCTTCACTGTTAAGGTAAATGAAAAAACAAATTTTGTCACAGGCTATGATGCATAAACAGGCCCAAAGTAATTAGCACGTCATAACTTAATGCAAGGAAAGCCATGTAGTTAACCCGGCTTCCCATCATCTCTCTCCAAAGACACTAACAGTATAGGTGAGGTATTTGATGCAGCAGCACGTGAGTAGGGTTTAATGTCCCTTGGTAGCTTCAAGTCTGTGGCTGGTACACATGCATGATCAATCAGAATATCTTTACTTCCAACCGGCAGAGACTAGCACGTGTACTGCCATGCCTTGTTAACCAAATTGGCACTAAAATAGCTCCAGCCATTTAATCATGATTAAACCTTTTCTTCCTATTTGTCTGAATGATTCCAATCTCATACAGCCTTAATAGGGCCCTTGAGCCATTCTGGGGAAACTGATTGTGGGAGCAAAATAAGTCAAGAAATTGTGCCTTGCGTCGCCAAGCTCTGATCCCCACAGGCAGTGTCTCCAGACTGAGCTTATGGGGTAATTTCATTGCTGTGAGGACACCAGTGAAAAGCAGGGATTCATGGCACAGTTGTTTGGGGGGGGGGGGGGGTTGCGAGCATGGGTTTGAATCTGGCTTCTTGCACCCAGGTTCTTGACATAACAGTGGAAAGAGCAGGGGTTTGCACCATGTTCCTGGGACAGCAGTAATGCTGTAATGACCCTCTTATTGCTGAAGTCTCTTGTTCCTGGGACCACATCCCGAGCATTAAGTGAAGTTCCACTATACCATGTGGGGACTTTACCACAACTCCCTCCACTGCTTTGTCCCTTGCTGTTCCTAACCTACACCCACAATCTACAGTTTTTTTTTAAAATGCAAGAAAACTAATGCAGGTTCCACTGGGGCAAAGCAGAGATCCTTGCTTTCCATACCTTTAAAATGTTCTCTAATAGGACAACCCCACTCCTTTCCATTCTGCTCATCTCTTCTAAATGTTTAATATCCTGGAATCACATTTCATTCTATTTTACATGTTATGAATGCTGTATGTATTTGAATAACAGGTCTTCAGATTTGTGTTTTTAGCACTTTTTCCTGCTCTGACTCATTGAGAGTATATGCATAATGTTTGCATGCTTTATCTCCTCCCAACTGCCCACTTCACTATCTACCTTACTTCTAAATTTTTCCTATTCAAATCTTCACACTCATTATTTAATTTAAAGCCTTAACCACAGCCCTGGTTGGTCAATGTGCTAGAATACTCGTCTGAGCCCAATTTAAGTGAAGCTCATCCCAACAGAACAGCTCCCTCTTTCTCTAGATCTGGTACCAGTGCTCCATGAATTGGAACCCATTTCTCCCACAGCAATCTTTGAACCATTCTCTCAGCTACCTGACCTTATTGACCCTGTGCTAATTTGCACGTGGCTCATGCAATTATCCAAATATTGGTACCTTTTGTGGTCCTGCTTTTTAATTTGGACTCTAGTTATTCATGTCCCTTCAAAAGAGCCTCCTCCTTTGTCCTATCTATTTTCAAGGATCCGCTGTGGTGTACAATGTGATATAAGAAATGAAAGTATGTATAGGTGATGTAGCAATTCAATCTTCAGTAAGATCATGGTGGATCCTGTATCTCATTTACTTTCCCATCTGATTCCCATGTCCCTCGAATTCCTTGGTGTCCAATGTATTCAACAACTCAATATCCACTGGCCTCTGGGATAGAGAATTCCCAAGATTTGCAACTCTCTAAACAAAGAAATTCCTCTTCCTTTCAGTCTGAATCGCTGACACCTTGACCTGAGGCTACACTGCCTAGTTCTAGATTCCACAATAATAAAGAACAGCCCTTCTGTATTCACCCTGCCAATGAGATCATCTGAACTCCAATGAATGGAAGACACTTACTTAATCTCTCATTGTAAGGCAAACCTCCTCATCCCACCAAGGAAAGCTGTGTTTAGGTATGCAGACCAAAAGCGCACAGTACTGCAGGTGTGGAATTGCAGACTTTACCAAGTACACACATTACCCTACTTCATCTTGTATTAAACTCCATTAAACTTGGTTTCCTGAATTGCTGGTATGAGTTAGCTTTCTATGTATCATAAACCAGCATAACAAGATCCCTCTGCACCAATATTTACTTGTATCTTTGAGGATCTGTGATTTCACCATGTCTTCAGGGTTTTCTCCATTCTGGAGAACTGCCAGAATAAACATTTGCCTTTGCACTCAGTTAATGAAAAGTATTTAACAATATGTGCAGCTGGGATGATTGCAGTTCTGGCATGCCTTTCAGTATTTAAAGCACTGACTTGTTAAGATCATGTTCAGAAACATGTTCACAGGGTTCCTACCATCTCCCAAGGCCTTATCCTTATCAAGTTTTTTTTTCTCCATTAAGGTGAAAGGTGGGCCTTACATTCATTTCTGTGCATTTTCCAACAAGTCTATGAATAGTTTGTTGGCTATTTGAAAGCCCCTTACTATGTAAGAATGCTTGCTGTTGAACCTCGTTCAGTTACATCCACTACTTAGTGAGAATTTTGATTTTGGATCAAAGTTTTGCTTTAATGGTGTAAAACTGGGGATAGTAGAGATCCAGGCAATTTGCAGATTCATGTATGCAGGTCATTAAGGTGTAGTTAGACAAAAAAGAAAGGTTAGAGTCCTCGAAGACAGAAGATTCATTACATCCATTCAAAACTTTGGTTGGATCACATCAGGGATACAGTGTCCATTTCTGAGTTTCAGGTATCAGGATATTTTCCCTTGATAAGGGGTGTACCATGGAGCCAGAACTCCAAGAGTTGGATTACGTGGAGAGGTTGAATATATATTTTTTATTGGTATTGGTTTATTATTGTCACTTGTACCGAGGTACAGTGAAAAATTTCTTACAAATTGATCTTACAGGTCAATTCATTACACAGTGCAGTTACATCAAGTTAGTACAGAGTACATTGGTGTAGTACAGGTAAAAAAAATAACAGTACAGAGTAAAGTGTCACAGCTACAGAGAAAGTGCAGTGCAATAAGGTGCAAGGTCACAACAAGGTAGGTCATGAGGTCATAGTCCATCTCATTGTATAGGGGAACTGTTCAATAGTCTATCACAGTGGGGTAGAAGCTGTCTTTAACTCTGGTGGTATGTGCCCTCAGGCACCTGTACCTTCTACTCGATGGAAGAGTAGAGAAGAGAGAATGTCCTGGATGGGTGGGGTCTTTGATTATGTTAGCTGCTTCAAGACAACGAGAGGTAAAGACAGAGTCCGAGGAAGGGAGACTGGTGTCCATGATGCGCTGGGCTGTGTCCACAACTCTCTGCAGCTTCTTGTGGTCTTGGGCAGAGCAGTTGCCGTACCAAGCCATGATACATCCTGATAGGATACTAAGTTCATATAACCAATGATATAAAATGTTAAGTAGTGACTTGATTGAGGTTTTGATTGATAAGAGAGGAGTCTTACTGTGCCAGTGCAGAGTCTAAGACAAGGAGACATGTTCTTGCAAACAGAACCAAAACACTTGGAAAAAGTTTTACAATTTGAGTGTGGAATTTGAGAAAGCAGGAAACTCTACAAATAAACCCGTGGAATGAAATTTTGGTAGCCTAAGCTATTGAGGGATATGGAATTGAGGCCAGAGAGGGGAGTCTGGATCCTGAAGGTGGAACAGGCTTGAGTGGCTGATTTACCTCCTCCTGTTCTAACTTCTCTGTATTAAAGAGACATTGTTCAAGAGTTCCCCCCAATGGTCAAGTGAGTAAGTGCACTGGAGACTTATGAAGATCATCTAGATTCCAGCATCTGCAGTCCTTTGTTTCTCTGAAGATCAAATTTAGTTTGTACTGATCTCAAGGTGACAATATATATTCAGAAACATAAAATGCTGGAAATACTCACGTCATGCAGCATTTGTCAAAAGAGAAACCTAGCTAATGTTTCAGGTCCAGAGAAAGCCGATTAGTTTTTATCTGCAGGGGGGTTGGGGAAGGGCAGATTGGACAAAGACCATCTCTGAAAGATGAGGTTAGGGTTGCTCTGGGAAAAAGCCATAAATGAAGTTACCTGGTTGAGAGACTAATGAGTAACAATGTCTTCATGAGGGAGTGAATTGTTGATGAGTGGAATGAGAGAATTGGGGATCAGTGGAGAACAGGCTGCTTTCTTCATTCCCTGACCACCTACCAGACAGTTTTAATGGTCTTTAGAGATTTACAAGGACTTGTTTAACAGGTCCTGAAGAGGGAAACTTGCTAGATTTACTAACTAAAACTTAATCCTGTTTTACAGGAGTTCCCAACCGCCTTCTGATGTGTGAATCCATTTTAAACAGTTTTGTGGGCCACCACATTGTTGCTACTTAATATTTGCATGGTGTTATTTGCAAGATTTAGTCTGTAAGAACAACAAAATGAAATAAGCAGGTACTATTAATAACTAAATGAATTGACAGAGCAGGAACACAAGGGATAAGAGTGAGAGTGATTTGCAGCTGCACTGCCTCAGATAGCTCACCTTGGCTACATTTCCCTGCTTTAACTGCATTTCCTTTATCTCTGACTCACTTGATCCTGGGACCAATTCCCTGTTTTACCTCCATCTCTCTGAGCCCAGGATTTAAAGCATAAACTTTGTTATTCTTTTCACTATGATAGGACCTAGTTACCCAAGGAACTGCATATTAATATTACATGCACATGGAGTTTGCAGCCTAGGTTCATCCACACGGACCTCTCCCTTCACCTCCTGCTTTGTAAGCATCGGCCCTCTCTAGTTTTATACCATGGTCTGCAATTTGGGTTACTTGTCACCTGCTGGTGTCCATGTGTCTGTGCACTGGGACACTTCAATATGTATGAGTCGTGTTCTGCTGTGCTTCAAGTTTTATGATATCATTTTGGAGTGTGCCAGTGTTAGAGTGGGGAGCTGAGGCTTTGGCTCAAGAGGCTTCAGGAAGAAGAGGTGGAGGCTCAGGAGTTGGCGACCTGGAGTGAGAGCAGGAGAATTGGAAAGAAGAGCGTCTCCTTGCTTATGAGTTTCACTTGCAGGAGCTTAAGAGAAGTCAGCTAATTGTTAATTAATAGGTGATTGGCTAATTATCAGCAGCTAATGAAAAGAATTTAGGGTCAAGCAGACCGGCCATTTTGGGGCAGCCATTATGAGAGGGGCTGCTGTCTAGTCAAAGTGCTGCTGTTTGTCCAAGTGTGGGCTTTGGTGAATACCAGGCTTCAGTAAGGAGGGCGAGCAACACTAGGGTGAGGGTAGGTTCTTATTCTTTTTTTTCTGTCTTTATTTTCCCTCAAAGCTTTTTAGTCATGGCAGGTGAGCTCAGACCCATGTCATGCTCCTCCTGCGCAATGTGGGAAATCAGGGAGGCTGCCAGTGTTCTTGATGACTACGTGTGCAGGAAGTCTGTCCAGCTGTATCTCCTGACAGACCACATGATGGCACTGGAGCTGTGCATGGATTCACTTTGGAGCATCCATGATGCTGAGAATGTTGTGGATAGCATTTAGCGAGTTGGTCACACCACAGTTTAAAGGCCTAGGGAAAGATGGGAAATGGGTGACCAACAGGCAAAGCAGTAGCGGGAAGGTAGAATAATCCCTGCGGTCATCTTCCTCCAAAACAGATAGACCACTTTGGATACTGTTGGGGGAGATGGCTCCTCAAGGGAAAGCAGCAGTAGCCAGGATCATGGTGCAGGAAAAAGAGTGGCAGAGCTACAGTGGTAGGGCATTCCATGGTAAGGGGAATAGAAACAAGCTTCTGTGGCCACAAACAGGACTCCCAATTTGTGTGTTGCTTCCCAGGTGCAAGGGTCAGGGATGTCTCAGAGCAGCTACAGGGCATTCTGGAAGGGGAGGGTGAACAGCCAGTTGTCGTGGTGCATGTAGTACCAACGATATAAGAAAAAAGCAGGATGAGGTCCTACAAGCTGAATTTAGGGAGCTAGTAGATGGATTAAAAAGTAGGACCTCAAAGGTAATAATTTCAGGATTACTACCTGTGCCACGTGCTAGTCAGAGTAGGAGTAGCAGCATAGTTAGGATGAATATGTGGCTTCAGCAGTGGTGCAGGAGGGTTTTAGGTTCTTGGGGCATTGGAACCGGTTTTGCGGGAGGTGGGACCAATACAAACTGGACGGTCTACACCTGGGCAGGACCGGGATCCATGTCCTAGGGGGATTGTTTGCAAGTGCTGTTGGGGAGGGTTTAAACTAATATGGCAGGGGGATGGGAATCCATGCAGAAAGACAGGGAAGCAAAGCAGAGACTAGAAGAAAAGTTAGAAAAGAGAAGAGTAAGAGTGGAGTACAGAAAAGTCAAACGCAAAGGGCACAAAGGTTACTGGATTCTAAAGGGTCAATGAGTGTAAGGGAGCTTTATCTGAATGCCTGTAGTATTTGAAACCAGGTCAGTGAACTTCTGGCACAAATCAGTACAAAGGGGTATGATTTAGTGGCCATTACAGAAACATGATTGCAAGGTGGAGATGAGTGGGAATTAAATATTCAAGGTTATCAGGTAATACGGAAGGATAGGCAGGAAGGTAAGGGAGGTGGGGTAACACTCTTAGTTAAGAATGAGATCAGGGTGATAGTGAGAGATGGTATAAGATCTAGGGAGCAGAATGTTGAGGTGGCAGTTGCGTATCGTCCACTGAATAATAACATTACAGTGGCATAGGCAATAAACCAAGAACTATTTGATGCATGTAGTAATGGAATGGCAGTTGTCCTGGGGGATTTTAACTTCCACATTGGGCAATCAGGTTGGTCGAGGTAGTGGTTAGTCAGGTAGTCACGAACCAGCAACAAAAGAAACACACTGAGTCATGATTCAGTGTTAAAAACTATTTTATTAATCACTACTTATGATAGTATGAAAAATAGAAGTAAAAATGTTAGTATGTTAGAAGTAAAAATGTTAAACCTTGAACATTGACCCCAAAGACTAAACTCTTCGTGTGTGTGTGTGGCAAATTCCCAAACTCCAAGTCCAGGAATAGTTTTCAAAGTTCAGTTCAGCAAGCCGTAAGGTGAAACATGAGCAAAGGCTTCTTCAACAACCACCATTGTCTGAAGATAAGACGTAGATGTAGAGAACATAGAGAGAGTAATTACAAAATCCAAATGTTCCACGATGGAACCCAAACGATACCTCAGTGTTTACTCAGTAGTGACTTCCTCACCCCGAAAAGCATCCGAGTCGTGGCTGTCCACACAAATACCTGTTTTCTTCTACAGGTCAGCAACAAAGTGAACTCCACCGGATTACTTCCAATTTCCATACGTGGATTGCAGTGACAGACACAGTTATTGTTTCTCATCCATCGATAGAGAAACTAGCAGGCTGGTGTCTCTCTCTCTCTCCCCTGACTGACTTCGACTGACTTCTTCAACAACGTCATTACATCCTTTATCTTTGGTTGACGTAAGCACGCCACACACACACACACTACTAACTCTATCTTAAAGGGACATTCACCGAGTCCGTAACATGAGAAGGACTTCATAGAATGCATCCGTGATAGCTTTCTTGAACAGCATGTTAGTGAACCTACAAGTGAAAATGCTATCTAATTCTCTGGACTCTGGGCAGGTCCCAGCAGATTGGAAGACAGCAAGTGTCACGCCACTGTTTAAAAAAGGATGTAGGCAAAAGGCAGGTAACTATAGGCCAGTTAGCTTAACGTCTGTAGTCTGGAAAATGCTTGAAGCTATCATTAAGGAAGAAGTTGCGAGACATTTGGATAGAAGTGATTCCATCAGGCAGACGAAGCATGGATTCAGGAAGGGCAGGTCCTGTTTGACAAACTTACTGGAGTTCTTTGAGGATATAATGAGTGCAGTGGATGGAGGGGAACAGATGGATGTTGTATACTTGGATTTCCAGAAGTCATTCAATAAAGTGCCACATAAAAGACTTATCCATAAGATAAGGATCCATGGAGTTGGGGGTAATGTATTAGCATGGATAGAGGACTGGTTAACCAATAGAAGGCAATGAATTGGGATAAATAAGTGTTTCTATGGTTGGCAACCAGTGGTGAGCGGGAGTGCTGCAGGGGTCAGTGCTGTGCCTGCTACTTTTCATAATGTACATTAACGATTTGGAAGAAGGGACCGAATGTAGCATCTCTAAGTTTGCTAATGACACTAACTTGAGTGGAAAAGCAAATTGTGCAGAGAGTCTGCAGAGAGAAATAAATAGGTTAAGTGAGTGGGCATGGGTCTGGCAGATGGAGTCCAATGTTGGTAAATGCAAGGTCATCCACTTTGGAAGGAAAAATAGAAGATCAGATTAGTATTTAACTGGTGAAAGATTGCAGCATGCTGTTGTGCAGAGGGACTTGAGAGTGCATGTGCATGAATTGCAAAAAAAAAGGTTTGCAGGTGCAACAGGTTATCAAGAAGGCAAATGGAATGTTGGCCTTTATTGCTAGCGGGATTAAATTTAGGAGCAGGGAGGTTATGCTGCAACTGAACAGAGTACTGGTGAGGCCGCATCTGGAATACTGCGTGCAGTTCTGGTCTCCTTACTTGATGGAAGATATTTTGGAGGCAATGCAGAGGAGGATCACCGAGTTGATTCCGGAGATGAGAGTGTTAACTTATGAGAAGAGATTGAGTTGCATGGGACTACACTCGCTGGAATTCAGAAGAATGAGAGGGGATCTTGTAGAAACATATAAAATTATGAAGGGGATAGATAAGATAGAGGCAGGAAGGTTGTTTTCACTGGCAGATGAGACTAGAACTAGGGGACATACCCTCAAGCTTCAGGGGATTAGATTTAGGACGGAGATGAGGAGAAACTGCTTTTCCCAGAGCGTAGTGAATCTGTGGAATTCTCTGCCCAGGGAAGCAGTAGAGGCTACCTCGTTAAATCTACTGTATTTAAGACACAGTTAGATAGATTTTTGCATAGTAGGGGAATTAAGGATTATGGGGAAAAGGCAGGTAGGTGGATCTGAGTCCACGGCCAGATCAGCCATGATCTTATTGAATGGTGGGGCAGGCTTGACGGGCCAGATGGCCTCCTCCTACTCCTATTTCTTATGTGCCACCAACAACCAGGACCATTATCCTTTGCGGCAAAGTATGAATCCAACCATTTGATTGTGTTCTCCTTGATGACGATTGACTTTGGATTCAGCAGGACTCCTTGATGCCCGTCTGGTCAAATGCTGCTGAGGGCAGTCACTCTCACCTCTAGAATTCATCACTTTGGTCCATGTTTGGAGCCGAGTGATTCTGATAAAATCCAAACCGAGTATAGTTGAGCAGCTGACTGCTGGAAAAAGTGCAGCTTGATAGCACTGTGGAATGTGATAATAAAGTGCCACCATGAAGCATTGAATTTCAATGCAGGCATCTTCATCCATTCACCAACCTTGAACCCTTAGTCCAGGGTATGCTGTAATTTCCAAACTGTAAGCAATGGGTCAGCTGAGGTGGTGGGGGAGGAGGGGTAGGTGGTGGGAATGGATAGCACTTTAAATGTGCTAAAGTTTATTTTAATTTTTTATATATTTTTATTGGTCCCATTAAAATTTTGCAGACAGATGTGGCTCCCAATGCATAATTGTACATGGAAGATGCTTCTGTTTGAAGAATGAGGCCCTTTAAATGTGCATCAATACTCTGTGGGTGTATGTGCTTCAATCAGAAGGTCAAACATTATAAACACGTAGAAAGCTGCTTTACAAAAGGTTCTATTTCAGATGTATATTGTTAACAGTATTTTCTGAACTGCAACTTGTCACAAACATGATGTTCAATGTTGATTTAATAATGTCCAGTATAATAATCCAAGGATTTATTAGTAATTCAATAATCAAGCAGCAGCATTCCATAGTTGTTTCTACTGCTGGCCCATTGCTTGGCTTTGGTTCAAGAATGTTTGGTTCTCCTTGTATTTTCCATTAATAGTTTTTCTATCAGAGCTTGATATGTATATTGTAATAATGGATTGAGAAGCTAGCTCCATCTGTAGGTCCCCATCAGCCAGAAACTGTTTCAGCAAGAACAGTCAGATTCTGGATGTCCTGTGGAGAGTGACTCTCCAACTAACGAACCAAAAACTTTCTACCATCTACAAGGCACAAATCATGAATGTGATGGAATACCCTCCATACATAAATGATTGCAGCACCTAATAATTCTCAGGCAGCTCAAATACACAGGATAAAGCAGCCTACTTGATGGGCATCCCATCAGTCTCCCTAAACATTCATTCCCTCCACTGCTTGGACTTAGTGGTTTCAGTGTGTGCCATCTTCAAAAAGCATTCCAGTTACTTGCCTCCGGCATTTCTCAAACCTCTGACCTCTAACACTACAGATGACAAAGGCTTTGGTGCATGGAAACACCACCACATGCACATTCTCTCCCAAGTAGCACACTATCGTGCCTTGGAAATACATTGCTGTTCTTTTATTGTTGGGTCTAAACCCTGGAAAACCTTTCCCAGTAGCACTGTGGGTGTATCTTCAGCAGAAGGACTGCAATCTTGAAAAGGCACCTCACCAACACCTTTCCAAGAACAATTGGGGATAGGCAATAAATACTGATGTTGCTGGTGACATCCCAAGCCCAAAAGGCCAATGTAGCCCAACCTACAAAGTATTTCTGTTTTTATGCAGGTTCTAGGTTTGGCATTTTGTGCATCTCTCATAAGGTTGCAACCTTGTTACTGGTAAGCATCTAATTCTGTGTTAAATAGCAATGAACTGCATTTTTAATTTCATTTGTTTCTTTGCGTGCTTTACCTATGACTGGATTCACTAAGTTATCAATGGTTATCTAGGAGGTAGATGTACTTCATGTTTCTTGTTTCAACTTTGGTGATCTCATAACTTCCATTTACAGTGTTATTGGGAACAACACAGAACAGTTTAATGTGAAATATAAGCCTTATTGTTTCTCACATTTTCTTTTTTTGTATTTTCTAAATTGTTCGCTAATTGTGTTGTAATTTTTCTTTCAGCACGTAGATAATGTGTAATTCAGAGTGGGGAATCATTATCATGTTACCATATCAACTTTTCTTTCCTAAGTACTCCCATGTCCTCTATTATCCTAGCACTTTAAATAGCTCGCAGTGGACCAAGGTCACCTATTGCCCCATGGTTTTTGAAAATATCCATGGCAGATACCACGTGAGAATAGTTCTGGTTTTGACTTCTAATATGTTCATGCTAGTGAAAACATCACTTTTATACTTTGTATTATCGTCAGTGGTACAAAGTGTTCCAATAAATATGCTGCTTGTGGTGCCTTATCAAAGCTATCCCTAGAGCTCTGGGATGTTTGTCTCATCACTGAAACAGATTATTGGTCATATTACAAAACTACTCATGGGGTCTGCTCTGTACAAATTGGCTCTTGTTTCCTGCAATAATAAAACAAACATCTTAAAAAAAAGTACATCATCAGGTTTGAAGTGCTTTGAGATGTCCTGAGGTAAGGAAGGTTCTAAGTTAATGTGTGCCTTTTTATTTCCCATCCTGAGCATCCAAGTCAAACCAACACCCTACCTTAAGCACACAACAATGAAATTAACTCATCAGCCCAACTGCTCTGCACTGATATTTAAGCACCACACTAGCTTCCTTCCATTATGTTTCATCTCCCCAACAACATTCCCTTCCATTCATTCCTTTCTTCCTTGTATTTATCTGCCTCTCATTTGTGTAGCTCTGTTATTCTACTCAACTACACTTTGCAGGAGAACATATTCTATCATCTGATCACTCTGGATATATATTTTAAAAATTCCCGAATTCACAATTGAACCTCTTTGTAACTGTCTTGTATTTACAATCTATTACGTAGGGCTTACCCCAATCTCTTTTATACTTTTGGGAGAAATCAGAGACCAAAATGAAATTTACTCATGTTGATGTATTTAATTAATACTTTTCATGTCTTTTCCACGGAAGATGCTATTGGGAGTCTCAGCATAATTGAGATTCTGGATAGGGTTAAAAAACAATAGAGGTATTAGAAGGGCTGGGTGCACTTAAAATAGATAAGTTGCCTATTCCAGATTGAAAGCATCCGAAACCTCCAAATATCTGTAGATGACTGGAAAATTGCAAGTGTTCAAAAAAAGGTATGGGGTAAATCTAATAACTGCAGACCCATCAACTTAACCTCTTATGTTGGGAAAATTTCTGGAAATTGTAATCAGCATCAGAATTAGTTGTCATGTGGACAGGTTTGGATTAATCAGAGAAAGCCAACGTAGATTTCTCAAAGGCAAATCATGTCTAACTAACTTAAAGTATTTATGATGAAGCAGCATAAGATTGATGAGAATATATGTTCTTCCAAAAGGCATTTAATAAAATGCCACATTATGGGTTGTCTTGAGAATTGAAGACCATGGAATAAAAGGAGTTCTAACAGCATCGATAAAAAATTGGCTAACAGGAAATGAGAGTGGGAGTAAAAAGTAGAGTTTTGTACTCCAGTAAAATGTACTCTTGAATTGCTCTGGTGTCAGTCCTGGGGCTGCTGCTTTTCTTAATGCAAATTAATGACTTGTCCTTGGATGTAGAGGATACTGTTTCCAGATTTACAAATTGGCAGGTGCAGTGATGTCATGGACATCGAGGAGCTATAATCAGGCTGCTGGAATGGGCAGATGGATGGCAGATGAAATTTAATGCAGAAAAATGTGAAGTGTAACACTTTGGTAAGAAGAATAAGACAAGGCAATATAAACTAGAGGGCACAATCCCAAAAGGGATGATAAAAAGGAAATATCTGGGTATATGTGCATAATTCATTGAATAGCAGTACGGGTAGAGGAAGTGATTAAGAAAGTGTTCAGAATCCTGTGCTTTATAAATATACATACAGTGCAAAAGCAAGGAAGTAATGATGAAATGTTATAAAACATTGGAGTATTGTGGACAGTTCTGGTGCCATTCTTTAGGAAAGATGTGGCTTGGGAGAGGGTGCTAATGAGATTACCAAAATATTTCCGGGGATTAGAGATTTTATTTATGTGGATAGATTTAGAGAAGCTTGTATTGTTCTTATTGGAAAAGAGAAGGAAGCATCTAATCATGAAGGTAAAGACAGCAATTAGAGAGAAACTGTTCCCTTTGGTGGAAGGGGCAAGCAATTGCATACATAGGTTGAACGTGATTGGCAGAAAAACCAGAAGTGACAATGAATAGTTAGGGTCTGGAGTGCACAGCCAGGGATGGTGGTTGAAGAGTCTGGTACAATTGTAACCTTCATATTAGGAGCTGGATCAGTAGCTGAAAAGAGAGAATCTGCATGGCTTTGGGGAGAGGGATTGAGACAACTAGTTTGCCTTTACATCAAGACAATATGCACTCAATGAATGGCCCCGTGCAATAACATTGTGTGAAGTATAACTGTTTCATATAAATTTACTCTTCTAGTGTCATTAACATAACCAAAGGCCTTGCCACATCAGATGTCAGCACTTGGTCTTTTTATAAAGAATAGATCACCAGCCTGTTGGTCTTTCCTAATAAAGATATTCTGTCATTTTTGGGATCATCCTTGTATACACTTTTGGCACCTTTAGCAAAGTCTCATTCTCCTTTTATTTTAATGGGAATAAGAACTGTGCACAGTTTTCCCAGGTGTTGTCTAATCAAGATTTAGTATTTTAATATAACATCCTAGCTTTTCAATTATACTCGTATAGGAATGAATCCCAATGCCTGAAGAACGGTTCTGACCTGAAACGTTGATCGCTTGCTTTTCTCCACGGATGCTGCCTGGCCTGCTGAGTTCCTCCAGCATCATTGTGTTTTTCATCTAGATTTCAGCATTTGCAGTCTTTTGTTTCTCCAATGCTTTGTTTGCTTTTTTTTAATGTTTTAATGTTTTTTTAAACCTGGATCACCACTTTTTATGTTTTATATTTTTGTACTCCTCAATGTCCCTTTGCTCATTTATTCTTACTGTTATCCAAACAGGATGTCGCCTCTTATAATTTCCCACCAAAATGTACCACCACAAATATATCAATATTGCAAGATTTGCCAATTACCCTCGTATTTTACAAGCTAATTACCCTCTGCAGTTTGTCACCAGTTTGTTTTGTTATGTGTGCCTTTCAGCTTTTTGTATATTGTGCCTTTTGAAATTTAACCTTCTTCCTGAGTCTAAATCTTTACTGTAAAATGTGAACAACAGTGGTCCCACCACTGATTCTGTGGAGCACCACTT
Source organism: Pristis pectinata (assembly GCF_009764475.1). Classification (NCBI taxonomy): domain Eukaryota; kingdom Metazoa; phylum Chordata; class Chondrichthyes; order Rhinopristiformes; family Pristidae; genus Pristis; species Pristis pectinata. Next base: position 35,543,995 of record NC_067424.1, read on the forward strand.
CCCACCTTCTGCCAGTCTATGCTGTAACTCATAACTTTTGTTTTATGTATTTTCATCAACATGGTATTTAGTTTTTTTTCCTCCTGAGTTGACAAGCTCATGGTGCTTTTTGAAAATACAAATGTGTTATATCTATTGTATTACATTTTTGTATGTACTGTTTCAAAAAAGAAAATCCTAACAGCTTTACAACTTGCTAAGATCATGATCACTTAATTTAAGAATACGTCAGCAAAACTTATGAGAGTAGAGCCAATTCAAACTCTCTTCACTTGGAACAGTGTGTAACTTCAGTCATGAACTACACTACTGTCTTAATGCAGCATGTTTCCAGGTGCTGAATGTTCGTACATCTGCAATATGTCAAAGCAGCAGCAACCCTACTTGTGCAAGCTAAATGGTTTACACCATCCAGCCACATCATGAAAATCCAAGTGAAACCCGGGAGTATTTGGTCTTGGCGTCAATAAGCTGCCTGATGCCTAATTTGACACTGTTCTCATTAGTGTTTTTTAAATGCATGTTTCCCACTAGGGTCAATAAATAGTATTAAGACTAAGCCCTGCCAGATTTTTAGAATGCTGCAACCAATTATAGACATGCAGAGTTCCTCCAGCAGATTGTTTGTAGTACAGAACACACCTGTTACCCTGGCTATTGGCCAACAGAGGACAGACCATCAGTCATTGGCAAAGATTGGAAATTTTTCCCCTTTCTGTGGCATTGTATTATCTACAATGCCAGTTAAAGTTGATAAAAATGTAGCCTTCCATCATGCCCCAAAATACCATACAAATCTATAAACGTGAAATAGGACTAGAAGGCGGCCACTCAACTCCTCAAACCTCCTCCGACATATGGCTAACTTGATTATAATCTCAACCCTGCATTCCCATCTACCTTTGCATATCCATGTACCTCTACATTAAAAATACTCAAAAGACTGTTTCCACCATCCTTTGAGGAAAAGAGACTCGAAGATTTTTCAATCCCAAGTTGAAAAGGTTTTGCCAGAACTGTCTTACATTGTCACCATTATTACTAATACTGGTCCCCCAGGCTCTAGATTCATCCACAGGAAGAAACATCCTCGCTATATTCACCCTATCAAGACACTTCTTGATCTTTTATGCTTCAACCCAAATCCCTCTCACTGCCCTACATAAGTGATTACGTTTGGTTGTAGTTAACCAGCCACTTCTTTGAAAAGTCCTGAAGCTATGAAAGGTGTTATATAAATTCTCCCAGTAGGACTATAATGGAAGCATAAATGCAGTCCAGAATAACTTTTGACTTGGCCCATCCCGTAGGGTGACTGCAGTTCAGAGTTAACCATATGAAGTTGCATGGCTTGTGACGTATTGAATCTACACCAAATCCTTAACCTTTTAAAATCTATATCAGCATTCTCAGTTAAATGCAAATAGACGCATTGCTGCTGTAAAATAGCTGCATAGATAATTCTGCTTTTGTTAATGGATGTGAGGTGGGGGACTCCATACCACAAAGCAGGAAACTTTCATACCAGAATTACCTTCTTAATACGTTAATATTTGCTGTATAACTTTGTGTTTGCAGACGTTACTTGCCAATTCTTAAAGAATTTCCTACAAAGTATATCTACGATCCATGGAACGCTCCTGAATCTGTGCAGATTGCTGCTAAATGCATTATTGGGGTGCATTATCCAAAGCCCATGGTGATACATGCAGAGGCTAGTCGGCTTAACATTGAGAGAATGAAGCAGATTTACCAGCAACTTTCGCGCTATAGGGGACTTGGTGAGAAATCTATTATCTCCATTCAAAAGCTAAACCAAAAGTCTTCATTTCAAACAGTGCATTTGAATTGTCATTTTGATGCACTATGTGCTCACATTGATATAATATCTTTTATATGAATGTCTTCCTTTTATTTCAGTGAGTTCCACCTGCAAACAGAATTTGTTCTCTGGCTCTAACTCACATCAGGCAGAATGCCTCCAGACATAGTTCTTTAAGAAACTTGTGCAACTCTAGTCCATACGCCATCAGGCTTTTTGCAAGATGATAACCACATTCACAGTATTTCATGATATTTATAACTAAAAGCTAGCCTTAAAGGAATTTACTGCAGTTTTGAGACCCTGATAAATGCCTTTCATTAGACAAGCCTCAGTCTGTGCCCCCGAGACTCTAGCAAATGTGTTGACCAGAGCTCCCAGCTTTGACTCTGCATTGCCTAATGTCAAACATCAAACAGTGCAGCACTGGATAGGCCATTCAGCCCACAATATTGTGCCCATCTTGATGCCAATTTTTACTAAATGTCCTCCTCCTGTGTATCAGCCATATCCCTCCATTCCCTTCACATTCACGTGTCTATCTAAAAGGCTTTTAAGCTCCATGAAATTGACTGCTTCCACTACTACTCCCGGTAACCTATTCCAGGCACCTACTACTCTGTGTTTTAAACAAAAAACTTGCTCCTCATGTCACCTTTAAACTCCCCACCCCCCCCCCCCCCCCCCCCAACTTTAAAAGCATATCCTCTGGTGTATGACATTTCTACCCTGGCGGAGAGATTCTGACTGTCTACCCTATCTATGTGTCTCATAATTTTAAAAACCTCTATCAGGTCTCCCCTTACCCTCCAGTGCTCTAGGGAAAACAACCTAAGTATGTCCAACCTTTCCTTATAGCTCATACTCTCTAATCCAGGCAGCATCCTGTTAAATCTCTTCTGTACCCTCTCCACAGTCTTCACATCCTTCCTGTAATGGGGCGACCAGAACTGCATGCAATATTCCAAGTGCCGTCTGACTAAAGTTTTATATAGCTACAGCATGACTTCCTTACTCTTGTACTCAACACCCCTACCAATGGAGGCAAGCATGCCATATGCCTTACTTACCACCATATCCACTTGCATAGCTACTTCTAGTGAACTATGGACCTGGACCTCGAGATCCCTCTGTACCTTAATGCTATTAAGGGGCCTATCATTAACTGTATACTTTATCCTTTCATTTGATCTCCCAAAGCGCAACACCTCACACTTGACTGGATTAAACTCCATCTGCCACTTCTCTGCCCATACCTGTAACTGATCTATATCCCGCTCTTTTTTTTGGGAGTCCTTTACACTGTCCACAACTCCACTTATCTTGGTGTCTTCTGCAAACTTGCTAATCCACCCATCTACATTTTAAATACTGACACAAAGTACTCATTTAGTACCTCAGACATGTGCTCTGACTCCAAGCACAAATTTCCTCCTTTATCCTTGAGTGGATTTGCCCTCTTCTTACTTATCCTCTGTTTCTTAATATAATTCCTTGGGATTATCCTTGATCCTGCTAGCCAAGGACATTTTGTGGCCCCTTTTGGCCTTCCTAATTGCCTGTTTAAGCACTGTCCTGCTGTTTTTATATTCTACAAGGGCCTGGTCTGATTTTGGCTTCCTAAACCTTACATATGCTTACATAAACAATTGCACTCTTTCTACAAAACCATTATTTGGAACATGGAGGTGGCAGCACTGTCACTATAACCAGGACACAGTCTGTGTAATAATATTGGTTGAAGCTGTGGTTCACAAAATGTAGTATTGTTCTCAGATCTTGAATATGAAGCCTAATGATTCTTGCTCTGCTGTTATCTAGAATATCCCAATCAGTTTAACCCAGCAAAAACTCCAATCTTTATAATCCCTGAATGAAAAATTGAGATTAAACACTTGTCACTAAAAACAAAAGCAAAAGAATACAATGTCAGTTAAACAAACTTACAGTTTAACTTTATACTTGAATAATTTGGTAAACTGTTTCAAATGGCAGTTTAGGTAATTTATACAAATATTGAAGTCTTTGTATTTTCTTTGTACTTTGTTGCATTGGATATTTTTCTATATCTAAGGCACTATATAAATGTTAGCATTTTTCAAATTTTAATAGGTCTACTTGCATCTGTGCCTTCAAACCAAAGTGGAAATGGAGGAATAATGTACTCTTTGGGAGATCAAGTACCTGAGAACACTGGTAAGTCTGGAGTTTCCTGTTTCCTTGGAGCTAAAATAACAAAATGCTACTTTTATTACACATGGAAGGGATGCAATCAAAATAATGACATGTAATAAAAAAAAAGCAGAACACTGGAGGAACTCAGCATGTCAAGCAGCATCTGTGGAGGCAAAAGGTGTATGTCAATGTTTCAGGTCAAGGCCCTGCATTAGGACTGAGAAGAGGAAAGATTGCCGCCGTATATCAGTACGAGGGAGGTGTGGGACAGAGGACAGTAGGCAATAGGTGGAACCAGATGGGAAGGGGTGATGGGCAGATGGAGGAGGAGGGGGAGAGGATGGGAAAGGAGAACAAAGGGAGAAGAAAACTAGATGGACAGTTAGGTGAGTGTGTGTGCGTTTGTGGGGCAATGGAGGGGTTGGGAAAGAAGAATGCCGGGGTGTGGGTAATCTGAAATTGGAAAATTCAATGTTCACAACATTAGGTTGTAAGATACCCAAGCAGAATTTGAGAAGCTTCCCTGATTAGAACAGAACAAAATTAATTGGTGTCCTGTGACACCAGGTGGAGCTCTAGAGGATACTTTGTTCCTAATCCAGGGCGGACTGTCCGCCCTTCAGTGCCACTGTGGTGTGTCTTTATAGAGGGTGAGCCAAGGGTTCTTGTAGATCTAGGACACCCGGACCTACTACACACTAGCTCAATTCAACGTACCGAATGTAGGAAGATGTTAAATCATTCAATTTGGATCCAAGAAAGATAAATAGGAACATTCCCTGGTGAAAGAAGAAATGTAAAGGAACAAAATAAATTGTGTGTCCCACAACACGGCACTTAAAAAATTAGAGCACCTACAGAAAAGTAATCAGAAAGGCCATTAGTAGTCCCTTTGAAGAGAACAGGAATGAAAAGGATAGGATTGAGTTGCAAAGAGCCTTGAGTCACCATCTGAAGCACTCCATTTGGGTTTTAAACCAAATCTGTGGAGTGGGATATTGGTATTTGAGGGGATAGAACAAAAATCCAGAGTTTCAATTAAAAACAGACTGAATAAATTTGACTTTCACATTGGGCAATTCTAGTAGAACTGTTTAAAATAATATAGTTGCAGCAGTTTGGAAACTGGTTCACTTGGAACCCTTTTTTCATAGTGAAATAGGTCCAGTGTGATAATGGTTGTGCTTGCTCATTCCTTATTGGAGTTCACTGCTTTAGCACTGAAATTGTAAGCATTCGGCAAATGTTCCGGAGATGAACCTAATCCTTCAGTACTATCAGTTCTGTCAAGGCCAAGGCCCCATGCTACTGAGAGCCAAGAAATTAGATGAACTTATCAAGAAAGCAGAAGCTTTTAATTCCTGCTAGAAGGAACACTTTAAAGATCTCATCAGCTGTGGTTGTGTCCTTGTCATGAGCTCATGGGTCAGGAGCACATAGAAAATGGTGGAAGAAGTACACCTCCTCTGAAACTACCCACCTACCCCACCAAGCACCTTCTGCCTCACCTGGAGCAAACTCTGTGGGTCCTACATTAGCCTCATCCGACACCTCAGAACCCACAGAACTGGAATGGGAGCAAGTCCCAGGGGCTGCCCAACAGACAGGTATACAAAACTATACAAATTGAAATTAAGAGCAAGATTTAGAAAAGTACTGGGTGGAGAGTGGTTGGCACAGATTGAGGGAAAAGAGGATATGCATTAATAAGGCATGTTTTGTATATTAAAGTGCTTTACTGTCAGCATTTAAAGTATAGATATTGTTGCATTGTGCAATTATGTAGCTATTTTGTGCATTGGCAGGCTGCCACCAAGAGCAGTATGGCAATGACCAAGCAGTGTTTTTAGAAGTGTTTGAGGAATAAATATTGACCAGGACACAAGGGATAATTCTTCCTCCTTTTCAAAACAGTGCCCACCAAGAGAACCTTGTTTTAATGTACGCTTTGAAAGGCAACAGTAATGCACTGGAGTGTGAGCCTAGGTTCTTGTGCACAAGACAATGAAATGGGACTTGAACACGGAGCCTTCTGATCGGCAAGCGTGCTCCCAACTGAGCCATAGTTGACCCATAACTGAAAATGCCGTAAATTATTACCATATTATTTTGTTAACCTGCGGGGAGCAGGAATGTTTCACTTTACTGTGTTTGTTGTGGCTCAGTGAGTGCATTTCAGAGGGCTCCAGGTTCAAGTGCAAATCCACATCCATAAAAGTTTAAACTGACCTTGGAATGTGGTATTGAGGGAGTTGATACATTGGTCTTTTGGATGAGACTGAGCTTGTTTTCTTTTCTTAAAAGTAAACAAACCTATGATGCTGAGCCCATGGATATTCCTCCTTCCTGCCTGCCTGGGCAGTGTTCATCTCAATCACAGTCAAGAAATCAATATCACATTGCCATTAGCTGGAGTTTATGTGCATACATTGACCGCTGCATTTCCTACATTACAACAATGACAAGAGTAGTTCATTGGTGATTGTAAGTATCCAGCCTTGCTCACCCATTGCCGGCATGGCATCATTAACGCTGGGTTCCACTAGTAATGGGGCCTGGCATAAGCCCTAGTAGTGCAATGGCCAAGGCACCAAGACTATAAACTAAGTTTCAGGTCCTTTCTGCAACTGCCCCACATCCAGAGTTAAAATCAGTGATCATATTTCACCATTTTTAATTTGTTTTCCTTTCCCTACATTGTCTTTTGAACCAGGCGTGGTTCAAAGTTGTGCAGGTGGAGCAATGACTGCCAAGCGTGGATTGGAACATGATAATGGTGCTGCTGATGCAGTCGAATCTTCAGCACAAAAGTTCCGTCGTCAGAGCGATGATGTAAGTACTGCATTTGGAAAGTTAGTTTTACTGCTGTCAATTCCCTATACTGTTCAATTATTTAGTCATATGATGGCATGAACTAACACTTCTCATCGCACTCCCTTCCTCTGATCTAACCCTCACCCTCCATTTCAACTCCTCTCTTTTAGATTATAAATTACACAGCATGAAAACAGGCCTTCAACTCACTGTGTGTCTGTGCCGAGCATCAAGGACCACTCTATACTAATCCTATTTTCCACAAACAGCCTACTTCTTTACCCCCCCCCCCCTTCACCACACCCCTCTCTTATTTGGTGGGGGAATTAATTGCTGCTTGTGGTGGAAATGAGCTGTGTTGTTGGAATGCTGCAATCTTTGGTGGGAGAGTCAAGGAATAAATTATCCCTAGTAAATTGGTTCCTTCCAATCTTCTTTCATCCATTGTGTTCCCTTCAGTTTTTAACTTCCCATTTCCAGCATGTCCTGGTGGGAAGGTGGATTTGGGGCCAAAGAATAGATTATCATAATCTCACTGAATGGTAGATTAGGTTTGAGGGATTGACACCTGTTCCTTGCATTCTTTCACACTCTGAGTCTCATTATCAATAACTGAGTGATGTCTCATGTTGCCGGTGGGCACATGTGATACTGGAAGTCACTAATTTCAAAGGGGGATAAATTGTTCCAAATGAGATCAATGTAGGACTGTCTGCTTCCTTCACATTTTTTGCTGACCTGGGCACCTAACCTACAAAGTTGGTTTTTGTGCCCCAAAAGGTCCATTCGACAGGATTTGCAGTTAGAAAAGAGAATCACTACTGCTGACTGCAGAAAGAAATATAAATTCTCATCTCGTGTGCAACTGACAAAAATTGCATAATTGGCCAGGGTGATTTATACCAAAGTGCCAGGTCAAATTGCCAGAGTGTTGTGATCCATGAATGGTCACAGCTACATTCCAAGTTCACAAATGAGTGACTTGTTTCTCAGGCGTAACACAGAGAAATAAAGTGCTTCATAACTCAGTTTCCAGGCCAGGAGTTTGATATGTTAACAGACACTCTCACTTATGGGAAGGAGGAGAGTTGGACGCAAAGAGTTGGTGGCAAAGAGCTGAAGAATAAAGAGGGGTAGAACCCAGTATAACACTTGGCAATCTATACATGCTCTCTCCCATGTCTCTTTCTACCATGTTCTTCCTGGAATTAATCTCTTTCTTACAGTAAAGAATTCAGAGGTTTTCTACCTGGGTTCAAAATTTAACTCCTTTGCATTTTCAAGTTCAAATTAAGCTGAGGAAAGATGGTATCCTTGCCTCCCTCTTGTCTTCCTGTTCCGCTCTACTTAAGTTATCAAGTACAATTCTTGCACCAGCTATAACTCCAACAGGCTGTCATTACTCTTTTTATTCTCTCAAATTAACCCACAAAATAGTACAAACTAAAATCAGAATGCTGCACGGACTCAGCAACTCTGGCAGTATCTGTGGAGAGAGAGTGCATGTTTCAGGTTGATGACAGTAGAGAATAATACTTCCATGGAGTAGTACTACTGGCTTAACTCTTGAAACCCGTCCTCTACTTCCCAAAAAAACTTCGACTAACAAGTTTCAAAAGACGAAGATAGGCCACTCGGCCAAATTCTGGGGTATGGTAGGAAATCGAGACCACTACCCCACAAGTTCAGGCTACAGGATGTACCATCAGAGCTCACAATCACCAGTCTGCACAGGAATTGACTATCCTTCTCCAACATGGGAAACATACAGGTGCAAAGGGGTGGAAACCCATTGGATTAAATATCCAATGCCTCTACACAGGTCAAGGCAGAGTGTTTCCAGCCTTTCTGCCTGAACCACCACCTTTACTTAGTTGTGGTCTCTTTTCAGGGCTTCCCAGAAGAGATACCAGTGGGCCTTGCCCTGGTAACCTCTTCAGATTAGGGAAAAGGCAGGAGAACAGGGATCTGAAGCAAGATCAGTAAACAACTCCAAGTTTGTTTTATGGCTACTGTTTGCAGCAATATCTTCATTTTCAACATGTTCTTTAGCCTGCAGCTCAATTCTGGTCTCTGTCCTGGTTCCGAGCACAAGGCCATGATGAGTAACAGGTCTGTGCTAGGGACCTGCCCAGATATTTAAGGGCTTGGCCCAATGAATTCAAGCATAGGTGAATTTTTGGTGGCCCACGGAACGCAAATCCATCAGAGAGCAGTGTAGGCTTGGAGAGGCTGAAGCCTACAGATGAGATACTTCACAATGGTATTAAATAAATTGAACTAAAATTAATCAAATTGTAAATTGTCACTTTATTTTGTTTTTAAACTATATTTTATCCTTTTTTAATGCTTCAGAAAATTCATTCGCTGAGAACTTCAAGAACTTTGCACAATTTAAACAAACTGTAGATGAAACACGTACACTTTTGATTAAGAATTTGCTACTAAAAATGCCTTTAAATAGTTATCATGACTGGACCAACAAGTGCAATTCAATCATAAAACCAGCAACACTGAATATAATCACATTAGGGGCAATGTTTTAAAAACACTGAGGCAAATTTTCAAGTTTTTACAAGTATTACAGTCAGTAGCATTTACCTCTGAGCTGGTGTTACTTTAGTTATGCATCTGTTTCCATTTACTGTTAACTTCAGTTGACATTTCAGTGTGTGGCCAGATGTCTGTACATGATGCTTTTTATGTTTTTCAGAACAACAAAGTTGTCCAGAGTCCACACTTTGTGTCTTACTGATGTGATTTAATTTATTACTGGAGCAGTCGGCAAGAGGACAGACATCCAATTGTTTGTGTTAGATTTTAAATATGGTGTGTAGAATACTGTGGCTTACTTCAGTTATGTGAAAATTCAATGTACAACTTGACTATGGTCTCTTAGGATATTTTTAATATTTTGTAACCTTTAGCATCTTAATGTTTTAATGTTTCAGAGGTCTAATAATTTGCTTTTTCTACTTCAGTCACCAATTACCATCCATGTCGCAGGTCTGCATATCTGGAGCAGATTTGTGGAACTGCTCTTGTATGTGGAGAGACTGCACCTTTATTATAACAGCACAGCCTCTGGGATGGGTACCTGAAAAAATTGAAAATGCTTTTGCTTCTTTGATGAAATCGAGTTACTGCGTCGTTTCCAGATCTCTTTTGTGTTTCCATTTCAAACCAACATTTACTCTTGGATGCAGTTTTAATTTTTTTTAAATTCCTATATTTGAAGACTCGCCAAACCTAGGATGAGCAATGATGGAAAAAGTCAAGATGGAATCAAGCACCAATAATGTACAGTGATCACAGCTGACAGGGAGCTGAAGTTACGGGTCCTATTCCTCTAAAACAAGTCTTGCATTTCTTCAACAGTGGGATGTTAATGGGCATGGGAAAGAGAATGGGTTACAGTGAAATAAGTGGGAGCATGAGATTGCACTCAGCGCAAGTATAGACTTAGTGGGCTGAATGGGCTCCCATGTTGTACGTGAATGACATTGTGATTTACTGCACAGTAGATTACAGGGGGAGCATGTTAGCTTAAGTGAACCAAGCATCAGCAAAGGAGTGCAATGTCCAAGGCAGTTAGAAGGTCACAAAACAAGTTTCTTTTTCACATCTTATTGCATTTTGGATGTGCCCTTTTTCCATTCAGGTAGATATCTTTGCCCCCCCACCACCCAAGAGTTAAAGATGCTGATCATTTTTTTCCCATTTTTACTTTAGTTTCTATGTGTATGAATTTTGGAAAATGTATTTTTATTGCACCATTGTGTCTTGGACTGTTTTACAATGTTACTGAGGAAAAACTGACACCAAGCCATATATAAACGAAAAACTGAGGGCTGAGAAATGATGTTGGTTGAATGGATGGGTTTGGAGGTATCTGGGGAGGAGAGAGACAGAGGTTTTTGGAGTAAGTTCTGGGGCCAAGACATCTGAATGTATAACCACCAGCACCAGAGTACAGATAACTGGAAATGCATATGGGACCAAAATAGGAGCACAGGTGTTGATGAAGACTGGAGGTGCAAGGTTGGGATGACACTGGGATGAGCATCTGGGTTCACCTGTAACAAACTTTGAAGCTCTTGTGTGAATTAGCAGTCTGTTTTACATTCCCAGTGTAAAATGGACATTAGTATACCTTAACCCTTTGGTTATGGCACTCCCCACCCTGCTGAATGAGCTAGTGTGCCTTAACGCAATGTGCGATCACATCTTCATTCAGCAAACCATCAGGGGAGCTTCTTTTCTCTTGCTGATGCTCTATCATTTAAAACACACACACAGTGACAGAATCCATAATTACAGCATGAAAACATGTCAGCAAAAAAGTTTGAGACGGAAGACCCCAGCTGGATCCAGAGCACCTGAGATGTATATAAAACCTATTTTTGTCCTAACAAATGCTATTTTTGTAAATGGTTACACACAAAGTTTGGAACAAAGTGGGGTCATACCAGACATTGAAATCATTGAAAATAAAGCATATCTTGGTTTCTTTGGCACTCCGTCTCCATTCATGAAAGCTGTGTGTTTGTGTTATGTAATGAGAAAGAGTACTATGGGCAGTGCTTGAACCATGCATTGGCTGCAGAGGGACACTATGGAACAGTGGAATTTCAATGTAATGTCGATTAGGTTGTTAACATTGAGCTCCAACAATAAGGAACGGGTTAGTGGGGCTACAAAAGGCGCCACTGTGTAGACCATTCTCTTGCTGTTTTCCCACAGCCCTGCAACTTGTTCTCTCTCAAATTCCTTCTTGACAGGAAACTTCTGGGAATACACAGTAGGTTGGGCACAGATGTTTACTAGGTATCCCCTTGCATCCGCCTTGCATCTTCCCCTGAAATCTTAAACACATCCCCTGGTCCTCAGACAATTTGCTAAAAACAGCTTCCTGCTTTTTGCTGTCACAGTTTTGTACACTTCTATCCAATTCCCTCTGTCTTTGCAATGAGGAAAACAACTGCAGCTTCACTAGTCCAACTTAACAGCTGAAGTCCCTCAGCCACAGAACCATTCTAGTAAACCTTCCCTGCAACCTCTCTCACCCTGTTGTATCCTCCCAGAACTGAACAGAATACTCAAGGTCAAAAGCTTCAGATGCCCAAAAAGTCTGAAATCAAAACAACATGTTAGAAATACTCAGTAGGTCGGACAGCATCTGTGAAGAAAAAATTCAATATTTCAGCTTGCTGACCTTTCACCAGGACTGGGAAATATTAGACATAAAACAAGTTTTAAGTTGCAGAGAAAATGGAACAAACATTCCATCTCCAAAACTCAGCCGCACTCCCCCTGTCCCCAGTATATCCTTCCTTCCAATACCTCCAGAACTCTCTGCCCTAGCACTTGGTGGAAGCTGGATCATTAGAAATATGTAAGGAGGAGGTGGATAAGTATTTGATAGATTGAGGAATAGAGGCGTATGGAGAAATGACACAGAAGTGGAGTCGAGGCCGGTATAGATCAGCATGATCATGTTAAATGGTGGGGCAAGCTTGAAGGATCTCCTACTGTTCCTATTGTCTTGTTCCATGGGTAGGGAGGCCAGATCTGTACACTGCATTCCAAATGCCCTCTCACCAGGGGCTATATAATTAGAACAGGGCGTCTTGTACTCAGATCCTTTTGCAATATTGGCCAGTTTACCACTTGCCTTCTTTAGTGCTTGCTGAACCTGTAGGTTGACTTCCGGTGATGGATGTACAAGTACGTACGCCCATGTCTCTCCCAACACCAACACCTTTCAATCTCTCACCATTTGAAAATACATCAACTTGCTTTTTTTTTCAACCAAAGCAGATGAATTCACATTTTCTGCATTATATTCCACAATTGCTCCATCTGCCCTGCCCTTCTTTTCTCTCTGTTTCCACCAATCGCTCACCAGCCTCTATCTCCAGACTCGCACTTCCCCTCCTCCATCTGGTTCCAATTGCCCCTCATTTCCCTCACCTCACTTGGTTCCACCTATCACCTACCTGTCTAACCTCTCACCTCCGTATACTGGCTGTCTTCCACAAGCTCAGTCCTGATGCAGGGTCTTGACCTGAAAAGTCAACCATCACTTTGCCTCCACAGATGCCGCCCGACCCACTGAGTTCCTTCAGCAGTTTTGTTTGTTTATGTTCCAGGTTCCAGCACCTGCAGACCCTCATGCCTCCAACATTTCCACCACAGTTTGGGGGCCCATGGATAACCCCAACCAAGGTTTCCTACCCCCTGCTGTTTCTGAGCTCTGCCCACGTGGATTCCACTTCCAGATTCTCTGAGCTCAGTCCCTTCCACTCTCTCTCCACCCAACTCAGGGCTGGGACCAAGCTACGAATAACAACTGTGCCAGCCAGAGGTTCTGGACGCTCCCTCAGCACTGCCCCTCACACAACCCCTCCCCTCCCTCAGCACTGCCCCTCACCCTGCCCCTCCCCTCCCTCAGCACTGCCCCTCTCCCAACCGCTCCCCTCCCCTCCCTCAGCACTGCCCCTCTCCCAACCACTCCCCTCCCTCAGCACTGCCCCTCACCCAACCCCACCCCTCCCTGAGCACTGCCCCTCACCACGCCCCTCCCCTCCCTCAGCACTGCCCCTCACCCAACCCCTCCCCTCCCTCAGCACTGCCCCTCACACAAACCCTCCCCTCCCTCAGCACTGCCCCTCACCCAACCCCACCCCTCCCTCAGCACTGCCACTCACACAACCCCTCCCCTCCCCTCCCTCAGCACTGCACCTCTCCCAACCCCACCCCTCCCTCAGCACTGCCCCTCACCCAACCCGTCCCCTCCCTCAGCACTGCCCCTCACACAACCCCTCCCCTCCCTCAGCACTGCTCCTCACCCAACCCCACCCCTCCCTCAGCACTGCTCCTCACACAACCCATCCCCTCCCCTCCCTCAGCACTGCCCCTCACCCAACCCAACCCCTCCCTCAGCACTGCCCCTCACCCAAACCCACCCCTCCCTCAACACTGCCCCTCACCCTGCCCCTCCCCTCCCTCAGCACTGCCCATCACCCCACCCCGCCCCTCCCCTCCCTCAGCACTGCCCCTCTCCCAACCCCACCCCCCCCTCAGCACTGCCCCTCACCCAACTCCTCCCCTCCCTCAGCACTGCGCCTCACACAACCCCACCCCTCCCTCAGCACTGCCCCTCACACAACCCCACCCCTCCCTCAGCACTGCCCCTCACCCAACCCCACCCCTCCCTCAGCACTGCCCCTCTCCCAACCCCTCCCCTCCCCTCCCTCAGCACTGCCCCTCACCCTGCCCCTCCCCTCACTCAGCACTGCCCCTCACACAACCCCTGCCCTCCCTCAGCACTGCCCCTAACCCAACCCCTCCCCTCCCTCGGCACTGCCCCTCACCCAACACCTCCCCTCCCTCAGAGCTGCCCCTCACACAACCACTCCCCTCCCTCAGCACTGCCCCTCACCCAACCACTCCCCTCCCCTCCCTCAGCACTGCCCCTCACACAACCCCTCCCCTCCCTCAGCACTGCCCCTCACACAACCTCTCCCCTCCCTCAGCACTGCCCCTCACCCAACCCCTCCCCTCCCTCAGCAGTGCCCCTCACCCAACCCCTCCCCTCCCCTCCCTCAGCATTGCCCCTCACCCTGCCCCTCCCCTCCCTCAGCACTGCCCCTCACCCAACCCCACCCCTCTCTCAGCACTGCCCCTCACCCAACTCCTCCCCTCCCTCAGCACTGCCCCTCACACAACCCCTCCCCTCCCTCAGCACTGCCCCTCTCCCAACCCCACCCCTCCCTCAGCACTGCCCCTCACCCTGCCCCTCCCCTCCCTCACAACTGCCCCTCACCCAACTCCTCCCCTCCCTCAGCACTGCCCCTCACACAACCCCTCCCCTCCCTCAGCACTGCCCCTCTCCCAACCCCACCCCTCCCTCAGCACTGCCCCTCACCCTGCCCCTCCCCTCCCTCACAACTGCCCCTCACCCTGCCCCTCCCCTCCCTCAGCACTGCCCCTCCCCAACCCCACCCCTCCCTCAGCACTGCCCCTCACCCAACTCCTCCCCTCCCTCAGCACTGCCCCTCACACAACCCCTCCCGTCCCCTCCCTCAGCACTGCCCCTCACACAACCCCTCCCCTCCCTCAGCACTGCCCCCACCCAACCCCTCCCCTCCCCTCCCTCAGCACTGCCCCTCACCCTGCCCCTCCCCTCACTCAGCACTGCCCCTCACACAACCCCTCCCCTCCCTCAGCACTGCCCCTCACCCAACCCCGCCCCTCCCTCAGCACTGCCCCTCTCCCAACCCCACCCTACCCTCAGCACTGCCCCTCACCCAACCCCTCCCCTCCCTCAGCACTGCCCCTCACCCAACCCCTCCCCTCCCTCAGCACTGCCCCTCACCCAACCCCACCCCTCCCTCAGCACTGCCCCTCTCCCAACCCCTCCCCTCCCCTCCCTCAGCACTGCCCCTCACCCTGCCCCTCCCCTCACTCAGCACTGCCCCTCACACAACCCCTGCCCTCCCTCAGCACTGCCCCTCACCCAACCCCTCCCCTCCCTCGGCACTGCCCCTCACCCAACCCCTCCCCTCCCTCAGAGCTGCCCCTCACACAACCACTCCCCTCCCTCAGCACTGCCCCTCACCCAACCACTCCCCTCCCCTCCCTCAGCACTGCCCCTCACACAACCCCTCCCCTCCCTCAGCACTGCCCCTCACACAACCTCTCCCCTCCCTCAGCACTGCCCCTCACCCAACCCCTCCCCTCCCTCAGCAGTGCCCCTCACCCAACCCCTCCCCTCCCCTCCCTCAGCATTGCCCCTCACCCTGCCCCTCCCCTCCCTCAGCACTGCCCCTCACCCAACCCCACCCCTCTCTCAGCACTGCCCCTCACCCAACTCCTCCCCTCCCTCAGCACTGCCCCTCACACAACCCCTCCCCTCCCTCAGCACTGCCCCTCTCCCAACCCCACCCCTCCCTCAGCACTGCCCCTCACCCTGCCCCTCCCCTCCCTCACAACTGCCCCTCACCCAACTCCTCCCCTCCCTCAGCACTGCCCCTCACACAACCCCTCCCCTCCCTCAGCACTGCCCCTCTCCCAACCCCACCCCTCCCTCAGCACTGCCCCTCACCCTGCCCCTCCCCTCCCTCACAACTGCCCCTCACCCAACTCCTCCCCTCCCTCAGCAGTGCCCCTCACCCAACCCCTCCCCTCTCCTCCCTCAGCATTGCCCCTCACCCTGCCCCTCCCCTCCCTCAGCACTGCCCCTCACCCAACCCCACCCCTCCCTCAGCACTGCCCCTCACCCAACTCCTCCCCTCCCTCAGCACTGCCCCTCACACAACTCCTCCCCTCCCTCAGCACTGCCCCTCACACAACCCCTCCCGTCCCCTCCCTCAGCACTGCCCCTCACACAACCCCTCCCCTCCCTCAGCACTGCCCCCACCCAACCCCTCCCCTCCCCTCCCTCAGCACTGCCCCTCTCCCAACCCCACCCATCCCTCAGCACTGCCCCTCACCCAACCCCTCCCCTCCCTCAGCACTGCCCCTCACCCAACTCCTCCCCTCCCTCAGCACTGCCCCTCACCCTGCCCCTCCCCTCCCTCAGCACTGCCCCTCACCCAACCCCACCCCTCCCTCAGCACTGCTCCTCACACAACCCCTCCCCTCCCTCAGCACTGCTCCTCACCCAACCCCACCCCTCCCTCAGCACTGCTCCTCACACAACCCCTCCCCTCCCCTCCCTCAGCACTGCCCCTCACTCTGCCCCTCCCCTCCCTCAGCACTGCCCCTCACCCAACCCCACTCCTCCCTCAGCACTGCCCCTCTCCCAACCCCTCCCCTCCCCTCCCTCAGCACTGCCCCTCACCCTGCCCCTCCCCTCACTCAGCACTGCCCCTCACACAACCCCTCCCCTCCCTCAGCACTGCCCCTCACCCAACCCCGCCCCTCCCTCAGCACTGCCCCTCTCCCAACCCCACCCTACCCTCAGCACTGCCCCTCACCCAACCCCTCCCCTCCCTCAGCACTGCCCCTCACCAAACCCCTCCCCTCCCTCAGCACTGCCCCTCACACAACCCCTCCCCTCCCCTCCCTCAGCACTGCCCCTCACCCAACTCCTCCCCTCCCCTCCCTCAGCACTGCCCCTCACACAACCCCTCCCCTCCCTCAGCACTGCCCCTCACCCAACCCCTCCCCTCCCTCAGCACTGCCCCTCACCCAACCCCTCCCCTCCCCTCCCTCAGCACTGCCCCTCACCCAACTCCTCCCCTCCCTCAGCACTGCCCCTCACCGAACCCCACCCCTCCCTCAGCACTGCCCCTCACCCTGCCCCTCCCCTCCCTCAGCACTGCCCCTCACCCAACTCCTCCCCTCCCTCAGCACTGCCCCTCACCCTGCCCCTCCCCTCCCTCAGCACTGCCCCTCTCCCAACCCCTCCCCTCCCTCAGCACTGCCCCTCACCCTGCCCCTCCCCTCCCTCAGCACTGCCCCTCACACAACCCCTCCCCTCCCTCAGCACTGCCCCTCACCCAACCCCACCCCTCCCCTCCCTCAGCACTGCCCCCTCCCAACCCCACCCCTCCCTCAGCACTGCCCCTCAGCCAACCCCTCCCCTCCCCTCCCCTCCCTCAGCACTGCCCCTCACACAACCCCACCCCTCCATCAGCACTGCCCCTCACCCAACCCCTCCCCTCCCTCAGCACTGCCCCTCACACAACCCCTCCCCTCCCTCAGCAATGCCCCTCACACAACCCCTCCCCTCCCCTCCCCTCCCTCAGCACTGCTCCTCTCCCAACCCCACCCCTCCCTCAGCACTGCTCCTCTCCCAACCCCACCCCTCCCTCAGCACTGCTCCTCTCCCAACCCCACCCCTCCCTCAGCCCTGCCCCTCACCCAATCCCACCCCTCCCTCAGCACTGCCCCTCACACAACCCCTCCCCTCCCTCAGCACTGCTCCTCACCCAACCCCTCCCCTCCCTCAGCACTGCCCCTCTCCCAACCCCTCCCCTCCCCTCCCTCAGCACTGCCCCTCACCCTGCCCCTCCCCTCCCTCAGCACTGCCCCTCACACAACCCCTCCCCTCCCTCAGCACTGCCCCTCACCCAACCCCACCCCTCCCCTCCCTCAGCACTGCCCCTCACACAACCCCTCCCCTCCCTCAGCACTGCCCCTCTCCCAACCACTCCCCTCCCTCAGCACTGCCCCTCAGCCAACCCCTCCCCTCCCCTCCCCTCCCTCAGCACTGCCCCTCACACAACCCCATCCCTCCCTCAGCACTGCCCCTCACCCAAACCCTCCCCTCCCCTCCCTCAGCACTGCCCCTCACACAACCCCTCCCCTCCCTCAGCAATGCCCCTCACACAACCCCTCCCCTCCCCTCCCTCAGCAGTGCCCCTCACACAACCCCTCCCCTCCCTCAGCACTGCCCCTCACCCAACCCACCCCTCCCTCAGCACTGCCCCTCACCCAACCCCACCCCTCCCTCAGCACTGCCCCTCACACAACCCCTCCCCTCCCTCAGCACTGCCCCTCTCCCAACCACTCCCCTCCCTCAGCACTGCCCCTCACCCAACCCCTCCCCTCCCCTCCCTCTGCAGTGCCCCTCACACAACCCTTCCCCTCCCCTCCCTCAGCACTGCCCCTCTCCCAACCCCTCTCCTCCCCTCCCTCAGCACTGCTCCTCACCCAACCCCACCCCTCCCTCAGCACTGCCCCTCACCCAACCCCGCCCCTCCCTCAGCTTTACTCCTCCATTAGCTCCTCCTCAAGTGCTGGTCCCAACACAATGCTGGATTGTGAAGTGCTGGATAACAAACATTTCACGGTATTCTTGTGATAATTCTGTTCCCTTTTATGTTTTGAACGAAGTTAAACCGCGTGAATATTTCTTACGATTGAAAATGTTGCATAAAGTTCATCACCCCAGCGGAGGGCTTGGATTGCGGCCCAGTTTCGACTTCGCCAGGAATAGACCGCGCTGGAGCTTGTTTCTGGGTGAACGTGTGCTCGAGGTGTTGGACCTGGCACTTCATGCTCCGTGTTACTGGGCCGGACGTTTTCCTGGAATCAAGGGCGGTCTGACTGGCAGCAGTATTTGTGTTACACCCTTAGATGGTACAGTCAGCTGAAATATACAATTGTCAAACAGACTGAGTGGGAATCATAGAGCCATGGAGAGAGACAGCACGGAAACAGGCCCTTCGGCCCACCGAATCCGTACTCACCCTCAACCACTCAGGTACACTGATCCATTCGTTCACCTGCCCCCAGATTCTACCACTCTCGGACACACTGGCCGATAACCCATCAACCCGCACGTCTTTGG
The DNA here is from genome assembly GCF_009764475.1 of Pristis pectinata. Lineage (NCBI taxonomy): Eukaryota > Metazoa > Chordata > Chondrichthyes > Rhinopristiformes > Pristidae > Pristis > Pristis pectinata. The sequence goes on from NC_067424.1 coordinate 35,563,110, forward strand.
GAGGTGGGAGGAATCCGGAGCACCCGGGGGAAACCCATGGGGTCACAGGGAGAACGTGCAAACTCCACACAAGCAGCACCCGAGGTCAGGATCGAACTCAGATCTCTGACACGGCGAGGCAGCAGCTCTACCAGCTGGTGGGTGCACATGACTCCAGCTGTTCAAAGGAACTAACATCTGGAGACCTGACCGGGCTCCTTCAGAACCAACAGCAGGCAGCCCAAGCACCTCGCAAAGTCTGCAGTGCACAATAACTAATGGCGAGTGCTTCTTCACAGGACCGAACTGCTGAGGTATTCATTCAATGGGGGTCTCAGTGTTGACTCCACTGGAAGCATCAGGTATGGCGGTGGCCGGTCACCCAAGAAGAGTCAGAGATGTTTGGGACAGGCGACAGAGACATCCCCGTCCCACCTAATCGTCGGAGCCACCACATCCTCACGGATGGGCTGTGTATTCAGAAGCTCGGGTTTCCCAAGGCCGCTATCACTTGAGATTTCTGACATTCTGTGAAGACCTTCAGCCGACACCTTCCCAGGCCCGTCCGGGAAGAAGGTCACGTCGATTGCGATGTTCCTCATCGTGGGATCTTTCCTTGCGGCCGCAGCAGGTCCCTGCCACGGACCGTGTTTGTTACTCTTTTATGCATAAGGCAGGTTACAGGCACGGTGTTCATGAAGAAGTGATTTCAGCCACATTGGAGAGTCCAGCACGGTGGTGCAAGGGGAAGAGCCGCTGCCTCACAGCACAGGAGACGACGGTTCGATCCTGACCTCCGGCGCTGGAGGAGTTTGCATGTTCTCCCTGTGACCACGTGGGTTTCCCCCCACATCCCAAAGATGTGCGGGTAAATTGCCCCTAGCGTGTGGGTGAGTTGCAGAATCGGGTATACGTTGATGGGAATGAGAATAAAATGGATAAAAAGAGGATTAGATTCGTGTACATTGTTGCCTGAATCAGCTCTGCAGTAAACCCCAAGGAGACGAGGAGAGAGACCTCACCAGATGCTCGCTGCACAACTGTACCAACCGATAACAACAGCCGCTGGTGGAAACGCAAGGAGACCTGTAGCCCACGGGTCAGGAGGCGAACTTTGAGGGAACAGTGGTGAGAGTACTAAAGCGTGTGTCCTTGCTGGGGATCGGCAATCCCTTAGTTGAGTGCGGAATCCAGGCATCAGTCACACAGTGAATCAGGGAATCTTCAAAGGAACAGACATAAAGACCCTGCAAAATTAAACTTCCCACCGACATTGGACGCACGCCTTGCAGCTCCAGAGACCCGGGTTCGAACCTGACCTCCGGTGCTGTCTGTTTGGAGATTTTACCCCGTGGGTTTCCCCCGAGGGTGCTCCCAAATCCTGGCTGGCCGCTGTAAATTGCCCCTAGGGGTAGAATCTGGGAGGGTTTGGTGGGGTGGTTGATGGGAATGCAGGAAAGAATAAAATTGGTCAGCGAGGATTCGGTGGGCCGAAAAGGGCCTGTTTCCGTGCTGTACCTATAAACACCCAATGTATGAAATGCCGTGACGATCTGCCAAGTAGGTCCACCAGCAGTGAACACAAGCACTGAATTCCTGCTCCAGTCACTTCAGTGACGTGCTGCAACATCGCCCTATTACCTGATGAGCAGGAACTCGATTAGGAAACTTCTGCAGAAGGTGTACTTTATGGCAGTTCCTCCGCTCTGCCCAGATCACCCGACATATCATCCGAGGTCAGGGAATCTGTGTGGAGATTCTTCCCCCTCGGGGTGGGTGGGGTGGTCGTCACTGCAGCCACTCTGTCCCGGGCTCTTCTTGGGCGTGTGAACCAGAGACTCCCAGTGCCTCTGGCTCACAGGAGCTCCCTCCCAGCATGTCACAGTCACAGCACCGAAACAGGTCATTCGGCCCACTGAGTCCGCACCGATTTAAGAGGACATGGGGTTAAAGTGAGAGGGGAAAGATTTAAAGGGGCAAATTCACACAGAGGGTGGTGGGTACATGGAACGAGCTGCCAGAGGAAGTGGTGGAGGCGGGTACAATTACAATGTTTGGAAGACATTTGGACAGGTGCATGGACAGGAAAGATTTAGAGGGATATGGGCCAAACACAGGCAAATGGGACTTGCTCAGGAGGGCATCTTGGTCGGTTTGGGCAAGTTGGGCCATTCTGTGTGACTCTATTATCCACCCATTTGCACTAATCCTGCCTTAATCCCATTCTTTTAATTCTCCTCACATTCTTATCAACTCCACCCTCCCCTCTCCCCCCCCCCCCCCCCCCCCCCCCCCCCCCCCCAAGATTCTACCGCTCACCTACATACTAGGAGCAGCTTACACCGACCCGCAGGTCTTTGGGATTGGGAGGAAACCGGAGCAGCAGAGCAAGCCCGTGTGGTCACTGAGAGAAACTCCACACCAGAGGTCAGTGCCTGGCGCTGTCAGGCAGCGTCTCTACCAGCTGTGTCACGGCACTCACCGCTTTTCTTATCGGAACTTGACATCCCGTTGAGTGAGTGTGGGAGCTCTCTCCCTCCCCAGTCTCACTCTCCTCCGTGGCAAGCGTCTAGTGACCATGGGGTCACCCTTTAAGAGGTGATGCCCTTCTCTGAATACTGTGCAGCTAAGTACCGGGAGCTGTGTTAAAATTGGTGAAGCCCCCATCAGGAATCACCCAGGGTTTGGGGCTTGTTTCGTGGTATAAACAAGCCTGATGTAGTTTCAAACTGGAACTTGGCCAATCTTTGCAGTTTTTGGTTGCAGGGAACCTACTAGGTTTTAACCTTAATCTCAACCACACTTTTAGCACAGGATGAATCGCTGCAATCACTCTCAAGACGCCTGAATTCAAAACCTATTGTACAAGCATGGCGCTGTGAGAAAGATTGTTTAAACTTGTACACCCAACTTTTTTTTGGCTAAAGTTATAATACAGTGAAATAAAAACCATTAGGGGTTACTTTTCAAAGTATAAGATTTGATCTTGAAGCCTCAATTCAACAGTCACAGTTGCAGGATTATGCCTGGTTTCAAATCAATTAAAGTGGAGTACAAATTAAGTGGAGTACAACTAACAATTTCTATTGCTTCATGTGGGATAATTTGAACAAAAAACTGTGGCCTGTCTTAAATCAATGCATAAACCATAATTAGTTCATTTTTTGTTCTTCCAAGACTTATTACTGCAAATCCTGAAAAGCCTTAAGTTTTTGGTAAATAATCAGAGATTGTAAATTCCATTGAGAGAAGAAAAAGTGCTTAATGACAAATAATTAAAATTTAATGGTGGGTTGAAAAAGTAAGACAGGGAAAAGTTAGGTTTTTTTCCCCCTTTGTTACAAGTTTCGGGAGTTATTTGGTTTTCAATTTGTGTCCCTTTGTAAAGCCTGCGGGAACATTTCAGATTCCCCATGCGTAGGAAGTCTCACCCATTGCGTTTTTGTATAAGAAAGCAGTAAGATTTGTTTCAACGTGAAAATTCATCTTCTAGATTTACTCAATATTCCTACAGGTCCAGTAAAACCGGCATCCAATGATTGGGAAGATCCTGACAATCCGGCATCTGGTTCACTTATTAGTCTGAGATGGGAGCTAGGGTTCCAGAGTGTAAGTGGAGTGTGGGTTAGAGCCGGGAACCTGGAGTGGGGCTGGGGTCAGGGTCTGTAGAGCCTGAGCCGGGGTTGGGCCGAGAACACCATGGATCAGGAAGGCGCAACATACACTCTGCTGGAGGAACTCAGCGGGTCGATCAGCATTGGGGGGGGGCGGGGGGGGGGGGGGGGGGGAAGCTGTCGATGTTTCACGTCGAAACCCTGCATCAGGACTGAGAGTGGAGATAGCCAGTATAAAGAGGGGGGGGGGAGTGCTGGAGTTGGGAGACATGACAGAAGAAGGCAGACAAAAAGAAGATGGAGCCTGGAAGGACAGAGGAAATGCAGGAGAGGTCTTCGTCGAGGGGAAGGCACGTTTTCTCGAAGAAGGGGGATATCTCAGATGTCTTGGAACAGAAGGTCTCATCTTACGAGCAGATGCGGCAGAGACGTAGAAATTGGGAGGAAGGGATGGCATCCTTACAAAAACGCAGGGTTGCAGAAGGTAGTTGTGGGAGTTGGTGGGTCTATAATAAATGTCAGTGGATAGTTTGTCTCCTGAGATGGAGATAGATCTTGGAAGGGAAGAGAAGGGAGAAGCCTCTCTGCTTCCATTCGCCAGCCACCTGCCCACTGCCGCCACACTCTCCAGAGCAGCCCACAGTCTGCTCATTATCCCCTGGCCACACACTCCTGTAGTTGCATTATGTTTAACCACGGTATGCTGTCATCTCCCTCCACTGGCTCTCCGAGGGCTGGGTTGGGGGGAGGGAAGGGAGGTCTAATGGAGACACAAGAGATTCTTGCAGACGCTGGAATCTGGAGAGAGACACACACAAAGTGCTGGAGGAACTCAGCAGGTCGGGCAGCATCTGTGGAGGGAAATAAACAGTCGACGTTTCAGGTCGAGACCCTTCATCGGGACTGGAATGGAAGAGGGCAGAAGCCGGACTAAGAAGGTCTAATGGATGTGGGAAGGACGAGAGGTAAGCTTCCAGCACTCGTTTCAAAATTTGCTCGTCCACTGGGTATGATGGATCTTTGTTGGCAAAGCGACAGTTGAGACCCAGAAGTGTGGTTACGTTTCCGTTAATGCTTTGCAGACACCAACTGAAGCTCAGACCACAGACCAAAAGCAGATGTTCGACTTTACTGCCAGCTGCGAATTCCTTCCCCTATCCCACGCCTCAAAAGCTCGCATTGCAAGGAGAATCTCCTCATTGCACTGCGGAAGTGACGGGTAATTGAGAACAGAGTGATGCAAGGAAGCTCCGGCCAACACTCCCTTGTGCACAGAACACAGAATGCTGGCACACACGAGCAGCAGGTAACAGGGAAGGTGAATGAAGTGCCGGCCCTTCATCGTCGCGGTGACTACATCCTGGATCTCGCCACCCAATAGCGACCACGGAGCCCCTTGCCCACACCCAGTGGTGTCAAGGGAGCCCCACCATCATCTAATAACATGCAGGGAGCACCTTCACCGGAAGGACAACATCAGTTGGCGATGGTGACTCACCCAGAGGATGGTTCTCTATTGCAATATGCAGAGAGTGAAGTACAAACTTGGGGAGGAACTCAGCGGGTCGAGCAGCATCGGTGGGTGGGGTGGGGTGGAGGGAAACATCCAACGTCCATATCTTGGGCCGAGATCCTGCATCAGGATTCAGGGTTTAGACCCGAAGCATCAACAATTCCTTCGTCCAGCAGATTGGGTTTTTGTTTTGCTTCAGATTCCTGCCTCTCCAATGAGTAAAATATACTGGCTACATCCACATTTGGAAATGTGAATTAAAAACAACACAACTCCATTTTTTCTGCTCCATGGAGTACATCAGAACCAGACGTCCACACTCCATGGTACACTCCAACATACATTCCCCACATACCACACTATCAATCATTAGAGATCCCCACCATCCGGGCCATGCCATCTTCTCACAGCTACCATCGGGCAGGAGGTACAGAAGCCTGAAGTCCCACACCACCAGGTTCAGCTACTTCTGTTCAACCATTCAGTTCTTGAACCAACCTGCACAACCCTAATCACCAACTCAGTACAGCAACACTATGACCACTTTGCACTACAATGGATTTCTTTTGTTCTAATTGTAGTCTTTCTTGTATAATTTTGTGTGAATGTTGTGTATCTGATGCTCTGTGCCTGTGATGCTGCTGCAAATAAGTTTTTCATTGCACCTGTGCACACATGAACTCGTGCAGACGACAATTGACTCGACTTTGACTTTGTGTAACACTCAGTCACTATTATATCCATTGCTCTCTGCCACATCCACTCACTAACACACACACACATACACCTGGTGGACCAAAATTGTCTGAACAATCCCCTGTTACACAACCAGTTGCAAAGTGGAAGACACCACACAGAGATCTGCTAAATATATTTATTCACTGAAAGGTGTAAAATACAATACTGATAAAAAGTGTTTCTATGTATAGACACATACAAACCGCTATCAAAATGTGGCCTCTTTCCACGAGCTGGTATACAAGACAGTAGCACACCCGGTCAGAGACTGGGCACAGCTCTGCCGAGTACACCTTAGGCTCTGACTATGCATCGTCCATCCAGCGTTAACTCAGTACACAGGCAGGCAGCCTGATGATGGGTACAGACCTCAGCTCCAACGTGCACAGCTGCCCAAAACCCAGCTGGTGTCAGGGAAGGTATGCTGGGCTTTAAGGGCAAGGTGTCCAGAAGTCTTTTAAAATGTAAACTGAACACAACATGCTTCCCCCCCCCCCCCCCCCACCCCGCCCCTGAAGTCCATTTTTTCAGCTTAATCTTGTTTTGGGCTCAGCATAGGCGGCAGTCCACTGACACCAGGCCTGTTGAGTAGGGAGTCCCAGGGGGACACACTATAAAGCTACAGTATGATACATCATCCATGCCCAGTACAAGGTCTGAGGTGGTTAGGTGACAATATTGGTGCAGTCTCTATAGCTGCAGTCCCATGAGTATGGTGGGGGGAGTTTAAGACCACTGCTGCTCACAGAAAAAAAAGCTGAACATTAAACAGTGCCAAAGATCCCAGATTTCATGTAATAAGAACATCTCAAATTTATTCAGTTACAACTCATTTTTAATTACAAACTAGATCACAACAAGGTATGCACCTCATAATTTGAAGCAGTTCTGTAAGGTAGCAGGGATGCAACCTTGCAGGCTCCCTGTCAAGGCACGGCCCACACTCAGACATGGGAGGGGAAGTAGAGCATCAAGGCAACAGTCGGATTGTCAAGTGTGGATCACTCGCTTTAACACACACCTCCTAGATTATCTCGGTTAATGACCGATCTCCTGGACCATCTGGGAGAAAAAAACCAAGAACGTTCTCTGCCCTTTCACAATTGTCAATGGATTCAGGATGCAATGGGGGCACTGGAACTGGTAAAACTGCATTTGGGGTAGGAGTCCAGAGCACTGGGGGCAATTGCAGGGCCCATGAATGAACAACCGATAGGGTTCAGGTAGCTGGAAAGAGAAGTCATTTGAGAAGACCTTCCAAAGTATGGTCCCACCAGAGAGGGCAAACCTAACAGATGGACATTCTCATGATCAGGAACCACGAGGTAACTTGGCAACTTACCTTTCCTGACAACATCAGATTTAAAAAAAATCTTTTTCCTTAGCTTTCCACACAAAAGCTTGACATTGTAAATACAAATCCCAATTCCTGCTTACCTTTCAGCTGCATTGGAGAGATTGAATGGCTCAGAGTGTTCTGATGTTACCAAAACTAGTCCCAACTTCAGAAGTGGAGGAGGAAGTGCTGAAACCCAACATTCTGGGCTCTATTATGATGCCTGCTCTGTCTGCAAAACCCACCCCTGACCAGCTGAGCTGGTTAGGCAGTTATCATTCACAACCAGACTGGGCAGTGAACAGACCTATTGACCCACGGCATAACACCGCAGGATTGGCCTCTGAAGGTCGGGTCCCAGTTTTTGTTGTGGCAACGAACAGAGTGCCCTTCACCTAGCTAATGGGCCTTTTCAAAAATAGGACTCAAGAGATTCCAACTGAGGAGAGCCAGGATCTGCTTCTCTTTCAGTTGCGCGTAGTGTTCAACCGAGCTACAGACAGGAGTACTTGAAATGGAAAGCGCCCCATTCCCCACTGCCAACAGCCTCACTCATAATAGTCACTAAAACTAAAACAAAAGTGGATGCATTGACTGTGGAAATGGGACAGAGGCACTGACGCCTCATCAAAGAACAGGGGCCTGCTCTGGTTTACTGGATCTTCTCAGTAAAAGTGAGCAAAGACAGAAAACAAGAGGACAGTCACTGACACTCATTTGGAAAACTAATTCCTCGTTGGGACTTGTCATGGACGGAAGGATCAGCCCAGCCGCAGAGGAAAGGCGCAGCTATTTAAGCAGGGCTGTTCATCCTCAAACAATGTTAGGACTTCTGCAGTGGGCTCTCAGCCTGGGTTATTGGTGCAGAGCATCTCGTGTGCCCCAGCGATGAGTGCTCTGGATCCCTCTCACTCACACCCAGGAATCCCTCCAATTCTGGATGACAATTGTGTGTGCACCAGGGGGATTTGAGAGGGGGAGCTGTCATCTCCCAAGCTGCCAATGGCCAGAGCTCTCTCCCCTTTCCATCTCCCCCTCTTGAAAAGATCCAAGCTTCTCTCGCGCAACTGATAGAGAGTCAGGCAGCTCCCTTGGCAATCCACACTGATGCTCCTCTTTACGCCTCTGCTCAGATAGACCAACACATAGCAAATAAGACCCAGTGTGCATGAAGCTGATGGATTCAAAAAAGGTCCAAATCACAACCCCTCAGACCAAAGGTGAAATGTAGCAAATCCGTATCCCCACCCCCCCTCCCTCCACTCAACAGGTCTGGCAAGAGTCCAAGTGACATGTGTCCATTTTAGGCTCTCTGCCATATAGTCCTTAGTCAGATTTGTCCTTCTTCTTGGCAGTGAAAGGTACTTTGCTGGCCACGGTGGAGCCCACTGTCGAGACACCTCCCGCCACGGCGGACATGCCACCTTTCACCAGTCCCACGCCAACCGCTGGCACAGAGGTAACAGCCGTCTTGGTTGCCGACAGCCCCTTGCCACCCAGCCACACCACGCCTCCTACTGTGGCACCGACGGCTCCCTTGGTGATGTTGTAGAGACCGCCAGTGACTTTCCAAATCATTCCGCCTTCTGTCTTGGGATGATCCTTTGAAGAGTCGGGAACTGGGAAGGAGAAATAAAAAGGTCAGTGGTCAGGTGAAAACCCAGTGTCACTGGGGAATCACCACAGCAACCAGCTCAGTTGTTGGATTTACCCTTTTTCTCCAACCCTAGGGTACCAATGCCAGCTGAAAGGAATAAACAGCCTGCATTTATACAGCACCTTTCATTACTACTTCATGTCCCCGAGCACCTTACAACATGGGAACTATAGCAACCAAGTTGGTATTGGTTTATTATTGTCACTTGTACCGAGGTACAGTGAAAAAACTTGTCTTGCATACCGATTGTACAGATCAATTCATTACACAGTGCAGTTACATTGAGTTAGTACAGAGTGCACTGAGGTAGTACAGGTAAAAACAATAACAGTACAGAGTAAAGTGTCACAGCTACAGAGAAAGTGCAGTGCAATAAGGTGCAAGGTCACACAAAGTTCTCTCAACTAGCAATGAGATAATAACCAGATATTCTCTTTCTAGGAATAAGTTAAAAAATAAAACTTCTTGGGGATCTCCTTGTTCCTCCTCTAAATAGAGCCTTGGGACCTGTTTATCTAAGAGGGCCTTTCTCCACGTGGAAGTTGGAACCTCTGACAGTACAGCCTGTCTCACAGCAGCACCGGAAAGTCAGCTTACGTCAAAGTGTCAGGTCTCTGGACTTGGACTCACAACCTTTGGGCAGGGTCCGGTGTGCTGCTCCCGAGCAAATGGCAAGATGTGGGTGGACCACAGCAGACACCGTCCCTGGCCACCTTCAGCTACCTCCGGCTCCGGGGGATCTCGACTGGTGTGTGGCAGGAACATCAGCGCGTTCCTGATAAAGCAAAGCTCAGATTGAGCATTGTCCAACTATTCCCCTGCAATATAGATAATGCCAAGGTTTCATGGTACATATTGATCATCTCTCGGAGAACTCTGCTATCCTCGTACTTATCCGTGGTTAAGTGCATCCACCAACATCTCCACTACATTACCGTTGAGTTTTAATTCCCAGCTGGACCGAAATGCTATTAAATTAGGACAGTGCAAAGAATAGGCTGGACTTGTGTTGAATACAGAAGACAGAGGGCGATCTAATCAAGGTGATTAAAGGAACAGATAGCTGGCAAGGAAATAACTCCTGGAGAGCCCACAAGATTTGGCCATAGTCTTAAACTTAGAACCAACCCATTCAGGGATGGTGTTAGGAAATATATTCTCTGCTAACAGGTCAGTGAACATCTGGAACTCTCCTCTCAGAGAGCTGGCGAGGCCTGGGTTCAATTAAAAACTCTCAGAAATGAGATGGAAAGGGTTTTGAGAGTATTCAGGGATCTGTACCAAGGATAATAGATGGAGTTGAAATGCAAATCAGTCATGATCCAACTGAACAGACTGAGGGAAGTGAATGGCTTCAGGATGTGAAAGCTGAAAACCTGATTCCTTTGTTTAAAGCACTTGATGTTGATTCAGGAACGTGCACTTCCATAGCAGCAACCCTCCATCTCGGCTAATTCTGCTGCCTGACTCAAATAGCAGGGTATTTGCTCTACACGGGCAGGAAAAGGGCATCGCCCCAGGCTACCGCCACACCAGCTGTGGCCCATTAGTTATCGAGCAATGCGCCTCCAATTTGGGGAATGGCCATGTCCCAAGGTAACCACAATAAGGAAGAGGTGAACCTATGCGCTGGATTCTCTCTTCACTAGTTTCCAGTTAGCAGATTGACTTTGTTACCTTCTGGTTCACCCTCCAGAACATTTTCCTCCTTGGTGCTTTGGGATGGTGATCGGTTCATTTCTGCGCCGTTCACAACCTGTAACGACAAGGAAGAGGGGTAATTCCGTAAAATGTTCTGTAGAGAGCGTGGAACAAGAGGTGGCCGCATAACCTATCCAGCAATTACTGCGACACACACTGCCGGACATCTATGGGGGCAAAGGAACTGTCGACATTTCAGATGGGGGTCCTGCATCAGGACTGATTACTCCAGCACATCCGATCTTCAACTGCACTTCATCGCATTTGTCTTCGACACAAGGATACACCAGATTCTCCGCCGTCTCACACTATTTCTCCATGCCCCCTACTAGTGAAAAGATTTGCTCTTTCTGCATCTGTGACCTTTCTTCTCTTCCTATTGCTTCAACCCTCTAAAAGAACTCTACAGCCTTTGAGATCAAGGCTTCTGTGAGCTCATACCCACAGACTGTAGGGCATTGAAATTATTTCTGGGGCAGGAGGGAACTGTGTCAACTTGTCCCAAGCAGAACAAGGTCATTGTTAACTGCAGCAGGGTGGGTGGTCTTAAGGTAATAAGGGAGGGGGATAAAAAGAAAAATAAAGCAGTGTAAATGGGTTGGAATAGAATGCAAGTTATACAAGAAATAAGAATTACGAAGGATGGAAGGAAGTTAAGAGGCCTAGTTAAAAAAAAATTAGAAAAAAACCTGAATGTGTACTTTCAAGCACTGACAGGCTTCCAGTGCAGAAGGGACGAGCCAGCTACAAGCTCAGTGTCCCGGTGCCATTGCAAAATGTACACCCAATGTTTTTACAAATGATTAAGGTACAAACCACCCTAATGACTTTTTTTTAAAGAAACAAGAGATCAAGTTCACCAATTTAGCCATTAGTTTTTTTTTGCACGTACCCCAGCTGAGCATCAGTGCTGAATGCAGCCTCCATTTTAACCCACTTCTGGTGCACTGTATCTAACTACCGGGCACTCAGGGGCAGAGTAAAGTCCCCTCTGCAGTCCCCCTTCAAACACTTCCCAAGCAGGGACGGCGTGGGTTACGTGCAAGATTACTTTAGTAATGAGGTACAAAATGTCCAGTACGACCCTTGTTCTGCCCTCTGTCGTTCATGCAGGTGCAAGTAAAGCGTTGTGTACCAACAACAGTCCATCACACATTTGAGCCCTGGGCTGGGAACTCTCCGCTCTTCATTTAAACACGTTTAAAACAAAAATCAACGACCAAGGCTAGAAATTTTTTTTCCCACACACTTCTGAAAAATGGACCAATTTTACACATACTTCTGGGCCACAGCGACTTTGTAAATTCCACCCTTGATTTTTTAGTGGGAATTTCATCCCTGCTCCCCCCCCCCCCCCCCTGCGTTATTTTCCTAGTGAGAACCCGCCCCCCAAAACAACTTTGGCAGTAGTGCAACACCCGACATTCGTCACGAATAGGATTGCACATCATGTTGGTCTGTGAAGTGCCAGCCGTCGTCCACACAGACCAACCTTTTACCAGTGCCGACTGCTCAGAAACTGTGTGATTTAAAGACCTGGGCTGACAGCCAGCCTGCTGTAGATCAGTCTGCAGGCTGACAGCCTGTTCTGAAGGCTGCTTGAACTCAACACCAAACCTTCCCTCTGCTTCTTCAGTTTACTGCGAGCTTACCACCTTCCAACGGAGACCTGGCGAGACCTACCAGTCCTCTTGCTGGGTGGTGTGGATGTGGAACATAAAGGCAATACAGGCACCCAGGGGACCACTTGCTGAGTATCCATGTTCCATATGCCATGGCCGTCTGGAGCTCCCAGTTGCGTGCCACGTAAGTTCCCCTCCCCGTTCCCACACTGACACGGCCTCCTCCACTGCCAGGAGGAAGTTAAAGGCGAGCTGGAGGAACAGCACCTCATATTCCGCCTGGGTCGTCTACAACCCAACAGCATGAATGTTGAATTCTCCAGTTTCAGGCAAACCGCCCCACCCTCCCCATCATTTCCCTCTCCTCCTGATTTACCCGGTTCCTCCGACACCCACCCTAGCCCCTCCCCTCCTCCATCTGCCCATCAGCCACGCACTCCTCCTGATGGGTCCCCTCTGCCTCCTGTTGCCACCTGCCCTCTCCACCTCCCTCATCACTTGATTCCATGCTCCACCTTCCTCTCCCAGACTCCACCATACGCAGCCCTTTGTCACCTCCACCTGTCACCTCCCGCCTCTATTTCCATGCTTCCCCCACCTCCACCTGCCTATTACCCCTCCTCATCTGTATCTACCGATCGCTTGCCAGCTCTTGCTCCACCCCCCTCCCCTCTTTATACTGGCCATCTCCCCTCTACCATCCAATCTAGAAGAAAGGTCTCGACCCGAAACGTCAACTGTCCATTCCCCTCCACAGGTGCTGCCCGACCCGCTGAGTTCCTCCAGCAGTTTGTTGTTTTGGACTGATCACGTCCGCCCAAGATTAATGGGGAGTAAAGCTCCTACAGAGACATCATGGAGAAGCAACGTCCTCGCAAGCTGCACTTCCACAAGGGCTTAAGTACGATGAGCGTTTGTCGGCTCTTGGACTGTACTCGCTGGAGTACAGAAGGATGAGAGGGGACCTCGTAGCGACATTTAAAATGTTGACAGGTAAGGATAGAGTAGATGTGGCTAGGCTGTTTCCCTTGGTGGGCGTTGTCCAGGACCAGAGGGCACAATCTTAGAATTAGAGGGTACAGTTTCAAGACAGAGATGAGGAGAAATTTCTTTACCCAGAGGGTGGTGAAATTGTGGAACTCCTTGCCACGCACAGCAGTGGAGGCCAGATCAGTGGGGGTATTCAAGGAGGAGATAGACAGATATCTAAATAGTCAGGGTATCAAGGGATATGGGGATAAGGCTGGAAAATGGATTAGAATAGTTTTTTTTTTCTTTTCTTCTTTTTTTTCCCACCCCATTTCTTTTTCCCTTTTCCTTGGAGCAGACTCGATGGGCCAAATGGCCTGCTTCTGCTCCCTTGTCTTGTGATCTTGTGACTACTAAGTTACAAAAATAAATAAATAGTGCAAAAGAGGAATAATGAGGTAGTGTCCATGGGCCATTCAGAAATCTGAAGGCGGAGGGGAAGAAGCTGTTCCTGAAACATTGAGTGTGGGTCTTCAGGCTCCTGTACCTCCTCCCCGATGGTAGTAACGTGAAGAGACCATGTCCCGGATGGTGAGGGTCCTCAATGATGGATGCCACCTTCTTGAGGCACCACCTCTTGAACATGTCCTCGAAGGCAGGGAGAGTTGTGCCTGTAATGGAGCTGGCTGAGTCTACAACCCTCTGCAGCCTCCTTCGATCCTACACATTGGAGCCCCCATACCAGGCGGTGATGCAACCAGTCAGAATGCTCTCCACTGTACATCTGCAGAAACTTGCAAGAGCCTTTGCCGACAATAACAAATCTCCTCAACCTCCTAATGAAGTAGAGCTGCTGGCGTGCCTTCTTCGTGACTGCATCAGTTTTGTTAATGTGCTGGGCCCGAGATAGATCCTCAGATGTTGACACCCAGGAACTTGAAGCTGCTGACCCTTTCCACGCTGACCCCTCAATGGATACTGGTGTGTGTTCTCCCGGACTTCCCCTTCCTGAAGTCTACAATCAATTCCTTGGTCTTGCTGACGTCAAGTGTGAGGATGTTGTTGCGACACCACACAACCAGCTGATCTATCTCACTCCTGTACGCCTCCTCGTCCTGTACATCCTGTAGATCACTGTACAATCTACGATGGTCAATTAACTGACCTTTCTGCATGCCTTTGGGATGTGGGAGGAAACGGGAGCACTGGGGGGGGGGGGGGGGGGGAGGGGGGAAGAGATCCCACAGGGTCATAGGGCGAATGTGCAAACTCCACACAGACAGCAGTCGAGGTCAGGATTGAATCTGGGTTACTGGTGCAATGAGGCAGTGGCACTACCAGCTGCACCGCTGTGTTGCCCAGAGTAGAGGGACGTGGTTAAATTAAAATAAATCGCCAAAGCTCTCTCAACTTTAGCAGGCTGTTTTCACAGCTTCCTCCGAAGAAACAGACCAGAATAATACCTTAAAGTAGACAAGCACTGTTACTCTTGTTTACACGGGTGGCCACCAATCACTTGACTGAAAACCACAGTAAAATTTCCTGGAAGCAGTTATAGACATTTGAACAATGAACAACCAGTCAAGCCATCTGCAAAGTCAGACACTAGGCCTGTACTGGGGTAATCAGAGAATCGTAGGAGGTTGATATCGAGTAGGAGTCAACTGGTGTTCGACTGGTCCAGAGCCCATGGAGACATCAATGGAAAGTGTAAGCTGATACATTTTGTTACACTGGTCTATATTGTTGCTCTTGATGAAGACCGGTCAGGCAACTCTCCAAGATATTTGCACACAATACTTCCCTCCAGCAAGTAACATTATCTACCAGCTTCTGAATCTGGGAGCACACTCCCTGTCCCCAAATAATTGGGGCAAATCAGCAGCTGCAAGAGTGCTGAGGTTGTGGCTGATGAAGTCTCAGCTATTTGGCTATATGCAGGCATCAGCAAGGAATTCAAAAGCAGCTTCTTGGTACTGCCACTGAAACCTCAACAGCTTTTGTTTTTCCAGGTAGGAGCCAACAAAGATGACTTTTAAACTGCACAGTGCAGAATCCCACAACCTTTTCTGGAATTTCTGAAAGCAGCACTAGAGACACACATGCAGAGGGATTTCTAGCCATTGTAATTACTTCTAACCCAAGATGGCAGGCACGGTAGTGTAACGGTTAGCGTAACGCTATTACAGCGCCAGCGACCCGGGTTCAATTCTGGCCGCTGTCTGTAAGGAGTTTGTACGTTCTCCCAGTGTCTGCATGGGTTTCCTCCGGGTGCTCAGGTTTCCTTCCACATTCCAAAAAGACACATGGGTTAGGAAGTTGTGGGCATGCAATGTTGGTGCTGGAAGCGTGGCAACACTTGCGGGCTGCTCCCAGGACACTCTACGCAAAAGGTGCATTTCACTGTGTGTTTTGATGTACATGTGACTAATAAAGATATTTTATCTTATGTTTCACAGGAGCAATTGCAAACAAAATTCACAGAGTCGCAAGAAGATATCAGGGAAGGTGACAAAAAGCTTTTCAAACTAAGGAGTGTCTTAAAGTAGGAAAGATTGTGAGGCAGAACAATTTCGGAAGGGGGCTGAGAATGATTTCAGTTTAGGGCCCTAGCAGCTGAAGATACAAGAACCAATAGTGGACCAATTAAATCTGGGGATGATCAGAATCGGAGGAATGCAAGCATCAGAAAGCTGCAAAGATGAGCTGTAGAGAGCCGGAGATTATGAAGTGCGAGATCAAAGCATGGAATAATTTGAAAACAAGGGCAAGAACACCAGGACCCCAATCATGCTCAGCAAAAGGCCGGCACGGCAGCATAGCGGTTCGCATGATGCGATTACAGCATCAGCAATCAGTGTTCAATTCCCGCCGCTGTCTGTAAGGAGTTTGTACATTCTCTCCGTGTCTGCGTGGGTTTCCTCCGGGTGCTCTGGTTTGCTCCCACATTCCAAAGACGTACGGGTAGGTTAACATGGACGGCTCGGACTCGTTGGGCTGGAAGGGCCTGTTACTATGCTGTATAAATAAAATTTTGAAGTTTTAAGTTTTAAAAGGGGACGTGTGTGGCAGAATTTTGGATGAGCTCAGGTTTATGTAAAGAGAATAGGACAAGGGAAACCAGTCAGAAGTGTGGTGGAAAAGTCAATTCCAGGAGGTAACCAAGTGTTTCAGCAGAACACGAGCGGAGGCAGATAACATTACATGGTGACGACAAGGATACGGTGTTCAAAGTCCACCTCAATGGCAAATATTTGGTTTCCTCTGCAAAACCTTCTTTCGGTCAGGTGCAGTTTTATTTTAATGATGCTTCAGGGAAGCACTTTGGGACTTTTCTTTGTGCTAAAGGCGTTACATAGATGTGCTCAAGTCCTGCAGGTGTGGGTCCTACCAGCTTTTGTTTGTTTACTCTCTCCATTTTTGTCACTCATGTAGAGAGGAGGGAACCAAATATTAAATTTTATAACAAGTCATCATCAACTTGTTCACTGAAGCACGAGAGCATAAAACTTCATTTCACACTCTACCAACCTCCCCCCACTGCATAACACGGTGCCCTGACAGCAAACATCCGCGACCAGATTGTGGAAAACATGAGCCACTTCCAATGTCTCGGCAGGCATCAAGAGGTGAAATTTGCCATCACCTTCAGTGCCCCTAACACAGCCCTTGGCAATCTGAGGGAAAAAGCAAGAAGTCAAATCTGGTATAAAGCTCATAGTCCAACAGGCAAGCCTGCCCTACTATATGCTTCGGAGATGTGGACTCCCTACAGCAGGCACCTCAAAACACACACAAGATGCTGGAGGAGCTCAGCAGGTCAGGCAGCATCTATGCAGGGAAATAAACAGTTGACATTGCAGGTCGATTATTTCCCTCCATAGATGCTGCCTGACCTGCTGGGTTCCTCCAGCATTTGGTGTGTTGCTCCAGATTCCAGCATCTGCAGAATCCCTTGTGGACCTCAAAACACTGGAGATACCACTGATCTGTCTCTGCAAAATCCTCAACAGCATAGGCAAACCATTGCCCGCATCCTTACCCAGACCAACATCCCATGGGTTCTGATGGCTGGTCCACATACCCTACAGCAGACTCCCGAAAATGACACTATTCTGGGCTCTGCCGCAGGTTACTCTGCAGATAGACGACTCAAGGATGTTCTCAAAACCTCGTTGGAGAGTGCAACATCCCCACTGACGTCTGGGAATCACTCGTCCATGACTACTCAAACTGAAGGAACAGTTGGGGTGGCATCAAGCACCCGAGACCATTCGACAGGAGCATTCAGAAGTTGACGTTCTGGCACCACCTCCCAAACTGCCCGCCCACCCCGTCAGGCAGTGCCTGCATCACCTGTGGCGGAGCCTGCTGGTTCTGAGGTGGCCTCCTCAGCCAGAGTGGAGGCAGAACATCCTCGATCCTGAAGGTCTGTGCAAGGAGATTTTGATCAGGGTTGTATCTGAATGAAACATCAGCAAGATTTGTCAGAGACTGATGGACATTCATTTGCAAAACCATGTTTTTCCCTCAGCATTGTGTAAATGAAAGTCAACTTATTTCTTCCCCCAAAGAGTAATGGATATTTCTGGATTGCTTCACATCACACTGGAAACTTCTGTTGTGAGTCACTCTTGCATCCAAAGCAATGATCAGGTCAGAGTTTCACGGGATGATGGCATCTCCACGTAATGCTCTGTGCTCATTCCAGGGCAGTTGGTACTCATTCGACCTCAGGGCAAACGTGCTTGGTCAGTCCGAACACAATGACACATGGGACCCTATTCAGCCAAGGACTTTGTTTGCCTTCCAGTCTGCTTCTCCCCCCACCACATTGCATTGCACTCATGCCTCTGACGGCCTTCCTGTCTCTTTGACCCTCCGAGCTGCTGCCCTTCCTCCCAATGTCCTGACGCAGCAACCTTGAGAGGCCCTGGACTCAACAGCATTTAACCCCTACCTCTCATCTCAATGTTGCTCAATCCTTAGACCCAGCCACAGGTTCTAACCACAAGCCCAAGTGCTCCTCCCACTCAAAAGCCCCAGTGCAGCACCGGCCATGACCAATCTTGCTTCCCTACCCGACCACAGCAATGACCAGACCTGTGCCTTCTCCCTAACCAACTCCACCCATATCACTGGGCTGCCATCATTCTCCCTCTCAACCCCAACCACAGCTGGAACCCCCACCACCAACCACAACACCAGCGGCAACTGCTCTTGCCCCAACCCCACCCAAAGTGCCAGCCACGTTTGTTCCTCCATCCAAGTTCCCAGATCACATGATAATTCTCCCTCCCCAGAACCCAAGGCATTGGCCCCAATATTTCAGTAACCAAGCCCCCCCACCCTCACCAACCATTCTTTCATCCCTACCCGGTCCCTACTCCTGACGATACACAAAACTTTGAAGTTTGCAGTGGAGGCCCACTCCAAGACCAAAACAGTCAATAAGGCAGCCGCTGCTTTACCTATCCAGTGCATCTATTTGAGCTCACCAGTATACCTAGGTCATTGTAGCTTGCCAGCTATTCAGGCATGAAAACAGAACCGTGCTTCAGTGAGGCGTGGGATACCCGAACAGGAAGTGTTCCAATTACTTCTTAATCAGTGGTCTCGCAATGTTTGAACTCAAAGGCCAACTTTTATCTGAATGGAGCAAAAAAAAACTCGTGATCCTTGCTCAGCACCCCGCCAACAAAAGTGTGGTTGGCCACGCACCAGTCTAACTTTGGAATTCTGAAGTGTATCCACGTGTGTAGCTACCTTCAAAATAACTTGGAAAGCTAAAGCCAGTTCTGATAGAAGGTCCCACACCCAAAAACATTAGGTGTGTTTCTTTCTACAGACACTGCCTGAGCGGCTGAGTGCTTCCAGCATTTTGGTTGTATTACATGTAACTGCATTAATTGTTTATGTGATTAAAATTTTTTTTTATATAATTTTATTTACAGCGTGGTAGCAGGCCCTTCCGGCCCAACGAGTTCACGCTGCCCATTTTAAACCCAAATTAACCTACCCGTACGTCTTTGGAACGTGGGAGGAAACCGGAGCACCTGGAGGAAACCCACGCAGACACGGGAGAACGTACAAACTCCTTACAGACAGTGACAGGAATTGAACCCTGATCGCTGGAGCCGTAATAGTGTCACGGCCAACCACTATGCAATCTATTCCCATACACATAGCTAAACTTGACAAAGCTCCTGGCTCTTCACCCAGGCAGGTCAACACACTGTTTCTCCAGCACATCACAAACCACTAGAGGAAACTTAGGAATATACCAAGTGGTTCAAACTTTGTTTTAATCATAAATACTGTTACTATTAAATATCTTACATATCAATGCTAACCCAAGTGAAAAACTGGAGGTGAAGACCTATCCTTTAACATATGTGGTGAAATGTGCATTGTACTCCTCTGAAATGAAGGGGAAATGAATTTCAGAAGTGGAATTTAACACATATATGCTACAACATCAATATTTAGCTAATGGCAGAAGATGCAGCACCATAGATTAGATACTGGAGTGAGTTATAAACCATCCCAAATTTCCGTCCCAATACTGCACATTAACACACTGCAACAACTTGTTTTTAATAATGTCAAACACTTCACAAGAAGGAAGTCAGAAAAAAGCTAATACTCAGTCAAAGAGGCAAGGGGATGGAAATCGCCGTCAGTTTTTGCCACTGACATCCAATAAGAATTCACAGCTGCCTTTTGCAAACTTCCACGTGGGAACTTCCAGAAATACCAAGTGGAGACCTCGGAGGTGGGACCTCGTGTGTGGAGAGGAACCTTTACTTCATAAAGTCACAACCTGGGGAGGTGTCTCAGCAGAGCCCCATCCACAATCGTATAATGCTAATACTCTCAATGGTGCTGGGAATTCAGAAGCATTCGAAAACTAATACAAGTTTAAAACAAAGGCTTAAAAGATTGTAAAAAAACAAAACAAAAATATACACAAGTTAAATCACCAAAACACATTTAAACATCCTAAATATTTTTAAAATATCTTATATAACAAGCCAGTAGAGATTAAAAAAAGTAAAAGGCCATTTCTACACTTAGAACCGAAGAGTCCTTCCACAATATAAAGAACACATTACTGAGGCTCTAACTGGCCATTTTCTTCCATTCACACTAAAGGGAATGGTGTCAAGGTGTGAATGAATTCTCTTCCATTCACACCTCATCTTACCCGATGTAGGCACCTTTAGCAGGTTTGGCCTCCATACATGTGCATTGAGCTGTGTAATTTGCTGACATTTCCATTGGGAATGTTAACAAACTTGGCAAAATCCAGGCCATTAGGCCAGCTGGTTAAAATCTTGGCCAGGACTAAGGAAGGGCGTACATTCAGACAGAGATCGAGGCTCAGGCAGGCAGTTCCAAATTTCAATGTGCACACAACTGAAAGTACACGCATCAATGACTGTACAAAGGCACGGGCAATGCATAAAAGGACACAGGTGAAACAGTGTAGAAATCTTCGGGGGGGGGTGGGGAGGGAGGGAGGGAGGGAGGTGGTTTGGGGCTAGAAAATAGGGAGGTTGGAGGAATTTACAATTTATGGCCCTTCCAGCAGTTATTGAAGTCCTCTACCCTTGATAAGTTCACCTCCGTTCTTGGTGGCATGGGCCTTGAAAACACACTTCACAGAGCAACACAGCCCGTCATAGCCCAATGGTGCACAGTAACAATTTAGATTACTAGGATACTGCCAGGACTCTAGGGCCCCGAGTTACAGGGAGAGGTTGGGCAGGCTAGCACTTTATTCCTTGAAATGTAGGAGGTTAAGGGTGACCGTTGGAGGTGTATAAAATCATGAGGGTGTGAACGCACATAATCTTTTTCCAAGGAACGTTTAAAGATGTTTTGGACGAGTACATGGATGGGAAAGGTTTAGAGGGATATGGACCAAATGCAGGCAAATGGGATGAGCTCAGGTAGAGACCTTGGTCGGCATGGACAAGTTGGGCTGAAGAGTCTGTTTCCATATCTTGTAACTCTATGACTTTCTGACTCTCACTTCTTGCAGAAGGTTGTGCAGAGGTAGGAGTGTATCACATCTACTCTGGAGATGATGTATATGTGCACCAACCACCGTGAACACTTCAGCAACATGGAGGCACATTCAGAGCCCTCTTGCCCACAGTCCTGAAGATTTGCTATCTATGAGTCAGTGCCAAGGTGTCCTCCAGGGCAAAGATATCACTATTCTGTGGGAACAGAGGGATGCACACAGGGAAGGCTGCCATTTCCAGGAGGTGTTGAGTAGAAGGCAGGAGGCTTCTGCAACAGTGGAGTGATCTGCACAGCTTTCTGCCCCATCCCTTGCAAGTCCCAGCTGCGTCATGGAGCCCAAAAGTCCTGTCTCTTCCCTCAGCATGTTCTGTTCTCCTGTCTCCTCCCACCACTGGTTCTGAGACAGTGGAGTCGCCTGTACTATATAGCCAGCCTTCCCAGACTGCTGCCACTCCTGGTGGAGCACAGCAGTCAGAAATTAGTCCTTCCAGTGCAAGGCCTCCAGAATATCCTGTGGTTACCTGCTCCCTCAGTGTTGGAGAGGGGACAGTTGCAGGATAAATCCTTTGATGCAATTTCAGACCAGCGAAGCCCACTTGGAAGGCAGGCACTTGGGTTTTCTTAATCTAATAAATTTTGTTTAGCTGTTATCAGTTTTGTTATTTTTTGCCTGTTAAGTGACGACCTTCCCGAGTCTGATTTTTAGGTCTGGTTCTGCCTCTTGTTTAAGGTTGAAATTCCAAGCAAACCAAAGGAGTTATTGCAGAGCATTGTGCAGCAGTTCCCATTGTAACTGGAACACCAGAATCAACCCTGCGACATGCAGGGAAACAACAGTTCACCGAGGCAGTCATTCTGTTGAGAGGTGGGTTTGTGCACAGCTTTGAAGGGAGCTCTGTGGTCTGTGTCTCCCAAGAGGCCATTAATGAAGAGCCATTTTTGTCTTCCATTACAGAAGGTTAAATTGCACTCACGGGAGATACAGATGTAGGAGGCACTGATCCTGTTTCTGGGTCTCTGACAAGAATGACTGACAAGCTTCTCTGAGCCTGTCATACATTACTTCCATGTTGATAGCTCAATCATGTCAACTTAAGTGTCCTCAAGCCTCATTATTATGGAAGGAGTTACTTGAAGTTTGACATTGCCATTGTACTGGTGTAAAGAGAAATTATGCCATGGCATCTCATGATCTATAGGCAGAGTCCCTTTCAAGAAAATTACAGAAGCCAACCACCGCCCCCCTCTATAATCAGTGATCCATGTCTCACTACAGTGGCATCACTCCCAACACTTCCATCCCTGTGAACTCCTCAGAGAGTGAGATTAGGTGACCTTGATGAGCACAAAGTGCTGCATTTCTGTTTCCTTGCCTGACACAGAGCTCAATACTTGTTGGGCGTAAACAGAAATAAACTGTAATTATCAAAAAGGATGTGGCCTTTACTTAAATAGATTTGAAGATCTTGCCAATAGAACTACTTGATTCTCATTGAGATATTGATGATGTTATGGATTGGCCAGGATTTCCTCCGTTTGCTTCACCATAGCATTAGTCCTAATGAAACTTATCAATAAGGTTACGGCACATCTTATTGGCTCCCTCTGTACCGCTGGCATTGATCCGAATTGTGCACAATTGAGCTGATTGACTCCAAGTCTATTTAAGCATCACAGTTGACTGAAATCCAGAAGTTGTCTAATGAAAGGGGCAGTTTGCCACTGAGTTAAGTCTGTCTGGTGAGCAATTTAAAATACAACAGGTGCAATGATTCCGGCCTGGCTTAACTTACAGAACTGTCAAAAAGGATTGCAAGAAGAAGTTCAATTTGAAGCTAAGTAATGTAACCTTGCAGCCATTTGTGCTTTGAATCTGACCTTAAATGCCTGGCACAGTGATCTTGTGTCCTTGAACAGGAGCCATGCAATAGGCAGGGTTTAACTCAACAGTAGGTTATGAAAACCTTGGTAAGGTTAAACAGGTCTTTCGGTTGCTTGTGCTGATGGGAACTAGAAGGATGGTGTAGATTCTCTGACCTGTCTCCTTGGTTCCTTCCCGTGTCAGCAGCTGGTTGTTGGGGTGCTTGTACAAAGTCAATCCAAAAATGGCAGACATCTGAGTGGGCTGGAATCCAGTGCGTTGCACATGTCACGACAATCTCTGCTGTATTAGGCCCGTCCCTGACAGCAGGACTGGACAGGCCCCTCCCTTCTGTGTTGCCCTCTCTTACTTGCTTTCCACTGGTACCTACTATAGCTGTGCCTGACATTGAGGGATTGGAAGCCGTTGTGACTAACTTTAGGTTCTGAAATGATAAATGAGTACATTCTTTCATAACTGAACCACAGGGAAGCCGGCAGATCCATATGCCCGTGCTGTTTCCTCATCTGTGCTCAAAGGAAAGTACAGCAAGTCACATTTCCTGGAGTATAATGCATCAGTGAGTTTACTAGTGTACTGTAAACAGCAAATTGAAGCCAGGACACTGAGCACAAGAGTGACCTTGTCCTCAGCTGACTTTGTCCTCAGCACTCAATGCAGCAACATGAGCCTGGAGACAAGGCTGCAAAAGTTTGCAGATGTCTGTGACAAGTGTTTTGATAAGCATTAACTTCTGGAGAGATGGAGATAGAAGGGTGGACCCTTGGGGTGGGAGGGTATGGGATAATGACTGAAGTAGTGAGCCCTTCTGTGGTGCCCATTCCAATGGCCACGTCAATGCTTCAGACAGCAATGCACGAGTTCCAAGACTTCCAGCAAAACCCAATGGGAGCACCTTGTAGGGCCCATTGTGTAAAGTTTCCAAGTTTGAAATAGCAGTTGAGGACACTCAAAATATCAGTGGTGATTAGGAGGAGGCAGCCTCTGAGTGTTCTGCAGTGAGTGTGTGATTGGTCCCTTTACACTGTGCAAATGCCAAGCATGCAGCATTATGAAAACCTGGTTGGTCTGTAATGACCCACAGCAGGTGTGCTTGGAAAAATGTCACTCAGTATAACCTGGGAATGTTTTTTTAAAAAAAAATGGCATTTCCCAACAAAGGACGGGACTGGAAGCATTTCTGATGCCAACAATGGGAGATTATGGTTAATAATGCTGGTTTGATTCCTATTAACGTGTTGAGCAAGCTTCTGCGTTTTAAAAATATATGCTTTAAATATGATGACCTGGGCTTTGTGTTGTGTGTTGTTCTGCTGCATGGGGCATTAAATTTGTGTTGATTTCCTCTTCCCATTGGGCTTTGTGGTGGTTTGCTAAAGACTCAGAGTAATACAGCATGGAAGCAGGCCTTTTCGGCCCTACTCGTCTGTGCCGACCATGGTGCCCACCAAGCTAATCCATTTGCCTGCATTTGGCCCAATCCCTCTAAACCCCTTCCTATCCATGTACTTATCCCAATGCCTTTTGAAGGTTACTTATTGTACCTGCCTCAGCCACTCCCTCGGCAGCTCGTTCCACTATACCCACCACCCTCTGTGTGAAGAAGTTGCCCCTCAGGTCCCTTTTAAATCTTTCCCCTCCCACCTTAAATCTATGCCCCCTAGTTTTAGACTGTTCTATGCTGGGAAAAAGACTGACAATCGATCTTATCTATGCCCCTTGTAACTTTATAAACATCTAAGGTCACCCCTCAGCATCCTATGCTCCAGGGAATTCAGTCCCAGCATATCCCGTCTCTCCTTATAATTCAACCCTCCAGTCCCAGCAACATCCTTGTGAAGATTTCCGCACTCTCTCTAGTTCACAACATCCCTCTGCTTGTATTGGCGACAATACAATATTCCAGGTGCGGTCTCACCAACGTCTTGTATAGCTGTAACATGACAACCCAATTCTGTACTTTAATGCCCCATCCGATTGAAGGCAAGCATGCCACCATCTTGTCTACCTGTGTTGCTACCTTCAGGGAACTGTGTGTACCTGGTTAAAGCCCATTAACGTCAGGTGACTACCCCACTCTCCCATGTAACCCATCCCTTTCCCCTTTGTCTGCATCTGTAGTGCCTGCATCTGAATTGGTGCTGAGCAGGTAGAGATGCAATGCTCTAACTTCCCTCTTCGTCTTCCCCCCCCCCCCAACCTTTTGTTGTCCCTTGTCTTCCCTCATTCCTGTGCGCCCCTTTCCCCTTCCCTCATGACCCACCCATCTATTCCCCACCCTCCTTCCCTTTATTCCCTGGTCCACTGCCCTCTCCTATCGGATTCCTTCTTCTTCAGCCCTTCTGCCTCTTCTGCCTCATCACCTCTCAGCTTCTTACTTCTTCCCCCCCACCCTCATTGAGAAGCAAATATACCGTGTGGGACTCTCCCCTCGGTGGGTCGCATTGCTCAATGTTGGGCAAACATCACTCCTGGTTAGATCTACTGCCAACTTCTGATAGGCCAGCCTGGCTGTAGTGCTCAATGGCCTCCTACTTCCCTCCCTTGCACAGCCACCCACTCCTCATTGGTAGATGACTCTACTGCTGTGGGTCATCTCAACAAGAGCCTTTGGGTTTCACTCAATAAGCAGCAGGATCTACTCACTCCCCTCACTTGCGACTCTCTGCCAGGTTGGATGACATCACTTGAATGTAAAGGTACATAGCCAGCTTGAAGAATGAATGACCATTGCACATGGATGTGTGCATGTACTGTGGGGGGTCGGAATGGTTACCTGTGGGTCCTGTGCAGGGGCAGTGGGGTGGCCCACTGCCTGGGGTGGCAGGGGTGTGCGGACAGGGTGGTGTGGGTGGTGCATGGGTTCATGGTGCCTGCCTGTCAGAACTGCGCGCACATGGAGTCTGAGTACTGTGTGGAACTGGGGTCTAAGCCTCTGCAATGCACATGGGATCAGAGTGCATGGGTTGTGGGTGCCATGCAGGTACGTGGGTGTTGGGTGCATACGTGCAGGCACTATGTGGGGTCGGAGTGGGTGCATGTGGATGATGTGTAGTTTTACGGTGGGCAAACTGTTCCCACTGTTGCTTCAGATGTGTGCGTGCTGGTACTCTGGGTCAGGCGCCGGTTGTGACGGGGCGGGTTGTTGGTCTTCGATCCTCTGTAGGTTCAGAGTATGTTACTGTGTGGATGTGAAGGTAGGTTTGTGTCAATATTATTTAGAGTCACAGAATTCTGTTCATACAGTATGGTTGTGGCGTATTTGTTGCTGTATTTATTGAGACAATGTGAAATGGAAAATTAACTATTTCCAATCTCGCTCCTGCATGCTGGTATGGTATTTAAATTATGCCGATTACTTAAAGCACTGGACTGCTCTGGACAGAGCAAGACCATCGCACAGCAACTCAAATTAGGCAATTGTATCAGCGAGCTTACAATGACATTGCTAGAAATGGAAACTGAATCACAATTTCCAAGCATACATTCCAACATTCTCAAACAGACTCTAACACACTGAGCCTCTCTCAATACTCCCCATCTACTCAACACTCACCACAGGAGCATGTTCACTACCTGGTATCATCCTGCTATGCTCATCCATGCCAATATATTCCTCCCGAATGTGGTGCCCAGAACTAAATCCAGCACCCCTGATTGGCTGTGACCATGGCTCTCCCTCACTTTTGCTCTCCTCCTCCTTGAAATAAAGACCTGGCGTGCTACTAACGTTTCTGAAAACTGCAATCCACTACTTGGAAACAAAACAAGTTTCACAGAGCAGATCCCTCTCACCCACCACTGAGTGGGACAGGTGTTTATGTACAGCCCATTGCCACTCTTTGTTGCAATATGAAGAACAGTCATATGGTTATGGAAGAAAGTTGGTTGTCTTTAAAGCCCAGGTAATAAGTAGGGACATTAATGCTGTAGCTTGGGAACTGTAATATACCTGAAAATGGGAATTAAAGCAAAACTGCTTTTGTGCCAGGCTCCAGGACAGTGATATTCTACTATGCACATGAGACGAGGCACACTGCTCAGTGGAATAGGCATTGCATTGAGTCTAACTTGAACTACATCCCTCAAGCTCAGGTGCTACCCCCAAGCCACAGCTGGCATATCAAAATGTGCGTCTTTCTTTCCAAAAAAAAAATTATAGCTGGAGGAGAATTAAAGGGCACTATTATGGTTTGCAGGAGGCACTGTAATTCCCCTAGCATGAGGAACTAAAAATACTCCAGAAATGGGACTGGTTTGCCTGCATAAATGCACTGCTTATTCTCAAACCTACTGGGGATCAGCCACATAACTAATAAAGCTTAGTTCTCTTGTACACCTGAACAGGCCCCCGAGGCTAAGATCATCAACCTCCAAGCTTTATAGGGTAGTTCCCTGGTTATGTTTTGGAGCATCCATTCCTACAGCTCACAAAATGAGTAATCATTTTTTTAAATTAGATAACAGATGCACACTTTGCCTGCTGTTTATTTTCTAATAAAAAGTGCAATTTATTTTTTTTTAGCCTATTGTGTCTTTGCAGGAGGCATTCTCCTATTCACAACCATGCCAAGTGATTTATCAAGAGCACTCATCTTTGTTCTGTCTCTGTAACAGATGGAGTTAGGGGATGAAATACAGATCGATAACTACCGTTATCCTGCAAAACTCAAGTCCAGTTGATTTCCCTTTGGTCAGTTCACTTGCATCCAAGTTAAATACAAGCAATACAAAGTGAGTGGGTGGGTCTTATTAAAATCAGGATAACAAGACAAAGTGGGTGGGTCTTATTAAAACCAGGACAACAAGATTAACTTGCCAATGGCGCAGTGTGATTCTGCATCAGTCAGTACTTGGAGAGCAAGAGTCTCAAGATTACTGGCCTAGCCAGTATTGCCTGAGCTCACCCAAAACAGGGCAATACTCAGAATAAATGGCCAGAGTTAAACTGAGCAAGGCAGGGTAGGAAAACACCAATATGCACACACATAAGAGTGAGAGATCATACATACAGAATGATCCAAAACTGCCTGCACTAGAATTCCATTCTCAAACACACACAAGAGCCACCCGCGAAGAGTTAAGGGAGAGCTGCCTTCCTCATCGAACCAATAACGAAATGGAATCCAGCAAGAGAACACTGAAATGGGCCTGTGATTGGGGAGGGGGATCAAGAAGGGCAGAGGTTTAAAGGGAAAAGCAGATTCATCCATAATTCCAGAGCTGTCGGGTTCAGGGTCATCATTAACAGCTACACAACCACCACTGCACTAACTTGATGAGGCAACGCACCAAAGAAAAATCTTTTTCTCCCTCAAAGAGCTCGCACTTTATGAAACTGCTATGAAACAATTATTTCACCACAGCTGGCAGTTGACTTTTCCTGGAGGTACATCTTACCTGCCAAGGTGGTACACTTTTTATGGATGGTAACTGTGTTCAACCCTTTAGAGTCAGAGTTAATCAGCACAAAAGCAGGCCATTCAGCCCAACTTGTCCATGCCAACCAAGGTGCCTGTGTCTGGCCCATATCCCTCTAAACCTTTCCCATCCATATACCTGTCCAAATGTCCTTTAAACATTGTAATTGTACCCGACTCTACCATCTCATTCCATATACCCACCACCCTCTGTGTGATAAACTTGCCCCTCAGGTCCCCTTTAAACCATTCTCTGAACCTAGAAATTAGATGAGAAACACAACATTTCTACCTTTGTTTTAATGTACGAGTTGCATATTAAAAGCATTTTAGACGCATCTAAATGTTTGCACTCATTTCCAGTGGAAATCCTGCCAGTCAGGAAATTGGATCACACACTTCCTGCTGCAATTTACCCTGACACTTGTGTCATTTCTCCATCGTGCTTTGCACAACTGATGATGTGTGGCATATACTTCTGACTCTCTGACAAAAACTGGATCAAAAACTAACAAACTACAACCTTCATTGTTCATTCACAGTAAAACAAGTACATCATTCAGAAAGTCGTGAACCATATCCAGTTAAAGGTCCCCCTTCGGGACATTGATTTTACTTTCACTGACAACCCCATCTTGGTGTACCTTTGTAAAGGCAGGTAGCACTGACAAAGATTGCAATATTGTTCCACGTTTCAGGATCCGTGAGTCACTGGTAAGGCCAGTGTTTGTTGCCAAACCTGAACTGCCCTTGGAAAAGTGGTGGGGAGCCACCTTCTTGAACTGCTGCAGTCCTTCTGGTGAAGGTTACCTCTCAGTGCTGTTGTGTGGGGAGTTCCAGGGTTTAGGTCCAGCAATGATGGAGGAACAGTGCACTAGATGCCATAACAGTGGCTCGATTGCAATACAGGATCCAATTCGGCTGCTCCAGGGACCCCCATTTTGCAACAATGCACCATTTAAACTGAATCCCACCATTCACCCCCCTCAATTTCCCTTCTTCCTCTGCGTTTTGGTATCTTCTCTGCCACACCCACTGTTTTGCCAAAATGTCGACTGTGTTTACCTCCTTAGATGCTGCCTGACCCGCTGAGTTCCTCCAGCGCTTTGTGTGTTGCTCCAGATTGCAGCATCTGCAGTCTCCTGTGTCTCCACGGCAAGCCATATGGCTGCCACAGAGCGAGCTCTTTCACAATGCTAACCCACTTCCCAGTTGGCACCATGCAAATCAGACTGTAACTGTGAGCTCATTTGCCATCAGTGAATGAACAAGTCAGCTTCTCGCACTCTTAAGTGTGAGAAAAATCGCAACTTGTAATTTCTTAAAGTGAGGATGTCCCATTTATCACTTTTCTTTTATGGAACTCTGTTTTGCCCTAAAGCCAAATCAAGTGCCTATACAGCACAGCAAAACTGGGTTAGTGATGAAGAGCATGGGTGTGAAAACCAAAAATGCAATCTCATCTACACAAGAGGAGCAGAGGGAAGTTTGCAAACCTCACAGGCAAACCTCCATTCAACTACCTCTTAATAATATTCAGTGAATCATGCAAAAACCAGAACAAAACTGGAAAAGAGCAACAGAAGTAGGCCACTCAATTAGATCATTGGCAAGCTCAGCCTGCAAAAATAATCAGCTAATTACGTTGTAGTTGTACAAGAAATTGGTGAGAGCCGCACTTGGAGTACTGTGCACAGTTTTGGTCAACCTGGAAGGAGTGCAGAAAAGGTTTACAAGGACGTTGCTGGGACTAGAGGGCCTGAGTTATAGGGAGAGGTTGGCCAGGCAAGGTCTTTATTCCTTGGAATGTAGGAGAATGAGGGGCGACCTCACAGAAGTGTTCAAAATTATGAGAGGGCATAGATAAGGTGGACGGTACAGTCTCTTCCCCAGGGTAGGGGAATCCAAAAACTAGGGGGCATAGGATTAGGGTAAGAGGGGAAAGATTAAAAAGGGACCTGAGGGGTAACTTTTTCCACGCAGAGGTTGGTGAGTATATGGAACAGGCTTCCAGAGGAGGTGTTGAGGCGGCGTACCATTTAAGAAGCACTTAGATAAGTACATGGAGGGGTGGGACTTAGAGGGATATGGGCCGATCGCAGGAAGTTGGGACGAGCTGGGTGGACAGTGGTCGGCATGGACTCGTTGGGCTGAAGGGCCTGTATCCCTGCTGAATTGCTCTATGACTCCCTCTAGGATTTTCTAGTTCCCTAGAAAATGGCTCCTATCCAATCACTAGAGCAAGAAGTACCCATCCAACATCAGACCATGAGTTGTGTCAAGCAGCAGCAACACAGGAGGACATTAGAAGCCCATCATTGCCAGATCTTAAGAGCCTTCAAACAAAATTGTTGAGCATTCCGCATTAAGGTTCCCTCCTATGACGGAGCTCTCAGATCTCTAAATTTACCCTGTATAGAGTTACTTAAACTAAGTTGTTAGCAGCATTGGAAATGCCACAGTAGTTTGATCGAGCCAGTCCAAGACCATCCATCTGAGCAGATCATCAGTGTCAGATGCCATATGGGGGACAATCACTCTTAGTCAGAAGGTAAAGGGCTCAGAAGTTCCCCTCTAGAGACTCGAGTACCAAATCAGGCTGATACTCCAGTGCTGTACAGAGGAAGGACTGGGGCTGACCGAGCTGCCACCTGTTGCAAATGTTGAACTGAGGTTCCACTCGCCCCTTAAGTGCATCACAAGAGATCTGATGTTAACTCTGAAGAGCAGGGGCATTTTTTCTGGTGGCCCAGACAATACTTATCCCTCAATCAATGTCTGAAACACATTATCTGGCTATCATCATGTTATTGTTTGGGTGCTTGCTGTATGCAAATTGGGTGCTTTGCTTCATGCACCATCACCATAATTTTCAGTTCAAAACAACTGCTTTGGCTGCAAAATGCTCCAGGCATCCCAAGGTGAGAAAGACACTAAAGACGTGCACGTGTTTTTTCCCCTATTCTGGAGCAGAGTAGGAGAATCTCAATGTCCAATGATTGGTCAAAATATTGACTAGACAACTCATCAGCGTCGCCCTAGTGTTCTGCAGATGGCGTTGAAGGGTCAAATACAAAGGTTTTTCCACCATTGATCTACCATCATTTAGAACCCAAATACCCCAACTTAGAACTATCCCATCACTATATCACTTGGTTTCAACATTTTCTGCATGACTTATTCCCTCCTTTAAACCTTGTTCTTAAGCTGAGTTAAAAATCACATTTTGTAGTCTGCCATCCTCCAGTAACCAGATTTTATTTGCTTTTTGGTAAAATTAAGAGAAGTTTATTCACTCCTTTGGCCAGGATAACGTTCAATCAGATGACAACTGTTCGCCAACTCCATTTACCTGCCTGTGATCCATATCCCAAGTACATCACTCAACAAATCTATTCATTTTGTTCTGAAAGCCCTGTTATGCACAATCAAAGCCACTGCGGAGCGAGTTCCAGGTTTCCACTGGCACTTGTGGAAAATGTCCTCCCTGATTTTGTTCCTGGTTCTCATACAAGGATTCCGTCCCTCGACCTTGACTTCCCTGCAGAGGAAACTTAAATAGATTGGAGTGTCACTGCATGGGGGACCTGCCACAGTTTCACTTGAGGTGGCAGGCAAGAGACACTCTGACCTACACAGCATGCAATGTGTCCAGTGTGTTGGAATCGCAAAATTCTGGCCCTGCATGCATAACACAAACATTAGGCTCAAAACTTCATGAAAAATGTGGATGTTAAAGTGCAACTTGCAGTCACGGTAGGAGTGGTTTCTCATGGCTGGGAAATGCCACTCAAAGTATTGGAGTTGAATGGCATTAATCTGCCCTTGAGTGACTGAAGGGAGGTGGCATTTTATGCCCTTAACAGACTATGGGGCACTGTGGTGTCAGAGGTTGGCACTGACAGAGGGCAGTGGTGGTTGGTACCCTTGTCCCCACACCCCAGAAAACAGAAAGAGGACTTGCCTGGCTGAAGGACCACTCAGGAAGGAATGGAACAGCTTCAAGTTCAGACTTCACATGGCCTGGATAATGACAGGCACTTAAACCAATACACAGGAGACTTTATACTGGTGAAGTGCTTAAGCATAGAAAAGAATTGCAATGGTAATGATTATCATTTGCAAAATAGTGTGTCACAAGCATTCGGGTAGGGGGAGGGAGGAATGCACTACATTATTCCAAAGCAGGCTGCATGTGCATGGAGTTACTGATCATATTCAGCAACCAGGTTTCAAATAGAATTTTACCATGCAGCATAAAAAAACACTGCATTATGCAACAGAATTTCCAGGCCATTGTCTCTATACCAGACTTATTTTTCTTAGCATTTTAAATACCTCAATCAGATCTTCTCCCACTATTCAGTTTCCCAATTCACAGATTCATGAACTCTGTAGGTCAAGAACTCTATGAATCACCATTGGGTGTTCATAAAACTCCAGTGATATATTAGATATTCAGTAGGATTATCATCAATATATTGAAAGTGCAGCTTACATCATGTTAGTGGTGAAGAGGCAAGAACCGCAATCCTTTTGCTCACATTTTTGAAAACTTCAGTGAGAAAGTGTGATCCCTATCTTTAAAGTCCCACCTGAATCTGCCACCTAAAGTTCAGAGCACTGCCTTGTGATTAAAGGGAGCTCCTGAGAAATAAAACCCAAGGGATCAATCCTCAGTGAACAAACTTCCACTTCACACTTTTCACCACTTCCTGATGTTGTACAGTGTGGAGCAGCCATGGAGGTATTTTTGAACTCTAATCACTGTGGTAGTGCAAGAAACTCAGCAGCCAATTACACACAGTATATCCCACAAATTGTAAAGCAATGATCAGCCCCTATCCCAGGTACCCAGGCACAGTTTTGCTACCTCTAACTTACATAGACAGGAGAACTCAGTTTTAAAACATACTGTATCGAAACAAACAGTGGTCTGAGCTGAAAGACTGACAATGACGGGCAAGGATGGGATGTGGGGCCCAAACTAGGTGGATGACAGGCATTAGAAAGTCTCAGAGGGACAGGGAACCCCCCCATGATTGGCAATAACAAGCATGAATGTACTGTCACTATGCTCCGGCCTGCAGGTTGGCCATTTATAATATCCCAATGAGAAGTGGTTTTACCATTTGGATGTTCAAACTGCTAGGAGCACCAGCAAGCTCGACAAGAGGCATCAATCCTTCTGCAGTAAAGGACTCACATTGGGGATTTTACAACATGCCCGTCAACACAGCAATACCTCAAGTTTAAAAATATCCTAGTATTCAAATCCCTCATGGGCTCAGCCCTGTTTTCCATCCCCACAGCCATCCATGAGCTCTACATTTTTCCAATTCTGCTCACGTCTATCCCAGGTTTTCATTGCTCCACCACTGGATGTTATTCCTGTCCCGTCCTCAGCTTTTGATCACTTGTCTTACATTTCTGCGGCTCCACGTCAAACTTCATCTGAAAATGAACCTGTCAAGCACTTTAGAAAGTTTTATTAGGTTAATAGCCCCACCTGAATGGAAGTGGTTCCTCTTGGTGTTTTAGCATACAAGGAGCTGCATTGTGTAATCATCACCAACTGAACAGCCCAGATCCAAGTGCAAGGTGGAACCTTGACAAAGAACACAGCCTACCAGAAAGCTGGTACCTCGACCTGGCACTCACTGGCTACCTACAGTTTAGATCATCAGTCCATCTCATGACTCAGACTGGGATCTTGTAAGCGCTTTGACGAAAGCGCTATGCTTAAATGCTCAAGTCATGCGTTTTGCTTAATAAGCTTGGGCTATATTGGGATCATGCTGCAATTGTAGAGACAAGAAAGGCCATTACAAGGACCCAAAGAACTGTTTCCAAGCCCAAGTGGCAGCCAGCAGATCATTAGCAATAGCCTCTAATATGGGCCAGGAACTCGAGCAGCCAAGACTTACATATGCCAATCACGGAGGGCACAGTGGCACTACAATTAACACCACTGCCTCACAGCTCCTCTGACCCTGGTTAAATCCTGACCTCAGGTGCCATCTGTGGGGAGTTTGCACATTCTCCCTGTGACCACCTGGGTTTCCTTGTGTATCCCAGAGCTAACCAGATGTTGTAAATTGGGTAGCCAGAGAATGGGGGGGGGGGGGGGGGGGGGGGGAAAGAAGAGTTGGAGAGACGATGGGAGAATAGGTTACAGGGAAATAACTGAGGGGATGGGCTGGTGGGAACATTGTGTGACCTGGCACAGACTCAATCAGCCAAATGGCGGTCCCTCTGTAAGGAAATATGAGATACTGGGATCCCATATTAAGCTGGGGCAGTGTTATCAGAGGCACTCCTGTCACCAAGATAACAGGTCAATCCTGAACGTACGGCTAAAAAGAAACGAAGGTCATGAATCAAGGAGCTGAGATACACAAACAGACAAATGCAATTCCACACACCAGGGCTCGGGATAAAGGGAGAAATCCCTGCAAACGGCACCACATGCCAGACCCAACCTAAGCGCCCCATCGACTGAGATCTTGGTGACATGGCGCTGCTGACTTGTCACCGAGGAGCCTGCCTGACAGGATGGGCAAACGGGGACTCAAACTGAACACAAAACAGAACTGCTTCCACAACTTTATCCCATTCGTTTGCAAACAACCAACTCAGTTGAACAAAGTAAACCGAAGAGCACAACCGTGCTACTTTTACCTCGTGTTAGCACCGTGCAAGTGGCAAACACCTTCTCTCCCTCTCTCCAAACTACACGGGGTTCTTCGTGCAGATCCTCCGCTCCTGAAACATTTATTTCGGGCAGTCTATCAATTTTCTCTCTCCCTCTTTGACGACACAGTGTCAAGAACACACGTGAACGTTCGTTTCGTTTGGCTATTTCAACTACAGTGAGCAGATTTTAAAACAATGCGCGAATCTTTGCCTTAAACATGAATATCTGGGGGAAAAAACTACACAAAACAAAAAGTTGTGCACTTCTCTCTCTGAGGTAACTGCAAAATAAAGAGGCGCCCGCGTGTGGTACCTTCACCATTCTTGGGTTGCTCACTGCTCGTCTGCCCTCTGCTCTGCCCCCGCACCGGACGACGTTCAGCTCCTCAGATCAGTGGGAGGGGGTGAGGGGTAACGCTGATGCCCCCGTGGCACCGACCCTCTCGCCTGCTCCACGACTCCTGGCTCAACGCTGCCGACGTGGCGCTCCGCCCCGCTACACAACCGGACGTGGCGTCAAGTACAGCGCAGAGAGAGAATAAGCTGCCAAAAAAGCAAGGTTAATTGTTGCTGCACAGCTGTCGCTGTCAGGAGGGGTAACTTCTGTGAAGTGGAGCCATCTGCATCATAACCCGAGGCGGCGGCGGCCCATTGTTTAGAGGTGCCAAGTGCAAAGACTTGAGTGGTACAAGAGCTAAAGCCACACTCCGCGGGCTGCAGCCGTCCCTGCTATAGGATGCTGCGGAGGGACCGCACTCATTGAGATAGCCTGCAAAAATGCAGGGGACTTCTCATAATCGTTCTTTCTTTCCCTGGGGTGCACTTCTAGCCCGAGAGCCGACAGGAGGTGGCCTGTTAAGTGCTGACAGTCCGAAGGGCCAGCTCCCCTCGCACTGTGTCTGTATGAAGGGGGCGAGACAGAAATGGAGATGGATAGGTGCACTGGTTCTAAAAGATTGGAGAGTCCAATGGTCTGAAAGTTGGAAGGGGTCTGGTGTCTCTGACTCCAGCGAGCATTGTTCGAGCAATACTTGAAGGAAATCTTCCACCACCCTGCTTCATTGAGTTCATCTGATCCACCACAGGATGGGAAGCATTACCAAGTTCAAACTGAGAAGAGAGTCCAGTGATTCGCTTCAGACAGCCAGTATTTGGTACATCATTGTGTGGTCTAATGTCCCCATCTCTGGCATGCTATTGTTCTCCATGGCCCCTCCCTCTGATAATACCAGCTGCACTATGTTTGGCCTGGACCTATCTCCTTTTTATACTTCAGCAGTGGGAAAGGCACAGTTTGTAAGGAATGCAATGTACTTGGTGAACATGACCATAACGTTGGACTGAGTGCAATGGATAAATATATGAGGAAGTGCACAGAATATTAACCTAGAGACTGGGATATTAAAGTGCTAGTAAATTGGAATTAAGTACAAATCATATTGAGGAACAAACTTGCGAGTACATTGCAGAGATATGCAAAAGACATGGTTGCATAACTGGTAGACTTAACTATCCAAATACAGATTGGGACCAATGACATAGGAAGAAAGAAAGGGAGGAGTTTCTACAGTGTATTCAGCAGAACTTTCTTGATCAGCAGATTTATGGCCCAACAGGGAACTCCTCATTGGACCTAGTTCTTGGAAATGAAAGGGGCCAATTGGAACAAGGATCTAGAAGGGAACATCTAGAAAACAGTGATTGTAATATCATAACATTTAGGATAGCTATGGCCTTGTTAAATTGGAACCCAAGCTTGTCAGGCAAAAATATAATTAAGTAATGGGAGGCCTGTAAAGTAGAGATATTTCAGCTACAGTCTGGATCTCAAGAGAGAGAAGGTTAGGGAAATGAAAACCAGATTGATAGAGGACAGGAAAACCGCAGATATTATACCCTTGTTCAGAAAAAGGTATATGGATGAACTCAGTAATAACAGACCCGTCGGTTTGACATCAGTGGTGGGGAATATAATAGAAACAATTATCAGAGATATTAGCAGTCACTTGAACATGATTGAATTGATTAGAGAAAGCCAGTATTGATTTTAAGCAAAATCATGTCTAAACCACTTTTAGAGTTTTTGGATGGAGTAATAGAGAGGGTTGATGAGGGAAATCTGGTTGATGTAGTAGACATGGACTTCACAAAGCCATTTAATAAGGTGATACCACAGGCTTGTCATCGAGATTGAAGGCAGTGGAATAACAGAAGCTGTAGCAGTATAGTTAGAACAATGGTTAAGTCACAGGAAACAGAGTAGTAGTGAAAAGTTATCAGACCAGGCGAAAGTTCACAGTGGAGTTCCCCAGGGATCAGTGCTCAGAACACTACTTTTCTTAATATATATTTGTATTTGGGTGTACAAGGTGCAATTTCCAAATACACAGATGAAATATAAGGCAGATGGTAACAGACGGTCTGGTGGAAAGAGTGATAAGGTGGCAGATGAAACTTAAGGCTGAGAAATGTGAGTTCATTTGTACATTTTGATACGAAGATTGGGAAGAGGCAATATAAACTAGAGGGTGCTACTCTAAAAGGAATAAAAAAAGCAGATACGTGGAGGTATGTGTGCAGCGTTCATTGGAAATGACAGGAATGATTGCAAATATGGTGATAGAGGTACATGAAATCCTGGGTGTTATAAATAGAGGCAAGGAAGTCATGATGAAACTTTATAAAACATTGATTCAGCCACAACAGGAGTACTGTGCAGAGATCTGGACGCACACTTTAGAAAAGATGCAAAGGCTTTGGAGAGCATGCTGAAGAAATGTATCAAAATGATTCCAGGAACGAGGGATATTAGCTATATGGATAGACTAGAGCAGTTGGTTTGTTCTCTTCGGAACAGAGAAGGTTGCAAGGAGATCTGATAGAAGTATTTAAAATCATGATGGTTGTAGACGTTAATTGACAGAAATTATTCACCTTGGTGGAGGGGTCAAGAACCAGGGGACATAAAATAAAAGAGATTGGTAGAAGAACCAAAAGTGACATGACGACAATCTTATTTTACACAGCCAGTAGTTATGGTATTGTGCACTGCCTGGGTTATAGTGAAGGCATTTAAAAAGGAGCTGGGTAAGTGATAGGAAAACAATTGCAGGGCTACAGAGAGGGAGTGGGACAGTGGGAAGAGAGAGATTGCTCTTACATTGAGCTGGTACAAATGACAGGAAAATGGCCTCTGGTGCTGCAGCCATTTTGTGATCCAGTTGAAGTGAAAAATGAAATCAATGAGTTCGAGAGGAGTCTTACCTCGCACCAAGAAAATTGCAAAATGGTTGTAATGATTGGAAGTGAATCATCTCAACACCAGCTTTCTGGAAGAACTCAGAAAGTTCCTCAGAACAGTTTTGTAGGTTGAACCATCTTCATCCTTCCATTATGAGGTGAGAACGAGGGCACTTGCAGACACAGTTCCTCAGAAAATGAACCAGTCCCTACCCTGTAGGCAGCAAAACCTTGACAACATTTAAGGGTGACATTGAAGTCCCACCCAGAGTACCTTCTGCTCCCTGCAACTCTCAGTGCTTCTTCTGAGTGGCATGTAAAATGAACTGATTTTTCAGTTGAGGAAGGATGGTAAAATGTAATCAGGGAGGTTTCCTTGCTGATGCATGTCCAGATACCACTAGGTAAAGGCTAAGGACTTGCAGAGCTATCCCCTCCCAACACCAAATGCCATAGTCCTGCCACATTGAGATCTGGACAAACAGCTGCAGCAAGCAAGAGGAAACAGTTTAGAAGGATGAAGGAAAGGATTTTTCTGGCAACCGAGCAGAGGGCTTTGACCCAGTAGTTCCCACACATTGATAAACCCTTTCAACATTGGCATTCCGTGGGTTGAGAGAAATTTTCTTATTACCCCAGATCTTGCTGATCCTCACTTCTTAGAGAGACCTGTTATGCCATTAGTCAGACTAAAGACACAGGATGGCAAAGGTTCTGTTCTACCAAGTTTGAAATCCTCTGTGCAGATACCATCTGAATTTGGCATCCTGTGTTCTTAGTCTGATTAATGGCAATGACACAGCTCCCCAAAATTGGGGATCAGCAAGAGGTTCTAATATTAGATGTTGGTGGACGAACTCAATGGAAGCAGATGAGAAAACAGATTTGTGACTCAATAGAGCCTCGGTGCTCCTTCTAGTGTTGCTTGATGACTAGATTGCCCTTCGGAAGAATAGAACTTTCCCGAAGGAGTTCGGCCACTAGAACTTGCCCATGGATGACTTCTGCTTGAAAGGAGCTTTTTTATGTCATGTTGGTGAACAAAACTTCTGCTTGCCACCCTCTGGTTCACTTTGCCTACTTTGATCTAGGTCTGGCTACCTGACTTCAAACAGGACTTATCTGGGTATATGATCAAGTCCTTTCAGGCTCAAGTTAAGTATCAAAGAAAACTCTCTGCCTTTGTGATTGGAAAGGAATGGATGGCCTCTTAATAAATGAATGCATCAAGGCTCAATATTGTGAAGTGTGATAGGGTTGGCTGCCTACAAGTAGCCAGGAGGATGCAGGTAGCAAAGCAAGTTGTTCCTTTTCACTCAGTGCGTGCTTTCTGAATAATAGACAAGCTTCCAACAATATGCTTGGATGTCACTGATATTGTCTGATAGGTCAGAGGATTCCTCAAAAACACAAGAAAATATGAGCAGGAGTAGACCATAGGACTCTTCAAGCCTGCCCCACCATTCAATATGATCATGGCTGACCCATGCTGGCCTCAACTCCCCTTCAATACCATTTCTCCACAATCCTCAATCTTACCAATATTTATCTATCTGTACCTTAAATATATCTGATGATCCAGCCGCCACCACCCTCGGGGACAGCGAATTCCAGAGATTCACTCCCGTTTGAGAGAAGAAATTCCTGTGCACCTCAATTTTAAATGACCTGCCCCTATTTTTTAGCTATGTCCCTTTGTTTGTGACTCTCACTAGTGAAAACATCTCAACATCTGCCCTGTCAAGACCCCGGTAGCACTCACATCTACTGTGATGAAGTGCTTTGAGAAGCTGGTCATCGTTAGAATTAACTCTTGCTTGAGCAAGGACTTGGACCAGCACAACAGGTCTACAGTGGATGCAATCTCACTAGCTCTTCACTCAGCTTTGGAGCACCTAGACAACAGCAATACATACGTCAGGCTGCTGTTCATTGATTACAGCTCAGCGTTCAACACCATCATCCCCTCAGGATTAATTAACAAGCTTTAAAATCTGGGCCTCTGTACCTCCCCCTGCAACTGGATCCTTGAGTTCCTTATCGGCAGATTACAGTCAGTGTGGATCGGTAATAACATCTCCTCCTCGCTGACAATCAACACAGGCGCCCCTCAAGGATGTGTGCTTAGCCCACTGCTCTACTCTCTCTACACTCATAACTGTGTAGCTAGGCACAATTCAGATGCATTTATAAATTCGCAGATGACACCACTGTTGTTGGCAGAATCTCAGATGGAGACAAGGAGGCGTACAGGAGTGAGATAGATCGGCTGGTTGTGTGGTGTCGCAACAACAATCTCGCACTCAACGTCAGCAAGACCGAGGAATTGATTGTGGACTTCAGGAAGGGGAAGTCTGGAGAACACACACCAGTCCTCACTGAGGGGTCAGCAGTGGAAAGGGTGAGCATCTTCAAGTTCCTGGGTGTCAACATCTCAGAGGATCTATCCTGGGCCCAACACATTGAAGCAATCATGAAGAAGGCATGCCAGCAGCTCTCCTTCATTAGGAGGTTGAGGAGATTTGGTATGTCGCCAAAGACTCCTGCAAATCTCTATAGATGTACTGTGGAGAGCATTCTGACTGGTTGCATCACCACTTGGTACAGAGGCTCCAATGTGCAGGATTGAAAAAGACTGCAGAGGGTTGTAGACTCAGCCAGCTCCATCACGGGCACAACCCTCCCCACCGTCGAGGACGTCTTCAAGAGGCAGTGCCTCAAGAAGGCGGCATCCATCACTAAGGACCCTCACCACCCGGGACATGCCCTCTTCTCGTTACTGCCATCGGGGAGGAGGTACAGGAGCCTGAAGACCCACTCTCAATGTTTCAGGAACAGCTTCTTCCCTTCCGCCATCAGATTTCTGAACGGTCCATGAACTCTCCCTTGTCATTCCTCTTTTGCACTATTTTATTTACTTAATTTCTGGTAACTTACAGTAATTTTTATATTTTGCACTGTACTGCTGCCATAAATCAACAAATTTCATGACATGTGTTAGTGATAATAAATTCTGATTCTGAATCTGATGCAGAGCCAGTACTCCAGGTCAAAGACCCTTCATTAGGAATGGAAACACAAGAGATTGCAGATGCTGGGATCTGAAGTCAAAAAACAAGCTGCTGTGTCTGTCAGAGAGATTAATTTCCACAATGTAAACTGTTTTACAATCTTGTTCTTGACGGCAAAGCCAGTCCCTCTTTTCGCATGACTTTGCTGTAACGACTTCCATTATTCTTTAGTTGGACTTCCTCTGACCATCATTGTTTTTTTCCATGTAGGTTGTTTGGAAACGTTGATAATTCCTTTCTCGGGGCAGTAATTGGCCCAGATATTCTGCTGCATTTTTCAGTGCATGCATTTGAAAATCATGGTTTTGTCCCCAGGGTGTAACCTGATACCAGCTACGTCAGAATTGTTTCAGGTCACCCTGTAAATTTGACCTGGAGTGAGCCACCAGTGCCCCACGTTAGCCATATGTGGGATGATGTCATGGTGATGCAACACTCCCTCCACAGTGTATGAGTGAACTTTGACCAAGATATCACAGAAGCAACCATAGTTGATCATTCCCAGCAATAACCAGGACTTCTCATACCTGGACCCTGCTCAGAAGTCCATTATTTACACCAGTCCAGGGGACACAGTCACTGAAACCCTCAACCCTTCAATCATTGGCACATACTCCAATCTCCAGGCACCTGACCCCCAGTTACCTGATTGCTGTTCACGATACTCAACTCTGACCACAGCACAGGCCCTGACCATCCTTAACCCCACACCAACCACACACAGGCCCTGACCATCCTTAACCCCACACCAACCACACACCAACCACACACAGGCCCTGACCATCCTTAACCCCACACCAACCACACACAGGCCCTGACCATCCTTAACCCCACACCAACCACACACCAACCACACACAGGCCCTGACCATCCTTAACCCCACACCAACCACACACAGGCCCTGACCATCCTTAACCCCACACCAACCACACACAGGCCCTGATCATCATGATCCCCACACTCAACGATAGAACAGGCTTCAATTGTTTCTAACTGCACACCCAACAACAGCACTGGCCCTGATTGCCCTAAATGCCCACACCCAACTAAAGCATGGGCGCACTGATCCTTAGCCCCATACCCTACAGCTCAAGCTCTGAGCATCCTCATCTCTGCACCCAACTACACCACTGGCTCTGACTATCCTTAATCCTACACCAACGGCGTAGGCCCTGACCATTCTTAACCATGCACCAACTGCTCTATAGGCCCCAATAAACCCCACACCCAAATACAACAAAGGCCTGATTACCCTTTATTTTACAGCCAACTACAGGTCAGACCTTATCTGTTCTTAAACTCACAACCAGCCACAGCACAGACCCTGATGATCCATAATTCCTAACTTAAACATTGCACAGATCCCAATTGCCCTCAATGCCACACCCAACCACAGCACAGGCCCAGATCATCCTTATCCCCACACCAAACTACATAACAGATCCCAATTGTCTGTAACCCCACACCAAACTATAACAAAGGCCCAATCCTCCTTAAACCCACACCCAAATACATTACGGGCCACCGTTGTCTGTAATGTCACACCTAACCACAGCACATGTTCTGATTGTCCTTTCCCTCACATAACTCCAGCATAAACCCTGATTGTTAATCTTCCCCACCACCTGCAATCCCAATACGGGTTCCAATAGTTTCCCTGTCCACCCCCCTTCCCCCCCAACCACAGCACACATGCTGATCATCCTTCCCCATCTCCAATCACCGCAGGGGCCCAAATCGTTCTCTTCCCATCCTCCACGAAGCACCGCCTGCGACCATTTACCTTGCTCTACTGACTTTATTGTGCCAAAGTTATTAATCTCAGCTACAAATGCACTCAACTAGTCAATATCTACAGCTGTCTGGGGTGGAGAATTTCAATGATTCAGAAGCGTCTGCATAAAGAAAGCCACCATTATCTGAGTCAGCACTCAGCAATGGAACAGTCTGTGCCACCCCCTGCAGTTCCATGGACTTGTCTCTGATATTGTTTTTGTCTTTGCAATAATTTCCTGGTTTTGCACACTTTTTTCTCTCTCTCTTCACTGTTTGTATTATTTACTTATAATTTATGTATAACATATATCCTGTGTGTCGCCCGTACCTGCGAGCCTGTGATGCTGCTGCAAGCAAGTTTTTCATTGTACTTGTACCTCACTGAACTTGTGCACGTGGCAATAAATTGCACTTGACTTGAGTGGCTAGAAGGGTTGTGGTCACCACACTTTCAGAAGGATATGATGGTCCTTGTGAGGATGCTGAAGAGCTCTTCCAGAATGATTCTATGGATAAATTTCAGAAATGATGTTAGGCTGGAGAAGCTAGATTGCTTTCCTTCAGGTAAAGGAGGTAGAGAGGCTATTTAATGATGGCGTGCAAGATTAACTTTAGCTTAGATAAGGCAGATAAGAAAAAAACTATTCCCATTACCTAACAAGGCAAGGACTATGGCTTACAGATTCAGGTGGCACATAATGATGTAAGGAAGTTTTTTTTTACATGATATCCGGTGACATAGAACACAGAACAGTACAGGAACAGGCCC
Organism: Pristis pectinata; assembly: GCF_009764475.1. Taxonomy (NCBI): domain Eukaryota; kingdom Metazoa; phylum Chordata; class Chondrichthyes; order Rhinopristiformes; family Pristidae; genus Pristis; species Pristis pectinata. The sequence continues at coordinate 35,607,127 of NC_067424.1, forward strand.
TTCAGCCCACAATGTCTGTGCCGAACATGATGCCAAATTGAACTAAATCTCTTCTGCCCGCACATGATCCATATCTCTCCATTCCCTGCAATATACATGTATCTATCTAGCAGCCCCTTAAACATCACTATTGCATCTACTTCCACTACTCCCCTGGCAGCCTGTTCCAGGCGCCTACCACCCTCTGCGTAAAACAAAAAACTTGCTCCGCACATCTCCCGAAACTTTTCACCTCTCACATTAAATGCATGTTCTCTAGTAGTTGACACTTCTACCCTGGGAAAAAGATTCTGACTGTCTACCCCTCTCGTAATTTTATACTTCGATCAGACCTCCCCTCAGCCTCCGATATCCCAGAGAAAACAACACAAATTTGTCCGATCCCTCCTTATAGCTCATACCCTCTAATCCAGGTAGCATCTCCTTTATCAAGTCTCTACTAAGCTAATTTATTAAGCCTCTTCTGCATCCTTCAAAGCCTCCACATCCTTCCGATAATGGGGTGACCAGAACGGCACACAATAATGACTTGGGTACTTGCTGGTAAGAGGTGGTGATGGGCAGGTGCGGGGGAGGAGGGGAGAGCAGATCCACTGGGGGATGGGTCAAAGGTAAGGAGGAAGAAAGGGTAGAAAAAAGAGGCCAGGAAAGGAAAGAAGAGGGGTGCTTGGGGGTGTGGGGGGGTTGGGTTTGAGGGGATCACTTAAAGTGGGAGTATTCAATGTTCATGCTCCTTTAATTCTCCCACTTTAAGTATCGGCTCCACTGCCCCACACAACCATGCCTCTTCTTTTCTTCCCTTTCCCAGGCTATATCTCTTTTTTCTGCCCTTTTTCCCTCCTTACCTTTGACCCATCCCCCAGTGGATCTGCTCTCCCCTCCTCCCCCACACCTGCCTATCACTATCTCTTACCTGCATCTACCTATCACCACCCTGTGCCCACCCCGCCTCCCCTCTTTTGTCCACCTATCACTGCTCTGCTTTTCCCTCCTCTTGGGCTTCCCCTTTTCCTATCTTCAGTCCTGAAGAAGGGTCCTGACCTGAAACGTTGACCGCCTGCTTTTCTCCGCAGATGCTGCCTGGCCTGCTGAGTTCCTCCAGCATCATCGTGTTTTTTTATCTAGATTCCAGCATCTGCAGTCCTTTATTTCTCTTCTCCGGTCATTTAATCTCTCTGGCCCTCTGCCCTACCACTGGCCTTTCCTTTCATTCTTTCTTTCCCTCATTGATTTATTTGCATTATAAAACATGCTTTCTCAGAACAGGTCTAACTCTGTTTCTCTAACCACAGGCACTGCCTGGCCTACTGAGTGTTCCTGGCACTTTAGAGACACTGAGTCATTGAATCACGCAGCCAAGAAACAGGCCCTTCGGCCCACCATGTCTATGCCTACTATCAAGTACCTAGCCAATGGAAGCACAAGAGACTGCAGATGCTGGAAACTGGAACAACAAGCAAGATGCTGGAGCTGACCCAAAACGTCAACTGTCCATTTCCCTCCACTGACGCTGCCTGATCCGCTGAGTTCCTCCAGCATCTTGTTTGTTGCTCCAAGTACCTGTCTCTCCTAATCTCATTTATCAGTACTTTCTCTCTGGCCCTTTATGCATTGGCAATTCAAGTGCTTGTAATAGATACTCCTCAGATGGGTGAGAGTACTTGGCTCCATCTTAAATGTGTGAGAGTACCTGCCTCCACCACATACTCAGGTTGTTTTGTTTTAATCTCTTGGAGAAAAAAACATTCTCCTTAGGGTGGAGCTAGACTCTAAATTAAGAAGAAACACCAAGGTAATAATCTCTAAATTACCAAGCAAACTGTGCACAAATTGGAATTGGCTCAAACAGATGAATACGTGGCTCAAAGGGCGGCTTGAGGGATGGGGTTCCACTTCACGGGGCACTGTAGGACTTAGTGAGCTTTTGGGACTGGAAGGATCCCTGCTCAATTTGTTAAGGCAGGTGCTTATTGTGGGTACAATGTTGTAATGCTGAGAAGGGCCAAGGCAGTGAGGAATGCAAGAGGGCAGCTGGAGGAATAGTGAAAATGCGGTCTGTGTTTGTGAGTTGAGCTTTTAAGAGTGTGAGTGATGCAGCTGAATGAATTTGAGGGCAGCACATGATGCAGAGGTTAAATTGTCAGCATACTAACTTTGACATATTTTGCAAGGCCATAGCATTTCTTCCTACACTGCTCCAAAGTACAGGAAGACTCATTTCTGGAGGCTGACTTAGTGGGTGCCTCCTGCCGCTTGTGTGTCATTTTTTGCACTGGGATTCCTCCAGCAGCACTTGGCACAGAGGGCATGGCTTTTGATCTCCACCATTCCCACCAGGATCCACACATATTCCCTTGTGTCATGAGCTTCCCCTGCAGCCATTCCAGCACTAATAATAACCCTTCAGGTGTGCCGTGGCTGAATGGAGAGGGCTCTTTAAGAACTGGAGCCCTGACATCAGTCAGCACAGGAATGGGTTGGAGGCTGTGCTGTGTTAAAGTCACTAATGATTGTGCCTGCACGTTAACAGCTTAAGGGTGTGGTACATGCTGATTTTCAGTAGAATCTCAATCATTTAGAGTTGCTGTCTGGTGCTGGCAAATTTTGCTTTACTAATCTGCGACAATCCAATTTTTTGGCAGAAGATTTTTTAAAAAGTAGGAATGAATGCTAACAAATTGATAGGAAAGACAGCAGTGAGAGTAAATGCAAGAAATACAACATGGATTGGAAGAGTTTCTACAATATATTAAAAGGGAGTAGCACAAATAAATGTGGGTTGCTTAGAGGCAAAAGAAGATTAAAATGTAATAAAGAAACAGCTGAATAATTAAATAAATATGCCTAGAAGAAAATACTTAGGAGAAAGGGAGTTCACCAGATTGGACGTAAAGGAGTAAACTGCTCGGCTCCTCAAAGCTGCCCTGCCATTCATGTGGCTCATCTGCCTCAGGCCTCATCACTTCTTCTGTGTTGATTCCCCATAGCTGTGAAATCCATGATCTTTCACAATTTATCTACCCTGTTTCACTAGATTGATTCCAGAGCATGGAATGATTATTATCGAGGAGAGATTAAACAGGCTGGGTTTATAGTGCATTGAGTTTAGAAGAATGAGAGGTGATATCACGTAACATATAAAATTCATGTAGGTGTTTGCAGGTTATGTACAGGGATGATATTTCCTCTGTCTGAAGTGGCAGAGTCTCAAATAAGAGATTGGCCTTTCAGTGGGTAGTGAATCTTTGCCCAAGAGGGCTGTGGGGGGATCAGTCGCTGAATACATTCAAGACGTGGCGTGGTTTAGGTATTAAGGGAATCAAGGGATGTGGGGGTCAGTGCATGAAGGGTGGTCATAGAGTCATAGACAGCACTGAACCAGGCCCACTGCACCAATTACCAACCACACATTTACCCTAATCCGACATTATTCGTGGTGGTGAAGTAAAAGACAAGCCAAGATCATATTAAATGGTAGAAAAGGGACAAAGGGCCGAATGGCCTGCTCCTATTTCTCATATTTTTATGAAAGTGGAGCATGTGGCGCGGTTGAGAGCTGGATTGACAGTTCTGATGAGAAGTCACTGACCTGAACCGTTGACTCTGTTTCTCGCTCCACAGACGCTGCCTGACCCGCTCAGCATTTCCAGTATTTATTGCAGATTTCCCGCACTGTGCCGGTTTTTCCCAATCGGGTTGTCAGTGCAGGGAGCAAGGCCACCGCCGGGGGGATGGTTACCACGGTACCGGGGGGGCCGGGCCCAGACTGAGCGTTACCAAGGCAGCAACAATGTGGGTGGGAGCGGGTTACCAGCACAGTTAGGATGGGCCGAAGGGCGGATACTGAAGGGGCGGGGCGAGCGTTGGACTGACAGTCGCCGGGAGAAAGGGGGCGGGGCGGGCGTTGGACTGACAGTCGCCGGGAGAAAGGGGGCGGGGCGGGCGTTGGACTGACAGTCGCCGGGAGAAAGGGGGCGGGACGGGCGTTGGACTGACAGTCGCCGGGAGAAAGGGGGCGGGGCGGGCGTTGGACTGACAGTCGCCGGGAGAAAGGGGGGCGGGGGCGGGCGTTGGACTGACAGTCGCCGGGAGAAAGGGGCGGGACAAACGCTGGGCTGACGGTTAACGAGAAGCGGGGGAGGGGCGTGGTTAGCATTGACGGTGACTGTGTAGCAGGGGGCGGGCGATTCATTGGCGACTGGGGCGGCAGAGGCGGGGCCACATCTGGGTGCAGAGTAACCGGGCAGCAGCTGGCGGGGCGTGGCCTTGCTGCCTCACTGACGGTTACCGGGGCAGCAGGGGGCGGGGCGAGGATGGATTGACGGTTGCCGGGGCAGCAGCGGGCGGGGCGAGGTGGACTGACGGTTGCCGGGGCAGCAGGGGGCGGGGCGAGGATGGACTGATGGTTGCCGGGGCAACAGGGGGCGGGGCGAGGATGGACTGACGGTTGCCGGGCAGCAGGGGGCGGGGCGAGGTGGACTGGGTTACCGGGCAGCAGGGGGCGGGGCGAGGATGGACTGACGGTTGCCGGGGCAGGAGGAGGCGGGGCGAGGATGGACTGACGGTTGCCGGGCAGCAGGGGGCGGGGCGTGGTGGACTGGGTTACCGGGGCAGCAGGGGGCGGGGCGAGGATGGACTGACGGTTGCCGGGGCAGCAGGAGGCGGGGCGAGGTGGACTGACGGTTGCCGGGGCAGCAGGGGGCGGGGCCAGGATGGACTGACGGTTGCCGGGGCAGCAGGGGGCGGGGCCAGGATGGACTGACGGTTGCCGGGGCAGCAGGGGGCGGGACAAGGCGAGGCGGGGGTGGACTGACGGGTCCCGGGGTGGCTGGTAGTCGTAGGTTGCAGTGCGTCCGTGAGGAGCTGCAGGATGAAGGACCCGGTGGGGTTCCTGCGGCGGCAGCAGGAGGCAGACAGCGGGGATGCGGCCGAGCGCTGGCAGAGGATGGAGACCTTCTACAACAGGAGGTGAGGCCTCGCCCCTCCCTGCGGTGCCCTAGGCCGGCCGGGGCTGTGCGGGATGGCGCTGAGCCAATGCCACCGGGAGAGGCCCTGGTCCGTCAGCCCACCCTGCCTCCCTCCCCCGCCCCTCCCTCTTCCCCATCTCCCTCTCCCTCTCCCCCATCTCCCTCTCCCCCATCTCCCTCTCCCCCATCTCCCTCTCCCCCATCTACCTCCCCATCTCCTCTCCCCATCTCTCTCTCCTCCCCTCTCCCCCCTCCCCCCCTCCCCCCCTCCTCCCCCTCCCCGTCCTCCCCCCTCCCCTCGTCCCCCCTCCCCCCTCCCCCCTCCCCCCCCTCCCCCCCCTCCCCCCCCCTCCCCCCCCTCCCCCCCCTCCCCCCCCTCCCCCCCCTCCCCCCCCTCCCCCCCTCCCCCCCTCCCCCCCTCCCCCCCTCCCCCCTCCCCCCCTTCCCCCTTCCCCCCTCCCCCCTCCCCCCTCCCCCCTCCCCCCTCCCCCTCTCCCCTCTCCCCTCTCCCCTCCCCCCTCTCCCCTCCCCATCTCCCTCCCTCCCCCTCCCCCTCTCCCCCTCCCATCTCCCCCCCTCCCTCTCCCCCTCCCCCTCCCCCCCTCCCCCTCCCCCTCCCCCCCCTCCCCCTCCCCCTCCCCCTCCCCCTCCCCCCTCCCATCTCCCTCCCCCTCCCCCCCTCCCCTCCCCCCCTCCCCCTCCCCCCCTCCCCCTCCCCCTCCCCCCCTCCCCCTCCCCCTCCCCTCCCCCTCCCCCTCCCCCTGCCATCCTCCCTCCAGGGGTGTGAAGGGGTCTGGGTCTCCCCTTCAGCAGTGGGGTGGGGCTGATGATCACAGGAGCAGCTGGACCCCCTGAAATGCGACCTTCCGCCCTCTCCTGGAGATACTATAAGTGGTCGACTGCCCCATTCCAGTACCAGGCTGGTGGGGACACTGGACCCTGTAATCTCTTCCCCACTCCCACTCCCGGTTCATAATTCATGAGTAAGGACGGGTTGACTTTCCTCCTCTTGAGTTGGATGGCATGGTGGGGGATGGGCTGGTTGGGGAGTTCATGGTCAGTGATGCAGCACCTAGCGCCATATTCCATTTGCGACGCCTGGTATTTACACAGCCTGCCCTGCCTGCCTGCCTGCTGTAGGAGAAAAGTTCAGTTAATGTTGCATTGGTTACCAGTGGGATGCAACCCTGCCCTTTATCTGAAAGATGCTGACCACATTTTGTCAGCTTGTGTGTCTATTCATTATACCTTCTTGAGGGCCAGTCACACGGATAAATTGCATCACTGTTCTCTTCCATTCACTGTTTGAGTACTGCCTTGTAAAATACACACCTATTTCAAATGTTAACTCTTCTTTTTCATCTAGGCTGTGGCATCAACTCACAGTGGAACTGCTGGAATTCACGCTGATACCTTGTTTCCCATCTGGGGACAATCTCTTACAGGTAGGGGATGTAATTAAAGAATCATTTACTTGTAGACTGAACTGATAGCCTCCTATTTCCCCTTTCACTTTAAATCCATGCCCCCTTGTTTTAGATTCCCCTACCCTGGAAAAAAGACTGTCTACCCTGTCTATGCCATGATTTTGTAAACCTCTTCATCCATCAGCATCCTTTGCTCTAAGGAAAACAGTTCAGCCTATCTAATCCCTCCTTGTAACTCAAGCCTTCCAGTCCCTGCAACATCCTTGTGAATCTTTTCTGTGACTAGAATTGCACACAGTACTCCAAGTGTGGCCTAACTCTTTATACTTAGTGCATGGCATGCTTACTGAGGCATTGTCTTCACCACCCTGTCTACCTGTGTCACCACTTTCAGAGAACTGTGTACCCGTACTCCTATGTTTCTGTTCTACAACAGTCCTCAGGGCACTACCATTTACTGTGCATGTCCTGCCCTGGTTTAACTTCCCAAAATTCATCCCCTCACACTTGTCTGAGTTAAACTCCATCTGCAATTCCGTTACCCACTTTCCCGGTTGCTCTCGATCCTGTTGCGACCTTAGACGGTGTTCCTCACTATCCACCGCACCACCGATCTTGGTGTCATCTGCAAACTTGCCAATCACGCCACTTACATTCTCATCTAAATCATTAATATATGTGACAAACAACAGGGGACCCAGCACTAATCCCCGCAGCACATCACTGGTTCCAAGAACGTCTCTATCCTCCACAATAATGGAGCACAATATGTGAGGGCTAAAGACAAGGTTGAAGCATTTGTGACCATGTTCAGCCAATAATCCTCTGCTTCTCCTGTTTCCCTATCATTTGCAAAAGTCAATCTTCAGCAAATTCATTTCACTCCATGTAAAATCAAGAAGCAGTTGAAAGCACTATGGACAGCAGAGGCTGTGGGACCGACAACATCCTGGCTGCAGTACTTGAAGGTTTTTGCTACAAGACTTGCCTAGCCCCTAGTTAAGCTGATTCAGTAAATTACAACACTAGCATGATCTTCACAGTGTGGATAATTGCCTGGGTAAGTCCTGTGCACAAAAATAAATCAGGACAAATGCAATTTTGATAATTACTTCCCATCAATTGACTCTCACTCATCAACAAAGTAATGGAATGTGCCTTCAGCAGTCTATCAAGCACTACTTGCCCGCCTGTAACTTGCTCATTGATGCCCAGTTTGGGTTTTGCCAAGACCACATGGCTACAGATCTCGTCCAAGTCATGATCCAGACACGGATCAAAGAGCTGAATTCCAGAGGTGAAATATGAGTGACTGCCCTTGACAGCAAGGCAATGTTTGGCCTAGTGCGGCATCAAGGAGTCGACAAAACTGAAGTGTGTGGTCGTCAAGGGGAAAACATTCCAATGCTTAGAGACATCGCTTGCACAAAGCAAGATGTGGTTGTTGGACATTAATTATCCCAGCCTCAGAACATTGCTGTAGATGTTTCTCAGGGCAATGTGCTAAGCCTGACCATCTTCAGTTGCTTCATCAATGACCTCCTTTCTATCATAAGGTCAGAAATGAAAATGTTCTTTATTGATTACGCAGTATTTAGCCATGGGCTGACAAGTATAACATTCATGCCACAGAAATTCCAGGCAGAAAGTCAGCAGACACACAGAAATATCACCACTTACATGTTCCTAAGTTTCTTGTATCCTGAGTTAGAAATATCTTCCCTTTATTTCGTTGACAATTTTGGGTCTAAATCCTGGAATTCCCTCCCCAGTACCTTCACTTGAGGGACTACAACAGTTCAAGAAGGTGGCTCAAACCACCTTCTCAAGGTCATTTAGGATGGTTAATGAATATTGGCCTTGCTGGCAATGTCCAGATCCTGAACAATGAATCTAAAACAAAAGCTCTCCAACAAAAGGCAGACTGCAATGGTTCTCCTCCACCTCCTCATGGGCAGTAAATGCTGGCCTTGCCATTGATGCATCGTAAAGTGTATATAAGGCAGGTGATCTCCAACGGCTGGAGATTGGGTGGATGGAATAAATTTCCGTGCTGTTCTGAAATGGAATTGGGTTTGCAGTTGCAAGCACGTTGAGAAGATAGTTGTCTTCACAGTGTTTTTCCCTCCTCATCCCGTATTTTGCGTCTGTGCCCAACCAAAGTTTTGCATGGCTTCTAAATATTTTCTAAATATTTTCCATCAGCTTCTGCATCCCAAATACCCCTAATGTGAAATTGTTGGTCCAGTGTTTAGAATCCCACATTACTTGGCATCAATCTCTTTAGTGTACACAAGTTTATAACCCAGGCTGGCATTTCTTGCTAAAGATGTATGGGGATTGACTCTCCCAATTTTGTTGGGGGGGAGGGGGTGGGTGTGGAATGAATTTAAAAAAATGTTTATAGTTGCACCATGGTGCTTGGGACGACTCCTCTTACTCCAATGACAGAACCTCTCTGTCTCCTGACTGAGCCAGCCATGGATTTCCTCATGAATATAAGATAGAATATAAAGGCTAAATGTGATCTCTGCTGACAACATGCGCGCTGGCAGCGTTGACTGAAGTTACAGATGTTTCGAATAGCTTTTGTTTTGCAACAGCCAAGAATTTTGATCTGTTGGTTGCTTAATGCTAGAATGTTAGAATGCATGTACAGAATTTTAAAAAAGATCGACAATGTTGCAGCATGTTTCACGGGAATGAGGGGTGGGGCAGATGTGCTGAAGGCAGTAATTGAGCAGGAAGATTGGAATCAGCAGATTTGGATAGAGTGGTGTTGTGATCTTATTGAAGCTATTGCCTTTATTCTCATCACAAATTCTGGCCACTGATCACATCCGTCTCCCAGGCAATAGTTTGAACCTGGTTCAGGTTGTTGACAGCCTTTCGTGTTTGACTGAGATGAGCTACCAAACACGCATCTGCTCCATTATCACACAAATTCCACCTCCATTGCTTAACTCCACATCTGCATCAACTTTTTTGCAGCTGAAACCTGATGCGTGTTTTTCCTGGGCTTGACTTTTTCAATCTTTACTGGACAACCTCCCACCTTCCACCCTTTTGACTCATCTATAAGTCAATTGCCCAAATCTGCACATTGCCACTGTTGTTGCCCACCAACTTTGACCCTTGGACTGGCAACTCTCATCCTCTGTTTCAGAGCCCTAGATGTCCTCGACTTGCCCTATCTCTGTAACTCCTTCACCTCTAGAACCTGCAAAGAAACCCGTGTTCCCCTGCATGTGGAATCCAGATTTTAATCCTACCACCATTGATGCCCAAGCATATAGTTGCCAATGTCCTAAGCACCAAATCTCCTTCTCAAAACTTTTCTGCCTCTCTCCCTCCTCATAAATAACTCTTTGACAAAGCTTTGGCCATCTGAGCTAATATCTTGTTGGTTTGGCATCTTTTTTTTTCAAAATGCTCCTATGAAGTGATTTGGGATTTTTTGGTGCATAAATGGCAGTATATAAATATGTTTAAAGAACAGATACATTCATTCCAGATACAAAGGCTCCACATATAACAGTACCATTTTTGTATTGCAGTTGTATGAAAACTTCATAAGTGATTTTGAGCACAGGTAAGCATTTGGCAAGATGACTAATGTTGCACTGAAACATGATTGATTTAACTGGGTCTGAAGTGTAAACTTTTTATCTGAGGGCTCTCGTGATAGGCTGCTGGGGAAGTAATGGAAGCAGCCCGACTGGAAAGTGTCACTGTTGACTTGGGATACAGTAGGGTGGATGTTTGGATGCTTTTTTTTTCTGGTGTGATATTCATTCTTGTATGAGATTCAGTAGGATAAGAATGGCTTCTGGAAATCAAAGGGGAAAAGGCACCAAGGCACTTTGAATGCACTCAATTGACAATATTATTGCGGCATCTTTAATGATTAACATTAAAATGTTCCCGAAATGCATGTAGACAATGAAAGGAAACTTCTCTACAAAGAGACATCCATCTCTTTGATTCCTTGCTTTTTCAATCCATTCTTAGTATGCAAGCTTGGCTGACAAAACTGATATTTGTTGCCTATTCGAAGTTGCCCTTGAGAAAGTTGAGGGAGCTTTCTTCTTAAACTGTTGAGACCAGGTGATGAAAATTTCTGTTTGGTGGGTCCAGGATTATGATCCAGTTTACAATAGTGAAAGCCAGACAGATTGCACCTCAACAGGAATGGGACAGATATCCTTGGATGGGGGTGGGGGGGAAGCAGAGGGCAGGGTTCTAGTGCTATTGGGGAGGGTTCAGTCTTGTTTGGAGGAGAGATGGGAATTGGAGGGTAGAATCGGGAGAGAAAAGCTAACTGGAAATAGGAGAAAGGGGTTTGGGTGAAAGAGGTATCTAGGAAAACAAAGAGAACAGAAAGGCATTAGTGTAGGTAGTGAGATAAAATTAAAGGCCCTTTATCTGAGTGCACACAGCATTAGTAACAAAATCAATGAGTTGATGGAACGATTGCAAAGAAGTGAGTATGATCTGATTATATTTATGGGGACTTGGCTGCAAAGTTGGGAGCTGAATATTCAGGAGTATTTAACATTTCAGAAGGATAGTTAGGAAAGAAGTTGTGGGGTAGGTATTTTAATAATGGATGGAAGACTGAGAAGGGGAATTGGGCAGGTTGCGCCTATAGCTCATTGGAGCTTAGAATAATGAGAGGAGATCTGAGAGGGTTGAAGCTGAGAGGATGCTTCCTCCAGTGGGCATAGTTGCAGAGTAAGCTATTAACCCATTTAAGACAAAGATGAGAAGGAATTTCTTCTCTGTGGGTTGCAACTCTTTGGAATCCCCTGTCCCAGAGAGCTGTGGAGGTGGAGTCATTGAACGTATTCAAGGTGGAGGTTGGCAGACATTTAAACGACAAAAGGGTCAGGGAATGTGGGGAAAGAGGGGAAAAGTGGTTTTGAGGACAAGATTGGATCAGTCATGATCTAATTGAAAGGTGGAGCAGGCTTGGGGCTGACTGGTCTACTCCCTCCCACTCCTTATAAAAGAAATGGCAGCAATTTGTATCCAAGTCAGGATTGGATGTGTACTGAAGACAGTTCCCTTGACAACGGCACACGTCTTGCCTTTGAATACCTGTTTTCCCCTGGCTATTTATAGTTTGTTTTGTCTATCCTTTTTCACTTCATTTGATGTCCCCACTTTCATTCACCACCCACTCCCATATACCAGCACCACCAGTGTGTGTTAACACCTTGATCTCAGGTTGGGCAATCAAGCCTTCAGTTATGCACAGGTAACTGTCCTGATGGATGGAGGCCGTAATTTTTTTCCCTGTCTTTTACCTTGCAACATGTTAGGCCCCTTATCTAGGGTGGGACCTAGAATACTTATTTCTTGGGAAGAAGTCTGCATGCAAAAGTCAGCTTGGCCTGTGATTTGATCTCTCATCCCACCAATAGGTAGCATAATCTGGTGATGATTATAGTGGATCTGTATCCCAATAGTTATGAGTTTCAATCCAATTGCGAAAGTTTGTGGGCTGGCAGCAGATGGGATGATATTAATTTGTTGAGCTTGCATGAGCAGGTTCTATTCCTTTAGAGAGTGAAACCTGTCACCCTATTCAGCCCAACTCAAACATGATACCATACCATCACAATCTGATTCAAAATACCCCAAGGGCAACTAAGAATGGGCAATAAATTAATTATTACATTACAAAACCTTAAAAATGTGCAGACTTGTGTCTTGTGCTCTGCATCAGAACTGCCCTTTTGAGTCAGTGATACCAGTGGATGCATATTTGAAAGCTGCCCTTCACATGCGGACATTTAGCAAAACAGGCTGGGCATTGGTTTGTAGCTGGATGTAATTTTTTTTTAATCTGTTCTGAAATTGGAGTCGTGCATTCAACACAGAAGGTTCACTATGGCAGCACTGATGCTGGAATTAATGCTTTCTCACACAGAATAAACCCATTATCCCTGGTGGAAATTATTCTACGTGTGGTTCGACAGATGAATGGTATGTTTCTGAGCTCCATTTCAGTGTATCCATTTGTCCTGTCAGTTTGTATTGTGTAATTAGCAAGCCCATGTGTATTTTAGGGACTTTAAAATGTACAGGCCATCCCCAGGTTATGGGCGCCCCAACATGTAAATGAGCTGAGTTACAAATTTTTGACTTTACAAATATTTTCCAATGAATATTTAAACAAATTTTGAAACAAGTTAAGCTTCCCTAACTTTATAGCAGAGCTTCTCACGAGTGTGAGGCGACTGAAGTGATTTGGAGGTCGGAGCCTGACCCTGCAGCTTCCTGGCTGCTGAGGCAGAGGCGACATTTTTAGCAGGAATGAATAGTTTGAACGGTTGTGACAGCTGTTTGGTGGTCTGTATGGGGATGGATTTGCCAGTTGCTGCGGGGTTGCAGACACCTTCAGGTGGGAATGGGTCATTTCCAGGTGTCTTCTCTCCTCACACCTCCCCTCCCACCCACCCACCGCCTCCGAGCTGCAACAATCGGGGGCTGGGTGGAGCCGAGCGGAGCTGGGAGCTCGGAGCTCACTCACTGAGTCGGTGAGGCCAGCTGGCAGCTGCTCACTCTCCTGTCACAGCCGTTCCTGTCATCCTTTCCCACACGCTGTTGTTCAATTCTGGCTTACGATAAACTCGGGCTATGAACAGCTCTTAGGAATGGAACCCTTTTGTAACTCGGGGACTGTGTGTAATGTGAAGAGTTTGGAACTTTGCCTCATTGTCGAAAATGAAATGTTCCTTTGCTGTATTTGTTGTGAGAGAGGCCACAGTGCAGCCTCATGACTCATGGACATTAGTGTTTACCCACTAGTTTCAATGCTTTGGGAAGCATAATGATATGAACTAATTGGAAGGATTTACACTGTTAGTCATTACCATACAGCATTAAAACAAACCCTTTGGCCAACACATCCATGACAACCCTAATCTCTGATCAAAGTTGCTCAGTTCAACTGCATCTTCTCATGTTTGGTGATGGATAATTAAACAGCAAGCTAGAGGAGGAGGTTTTAAGACCATCCCCCATCCTCTGAAGGCAATGCCCAGCACGTGGATGACGAGGCTGAAGCATTCACAGACACCTTCAGACAGAAGTGCCCAATGGGTGATTCATCTTGGCTTCCTCCCAAGATCCCCACCATCACAGAAGCCAGTTTTCAATCAGGTACGTCATGGAATTCTCTTAGATGAGCACTGTTCTGTTAATGTTCCGGAGACTTGACACCGTCCTGCCCACGTCTACCTTCTACTGCCACATCATGACTGCTGTGTGTACTGTCTGCAAGATGCATTATGGCATTTTTGTTGCCAGCACCTTGTCCACCTGGAAGGACAAGTGTGTGGGAACAAAACCACCACCAAATTCCCCTTCAAGTACATCCTGACTTAGAAATACAGTATATTGTCATTCTTTTTTCAGTGTTGGGTGTAATTAATAGAACTCCCTATCTAGCAGATCTGTAAGAGTAACTTCACAAGGACAATTAGGGGCAATAAATATTGACCTTATCAGCAATGTCTACATCCTGTTCATGAATAAAAATAATTTTTAGTAGTTGCTCATTATCCTTTGTTTTCTGCCTCTCAACCAATTTCTCAGACAGTTCAGCTAACAGAATCTTTATCAAATATCCTCTGGAAGTCCATATAAATAATACCCATTGAACTCCCTGTCTGCTATTTAAGCTTCAGTCAGCTTTTCTTAGGATGGAAGGTTACTGGGGTTGAGGAAAGGTGTGTGGGAGGAGCCCAAATAACCAGTGACGGGACAGTGGTGGCAGATCCACCATTTTGACTTCGGGGAAGTTCTCACTGGAACGTGAAATAAGTCATAGCACGGTAATGTTGAATGGTTCTGCTCAAACTTGTTGCTGTGGTAATTAAAAGAATGAATGACCTAATTTCTGCCCACCTTCCTAAATTTTTGTTCTTTTCTCAGATGCACAAATGGCACTGTCTCTGCTGGAAAAAACATGGGAGAAGGTAAACTGCGAGAGGCAGGGTACTAAGTAGCTTAAGTGTTTTAATGTCCAGTTTGAACTGCACACTTATTTACCTGTACTTCCAGAGTTTTTGGAACCAAATAATAGTTTTACAGCTTTGTATACGGTTCAAAGAAATCAGGACCAGTTTATTCGGGGAAGGTTTCATGGAGTCTGGGAACGGATTTGTTTTGAGAGGAGTTCAGGGTGTTGATGAGGTTTCACAGGTCTGGCTGTAGGTCAGGTTTCGGTGCAGCTTCATGAAAACTTAGACTGGTTCAGTTTTGATTTCAGAGGGACTAGGGGAAGGTCCAGTTGGATATGGATTCATAAAGAGCAGGGATCAACATAATTGGGTATTGTTTTGGTGAGCTCGGAGTATTGCATAAGGGTTCACAAGGATAGGGATCAAAATATATTGGGGTACACAGGCTTTGATGCAGTTCCATTGGAACATAAAGCAAATTCTGTTTGGAAATGGATCAGGAGCGATTCTTGTTGGAAAGGGTTCCATGGGGATCAAGAGTAACTAAGGTTTGAGTACTGTTCCATGTGATTCGGGAATAGTTTCGGTTTGGATACAGTCACCTAGAGACCAGGTATTAGTTATATTTGCAATGGTTCTGTGGGAGCAGGGAGTGTATCAAGTTTGCATTTAGTTGCACTGTCACTGAGAGTGGTTCAGGCATGAGTAGGGTAGCATGAAGAATGTGTAGTTGTCTTTACCAAAAACAAAAAACATAGTGGGACAGTATTCACAGGGACTGGTGTGGGTCAGATTTGTGTAATGTCTTGGAGGACAGGGAGCAGGACAAATTGGGTGGGCTACAGAGGATCTGATAGCAGATCAGGGTTTAAGGTTTCTCAATAGTACTGGGTGATGTGTGCTTGGGTATATTTCAAGGATCAGGAATTGTATAGTTTGGATATGGTGCACCAGGGACTAGTGACCTTTATTTCTAATATGCTGGAGCTAGGAGTGGGTTCAGATTCTGTTGTATGTTTTCTTTAGGTTCTTAATTTTATTTTGCTGCAGTTCTGAGAGGAGTTGAGTGGTGGGGTCATTTTTGAGTATGTTGGCACTAGGTGTGTGTACGTTTAGGTGTGGATTATGGGTGTGTGTGAAATGTTTGATTACAGCTTTGTATAATGCACACAGGAATAAGGAGTGGGTGAGGTATAGGAGTGATGTCATGAGGAGCAGTAGCACAGCAGAAATGCTTAGAGTTTCACTGGACCAGGAATAGGTCAGATAAGGATACTGTTTCATGTGACTAGGTATTAATCAGATTTGGGTAAGTTTTCATAAAAAGGAGTGATTAATGTTTAGATTTGTTTCAACAATGTTTACCAATGATTTTGGTTTGGATATAGTCTCATAGGAGCTTGGGCATGTTTGATTCTGGATCTACAGGTGCCAGACCTGGGTATAAATTCAGTTGCAAGGAAACTGCATCTATCCTGTAAATTCTGAAAGATCGTCATAAACATTTGCAACTGCATGTTGTATGACAAATCCCTTAACCTAATTTGTCAGGTCACTTTAGCTCGGCTATCTCATAATTGCTGTTATTTGAGATGAAATTACTAACCTTGGACCCTTCTTCTTTCTCTCAAACTGAGCATAAAATTCAATCATATTATGATTGCTACTACCTTGTGGCACCTTTACCATGAGGTCCTTAATTAATCCCATCTCACTGCACGATGCTAGGTGTCATTTAGCCTGTTCTCTGTTTGACTAAAGGATGATTTCTAAGAAACTATCCTGAAATCACTCTGAGCTACACATCGGAGCTTTCTTTAACCATCTGATTATTCCAGTATACTTGCAGGTTAAAATGCCCCCTTATCATCACCATATCTTTCTGACAAGCTTCCAATACTTTGTTTTCTGTGTATTCTGACCTAGCACCTGGTTATTGTTAGAGGGCCTGTGTACCATTTTCGCAAGTGACTCTATTTCTTATCTCTGTCCAAACTCCTTCCGCATCCTGGTTTCCTGAATTTGGGTCATCTCTTGCTGTTTCTCTAAGACCGTCATTAAGTAACAGAGCCACTCCCCCACCTTTTTCTAGCTTCCTATCCTTCCTAAATGTCACACATTTTGTATTCCGGTCCCAGTCTATGTCATCCTACAGCCATGTCTCCGTTATACATATCAGATTGTATGCATTTCTATTTAATTCATCTAGAACGTAGAACAGTACCGCACAGGAAAAGGCCCTTTGACCCACGATATCTGTGCCAACCATGATGCCAAATGAAACTAATCCCGTCTGCCTGCACAGGATCCATATCCCTCTTTTTCCCTTCGTGTTCATATGTCCGTCGAAGTAACTCTTAAACACCATTATTGTGTCTGCTTCCACCACCACCCCTGGCAGTGTGTTCCAGGCACCCAGCACTCTTTTTTTTATTTAAAAAAAACTTACCCTGCACATTTCCTCAAACTTTCCCCCTCTCACCTTAAAGCCATGCCTCTAGTATTTGACATTTCTGCCATGGGAATGAGACTCTGACTACTTACCCTATTCATGCCTCTCATAGTTTTATGTACTTTCCCCTCAGCCTCCAACGCTCTAGAGTAAACAATCTAAGTCTGTTCAACCTCTCCTTATAGCTAATACTCGCTAATCCAACATCCTGGTAAACCTCCTCTGCACCCTCTCCAAAGCCTCCACATCCTTCCTGTAATGGGGTGACCAGAACTGAACATCTTTTTGAATGACAGATGTATTCAGACACACTGCCTTTAGCTTTGTCCTTTTAACATTTTTGTAACCTCTACCCTTGCCTAATAATTTACTCTTCAATTTGTATTCTTATCCCTTCCTATCACATCAGTTTACTGCTTCCCACATTAATACCTTTTTCTTTAGTTTTTCTTCTCTACTACTTGATTTTTCATGTCTTCACTGTCATGACACCCCACTATTTAATTTAAAATCCCATGTAGTTATGCAGCATGCTAGAACAATGATGCCAGCACAGTTTAGGTGTAAACTGTCTCAAAGATGCAACTTCCACTTTCCCCAATACTGGTGCCAGTGCCCTGTGAACCAGATCCCCCTCCCGCTGCACCATTCTTTGAGTCAGGCGTTCATTTCTCTAATCCCATTTAACCTATGCCAATTTGCTCAGTAGCAAACCAGAGATTGTTATTGTTTGAGGTTCTACATCTTAATTTGGTTCCTTGCTCCTCATACTGACTGCATTAGTACTTGTGTCGTTGGTACTAATGCTGGGTCAAGCTTGTTGACACTTTCATAAGGACTAGCCACGGTTAGTTTTTGGATATGGTTTGGAGAGAGCGAGTAGCGGTTTATCTTTGTGTACAATTTTGTGAACATTGAAAGAGAGTAAGATTGGGTTAGGTTTCACAAGACCAGGGTCAAGTTAACTTTTGATTATAGTTTCACGTGCAAGGAGTGAGTCCTGTTTGAGTGCAGCTTCGTTTGGGACCCAAAAGTGGATCCTTTTTGGATCTGGTTCCGAGTGAAAGGGATGGGTTCATATTAGGTATGATTTCATAATAAATCAGTATTCATAATAAATAAGTATGTCAGGTTTGATAGAGATTAGAAGTAGGTTAGATTTTGGTTACTGTTCCACTGATGTCCGGGTTGGTTTAATGACTGGCATCTAAATTTGTGTTGGAGAAATTCCGCTAGCCAAAATGATCTGACTGTGAGAGTGCTATTGTGTTTGGGGCACATGAGAGTGCATGGTATGAGTGGGTAGGGAACCGCAAACCAGCAGAACATAGAACATTGCAGCACAGTACAGGCCCTTCAGCCCACGATGTTGTGCCGACATTTTATCCTGCTCCAATATCTAGAAGTGTATAACTGTTGAGAGATCAGATGGGAATTGAACTGGTGGACAGGCAAAACTTCGGAATTGGGTCACCTGGGCAGGCAAGCAGCGGAAGTGGTCTCTGCCCAGGGCTGCAAGTTTGGGTTCCAGAGAACTCAACATGCTCTTTGCACTCCGTGTCTTTCTAGGACTAGAAGTTTAAATATAATGCAAGTATATAAATCTACTCATTGCTTTTTGGCTTTAAGCTAATCTCCTAACCACACTGTTACTGAACCCCACAAATGACGCAATAACATGCATGACTTTTCTGTTAGCTCCAGCTTACTTTGGGTGTATGTGTGTGTGTGTGTGTGTATATATGTGTGTGTGTGTGTATATGTGTGTGTGTGTGTATATGTGTGTGTGTGTGTGTATGTGTGTGTGTGTGTGTATGTGTGTGTGTGTGTATGTGTGTGTGTGTGTATATGTGTGTGTGTGTGTATATGTGTGTGTGTGTGTATATGTGTGTGTGTGTATATGTGTGTGTGTGTATATGTGTGTGTGTGTGTATATGTGTGTGTGTGTGTATATGTGTGTGTGTGTGTATATGTGTGTGTGTGTGTATATGTGTGTGTGTGTGTATATGTGTGTGTGTGTGTATGTGTGTGTGTGTGTGTGTGTGTGTATGTATGTGTGTGTATGTATGTGTGTGTATATATATATGTGTGTGTGTGTGTGTGTGTGTGTATATATATATATACACACACACACACACACACACACACACAAACAAACTTCTTGCTGTGAAACAGACCTAAAGAAAAGCTTGAAAAACACTGCAGATGCTAAAATGCTGGCAATTCTCAGCCAGTCAGGCAGCATCCATGTGAAGAGAAACCGAGTTAACTTTTCAGGTCAACCTGAGACAGTAACTCCACATCTTCCCACAGCTGCGGCCTGACCTGTTGAGAGTTTCCAGCATTTTGTCCTCTTATATTACAAGAAGAAGAAGAAAACTTATTGTAGAAATCAAAATACATTTCACGTGATTACAATGGGAACTGATTACATACTTTCTTCTTCTTTAATCTGTCAGGTAAAGGGTAATGATGAAGCTTTAATTCTCTGCAGGACTGCCATCGCTGCTATTAAGATCAAAATTGGAGACCTCCAGGAAACCAAGGTAATAAAGGATTTGAGGATTCTACAGGGGACTGGGAGGGCTGTCTCCAGAGCTAATGAGAGGTGGAAAATATGTGGGGTTTGAAGTGTATTATCACTGTTGCGTTCTTAAGTTTTCAAAATGAACTCTGTTGAAAACATTTTTATTTACGGAAGAGCACAGCCAAAAGAGAAGCCTTTTGTTTTTACTTCAGATAATTGATATTGGGGTTCTTTTTAGTGTGTTTGTAAATGTTTCTTTCTTTTCTTACTTGTGCTGAAACTTTAGCAGTACCATGGCCTCTGATCATGCAAAATTATACCTGAGAATCAAAAAGCTACAAGTTCTCCTTGAGTTATAGATATCATAACAGCTTAAGGAGGTTGGTTCTTTGATAAATGAGTCAGAACATTGTGGAGTCAAGCCCCACTTCAGAGACTTGGGCACATAATCTATGCTGGCAACTCAGTGCAACCGAAATGAGACCTAAATTTAAAAATTATAACAACTTTAATACAATAAAACATCCCAAGGAGTGTTACCAAACAACATTTGATATCAAACATGAGATATTGGGGCAGGTGACCATAAGTTTTGAGGGGAGAGAGTAGAGACGTTTGAGACTGAATTCAAGCATGGGATGTAACCAACAATAAGAATCAAAAGTCAGTCTGTTTTCAGCCTAGTGAAGATTTCCAAGATATTTAAGGGCAAGGGCTTGGATAGATTTGTGAATGGGGATGGCAGTATTGAATTTATTGATGGGGTCACTAAAGGTTGATGAAAGAAGTGCAGTGAATGTCATCTTCATGGCTTTTCCGAAGGTATTTTGATAAGTTCCACACAAAAGGCTAGTTAACAAAATGAGACCCAAATCAAACAGTTGATGATAATGGGGATAAAGCTAGCTTAAAGATTAGAAAGCAAGAGCAGTGGTAACTGTTGTTGTTCAGACAGGCAGTTGGTAGGCAGTGAGGTTCCCAGGGATCAACTCGGGGAATATTGCTTTTGTTGATGTGTATTTGTGACATGGATGTGGGTGTGCATGATAAAACTTACAATTTTGCAGCTGACACAATGCTTGGAATTGTAATCAGTGAAGAGGACAGTGATAGACTGCAAGAAGACAGACTGGTAAAATGGTCAGATGAAATTTAATACAGAAGTGTAAAATAATACACTTTGGCAGAGAGATGAGGAGACTTAATACAGACTAAATGGCTTAGTTCTAAAGGGCATACAAGAACAGGCATGGGTGTACATCCTTGAAAGTGGCAGAGCATGTGACAGTGGTCAGTAAAACATGGCTCCTTGGGACTCATAAACATGCATATGGTACCAAAAGCAGGTAAATTATATTGAACCCGTATAAAACACTGGGTACACCACATCTGAAGCATTGCATTGAATCGTAGTCACCTCATTTTAGGAAAGATGTGAAGGTCCTGGTAGAACGGTTCCAGGCATGGGGGATTTCAGCTATGAGGTTAGACTGGAAAAACAGATCATTCTCTTTGGAGCAAGAAAGCTTGAGAGAACACTTGGAGGTGTGCGAGATCGATGCTGGTGTAAACAGGGTAAGGTATTCCTATTAGCAAATGGTACATGAACCAAGAAGCGCAAACTTAAAATTTTGAGATACAAGAGGGATGTGAGGAGAATCTTTTTCAGGAGAACGTAGTTATAATCTGTAACTCATTACTTTTAAGGGAAGTGAGAACTGGATAGGCACTTGAGGGAAAGAGCGAGGAAGTAGGACTGATGGATGGGATTGCCCTATTCAGAACCAGTTTTGACTCCTTGGCTTCAGTCTGTGCTTTATCAATTCTGTGATTCTATGAATGTTTATTTCTAGGTTTTACCAGATTGGGAGCTAATACAGGCCAGCAAGTACCAGCGAATCTCAGAACTTTAGAAAGGTTATGACAGGAGGAGATTTGGCCCCTCACGTCTGTACTGGTCAAAAAAGAGTCGCCTTCCAGCATTTGGTTTGTAGGCCTGTAGCTTGCGATTCAAGTGCAGAAGGGTAATGGGTAAATGGAACTTGGTGCGAGTTAGGGTATGAACAGCAGAGTTTGAATGAATTCAAGTTAACACAAGGTACAAGGTCAGTGGCCGATCAAGCAATTAAATAGTCACCGATTGAGTACCAAAGATGTGGAAGAGGGTTTCAGCAGAGTGATTCCTCCTTCCTCAGGAGGCTGAATAGAGGGAGTAGAGATGTGTGTTGTTGCAGTCTCAGGGATGGAAAGGCTCTGGACAAGGCTCAGCTGAGGGTCAAGTGTGATGCCAGAGTTGCAGTATTATACTGACTTTATGACCAGGCTTTTTAACCAAGCCTCTATTCAGTTTGGTGCAAAAGATTTTGCAGCACAATGAAGAATAGAAAATTCTCCTGCCCTAGCAAATATTTATCCCCAAACATCAGCAGTTAAATAGTGTAACCTTGTTCCTTTGTGTTATTTGTGGCTTCTTGCATGTGTGTGACTAAACCTACAAAACGGTTACTGACTGCATTTTATAAGTGACTCTTTGCTAAGCATTTTGGAAGGGTTTCGGTACATGAAATGTGTTGCAGAAGTTCTGACTGTCTTTCTTTCTCCTCTAACATTACTGCTCAGTGATCAACTGGAAGTTAATACAGTGCAGGATTCTTACCAAATGGCCTGAATAAAATCAGTGTTAAGATATTAAATTCTGGACAAAATTGCTCTTAAGCCGTTTTTTTTTCTTGAAATGTGAAATTGCTGGGTCATTCTATGCAGTTGTGGTGTGGAAATGTCATTAAAAGATTAATGGCAGTGAAATAAGCTGAAGTTTCAGAAATGACGAATCATATTACAACAACAATCTTTATATCTCTACATATGAAACAAAGACTGCCTTAAAAAGGGATTATCTAAAAAACACATATATCACCTTTCATGCCTTTCACACCTATCACACCTATTTCAAAACATCCAAAAGTGCTTTGCAGCCAGTTAAGTACTATACTGAAGTGTAGTCACTGTTGAAGGAATCATGGTGGCCAATCTGTGCACTGCAAGATCCCACAAACAGCATTGTGATAATAACTAGACTATCTGTTCTTATAACATTGATTGTGGGATAAATATTGCTCAGGACACCAGTAATAGTTGCTCTGTTGTTCTTTTAGTGCCATGGGATTTTTTTTTTAACATCCATGTTGTAGCCTCAGCTCAACATCTGACCCGAAACATAGTACAAGACTCCCTCAGTTCTTGCAGTGGAGAGTCGGTCTAGATTTTGTGCTCAAGTGCAAGCTTAGAGAGTCCAAAATGAGTTGCAGACTGAAATCGACAACCAGCACTCTGATATAGAGAGACTGCCAAATTATGAAGTGTGGCTAAACTTTAATTCACCAAGCATTGATTGACATTAAACAGGGGAATCAGCAGGACAGCATGAAATAGCAGTGTGTCTTGTGAAAGGAGCTCTTTATCCAGCATTCATACCAGAAGAGCAAACTCCCTGGCCTGGATACTCAGTTGCATAATGCTGCTTTCTTTTTTTATGGAATTGGTGAAACACAATAATGACTATTTTTAAGTTGTTTTGCATCGTTCTCAAAATTCAGCCTGGCACATCCTGTCATTAAGTCATCCTTATGATCCCAATGCAGTTTTTGTGTCAGGATCCATGGGATGGAGTCATTCATCTCATTTAGAGCAGGGGAACCTGCATCATGCTGTCCTGAGATGCCAATCATAGGGCCTCCTGGGCAATATGGTCTTCATGCTGTAGCACTGAACGGGAATATTTAATTACCTTCTCCCCTTACATATACTCCCCACCCTCATCTACCTCTGCACCAAAATGACACCTCCACCCCAAACACACCTCCATCTCCAGTCCATCCACAATTTCCCTTTCTCCAACTTGCTGCAGGTCCCGACACCCTCCTTCCACCACCTGCACCCAGTTATTGCACTCCCTACCCCTCCCCACCTCCTGAGCCAATGTGTTAGCTGCTGACATCTTGTGTGATCTTCCACACCTCATCCCAGCTACCCACTACACCCCACTTCCTGCACCCGACAACAGCGTGCTTGCCTTCTCTCCTGAACCAACCAACCCCTCCCTCCCCCCCCCCCCCCCCCCCCCCCCAACAACCCAAATGCGTAAACGCTGGGCTCTTGGAAAAGTGAACCGCAAGCACGTTTTTGTCTCCAGAAGCTGGCAGCACCTGAAGTTGCCCTGTGGACACAATTGAAGTTTTATACGGTCAGCTAACAACAAAAGTGGCTGGTTCCCTGCATGCATGCCTTATCAGTGCACTCTAACTGCTGCAGTAGAAAACCCAAACCTCTGTCTCTGGGATGGAGTGTTTGAAGGGATCTGTCCCAGGGAAAGAACAGTTCTTTACCATGCATGCTACTGGGTGAAGAACTGACCATTTTATTGAAAATTTTTGCACTCCGTACAATGAAAATGAGAATACCAGCAAGAGCAGGATACCCTTAAGCTGTCTGTAATTTATAGATTTCTCTGTCTATCATTTAGTGATGGTGCCGTCATGAGAGGTATGATCTCCTATATATAGTATACGCATCCAATAACATTATTTCTTCCATCGCTTTGTTTACCAGTAATTGCTAGCAGCTATTTTTCCCGATCTAATCTGCATGATCCTTCCACTTATTAGAAAATCATTGAAGAAGTTGACGAGATGCTGGAGAAGTTGCCGGGAGTGACGTCAGTGCATGGCCGGTTTTACGACACTTCCAGCAGTTACTATCAGGTGGTGGGCGACCACGCTGCTTACTACAGGGAGGCTCTGCGGTATCTCGGCTGTACCGAACTCTCTGACTTGTCAAGTAATCACTGGTGCCCTCCTTTTGCAAATGTTTCGATATATCTGTTTCTGTGATTACTGCAGTGTGGGGAGCTGGTTGGAGAGATTCTATAATTCCTCACTCTTTGCTTGTTTCCCCTTTTAATTTTTCAACGGATTCCGCTTCCATGCCAAAACTATTCCTTATAATTTTGCATCCCTCTGCAAGGTCTGATAACCTTCTCAGCTCTAATAAGAGTTTCCCCAGGCAGTATGGCATCATTAATGCAGCAATCCTCAGAACTTAAGTGAGTCTTCCCTGCTTCTGTTACATCTTCACGAAAGTAGAGAGAATTCTCTTTCAAAGCAGAATTTGATTTGTACTTGAAGGACAAATGAATTGGTTGGTGCTGACAAAGGATCAGTCTTGGTACGTTGTCCAGAGAGCGTCCTCTTTTTCATCTTTGTTTGTGATGTGGTATGTGATAAAAGATTTCCACTTTGTCAGTTATCACCACCGTAAAGAGCCAAGGGAGAAGGGAAGTTGTTTATTTATTTTTCACATGGAGGTTTGTAAGGAAATAGAATTTCTTCTTCATCCTTAATTGATTCTGAAACGAACAGTTTTCTACTTCAGAATATCCCAGTCCCTAAAATCAGATGCGATGGGGGTAAAAAGTTGGATAACTATGAAATCTTAAGGAACTTGCCACCAATTTTGAAATCTTTGTACCACTGCATTGGAAGATTGTTGCCTAAACAGCCCTGTGTAGTTACAGTCATTGCATCATAGAAAGAGGCCATTCAGTCCATTAAGTGCACGATAGTTCTCTAGAGCAACCCATTTGTTCCATTGCCACACAACCCTACAAATGTAACTCCATGCAGTGCTTATCCAAATTCCTTTTGAAATTATTTACCATCTGCTTTCTACCCTCCAAAGGCAATAAGTTCCAGGTCATTACCACTTGCTGAGTTTAAAAAATAGTTTTTCTGCACACTTCCACTCCAAGCCCCCAAAGTTTGAAACTTGTGTCCCCTGGTACTAGTGCCATCAGCTGATGGGAATCGCTTTTCTTTGTCTACTAAACCTGCCATTGCTTTGTATTTCTCAATGAAACTCCCCTCAACCTCCTTTGTCCAAGGAGACCAATCTCAATTTCTCCAAAATAACTTTATGGCTAAAATTCCTCAACATTTGGAACCTTTCTGGTTAATCACTGCACCCTTCCAAGAGCTTTGTATCCTTCCTAAAGGTGGTAACCAGGACTGGATGCAATATTCTATTTGTATCTGAACCAGAGATTTATAAAGGACATCGCATCAATTCATCATCTTGTAGAAGGGTTTAAAGTGAAGTTTGCTGCAAGGCTGATCCTTGTGTGCTTATATGAATGTGACCTCAATCTGTATCAAGCCAGTATTCTGGCCTATGAGGAACATAATGTTGCTTCCTACTCTGATTCAACAGTGCTTGAAAAGTATAAAGGTTTATATTCACTATTTTCTGCACAACATGTTGTGAATCGATCTCTCTCTTCTGTACGATTATCTTAAACACCAGTTTGCAATCTGTATTGTAGACAAGTAAAACCTACATACATGGCTACTTTTGAGATGTCATTGAGTGAGGAGTTCTCAGTTCTTCTGCAGTGTGGCCTGACAGCCAACAGGGACGAGACTGAGGTTGCCCATATTTATTTTGCATGTTTCTGGCTGGTAGGCAGGAAATTCTTTTACCCCACCCGAATATGAATCCAGATCTCATTGCAAAATGGATAGTCACTCTCTCAGATGATATCCTGGTTCCAAGGAAAACAACCTCAGTGAGAAAACTTTGTGTTAGAAGAATCATCAAAAAAGACTATACAGTAAAGAAGTACAGTAAATAGGGGTAGCCCAGCTATTGGAAGTGTACTACCTCCAGAGTCCAAGGGAGGGAGTGTATTTGTAGGCAAATTTTAATCCAGATAAATGGGCAGCCAAGCAGAAGAGTTCACAAATAGGAACAAAAGGATCTTGGAGCATATGTCCACAGGTCCTTAAAGGTAGCAGGGCAGGTCAATGAGTTGGTGAAAATGGTACACAAGATGCTTTCCTTTATTTTCCGAGGCATTGCCACATAAGAGCAGAGTTTGCGCTGGAAGTGTACAGGCCACTAGTTAGACAACGGCTTGAGTGGAGAGATTTTGGAGGATTTTGCCAAGACTGAAACATTTTGACAATAAAGGTAGATATGACAGGTTGGGTTGACTTCTTCAGAATGGGGAGGCTGAGGGGAATTTAATTAAATATAAAATTTATGAAGGACCTACATAGAGTAAATAAGAACCTTCAGCAGATGGGTCAAAAACCAGGAGATGTGCATGTAACATAAACTGGTAGGATTAGAGGGGCAAAGGAAATGCTTTTCATCTGTCAGGTGGCAGAGGTTTGCAACCTGATACCTGAAGGGGTGGTAGGCCAGAAGCTCAAAGGTTTAAAATGTACTTGAAGAGACTTAAAGGGCTGTGGACCTAGTGATGGTGTGATTAAGCCGGGTAGCTTTTTTGACAGACATGAAGGGCTGAATGGTTTCTTTCTTCGTTGTATATTTTCTATTGTCTACCAGCCAGATCAGTCTCACCTCATTATAATTCATCAGCCCCAGGAATGTCATCATAAATCTCCTCATCTACTGCGGTCACATCCTCTTTGTAGCTTGGTGACCTGAACTGTATGTTGTGACAGCTAGCTGTCACCTAATTAATGTTTGACACAATTCTAACATGACTCCCTGCTCTTACCAGCCCATGAAGGTAAGTATCCCATATGCTGCCTTAGACATTATTTATCTGCCCTGCTACCTTCAGAGATCTCTGGACATACAATACCTCTCTGCATTTCTCTTCATTTAATATCTGAAATTTGTTGTGCATTCTCATGTCTTTTTCTTCCCTTCCAGGTGCAATATCTTGTAATTCTCGATGGAATTCCAAATGCAACACCTCCCTGTAGCTTAGAACTTTCTTCCACACTCGGTTACATTGCTGGTTTTGGGTCATCAGCAAACATACACATGGCCCCTAAATTTAAATCCATATCAGGAATATGTATCAAAGGCAAAAGTTATACAGAATCCCACTTCATGCAGACTTTCAGTCACTAACACTGCTGTAGACCATTGCCCTTTGCTTTTGACTACTAAATAAATCAACTTTCAGTCCAACACCATTTTCCTATTAACCCCTTTGCATATACCTTGAGGACGAGAGCTCAGCTGTTTAACTCGGGGGGGGGGGGTATGGGGGGGGTAGGAATGTTGTACAAGAGTGAAAGGGAGACTTTACATTGAGTAGTTCGTGTAGAATTGACCACTGATATTGGTGCCGACATTGTTGCATTAAACCGTGTTTTCTTGTGTACCATCTTGTCTTTAACCCATTCAAAAATCACAAAAACTGCAGGTGTTGGAAATCTGAAATAAAAACAGGAGATGCTAGAAACAGTCAGCAGGTCGGGCAGCACCTGTGGAAAGAGAAACAGAGGTCCTTGACCTGAAATCTTAACTCTGTTTCTCTTTCCGCAGGTGCTGCTTGACCTGCTGAGTGTTTCCAGTGTGTCTTGGTTTCACGTAATCCAGTGTAAGAAGGTTCCCTTTATTTAATCCAATCCCTTCTCTGCTCTAAAGGGTATAACCCCCAACTTCTCAACTCTATTCACATAACTATAATTCCCCATCTTTAGAACTATTCCAGAACACTCTGCCTCCTCCAAAGTCTTCCTGTCCTTCTGAAAGTATGTTGGCCAGAATTAAATGTGTGCTTCAGCTGCAGCCAAAACAGTATAGTTCTGAGGTTTAGCTTAACTTCCTGGCTTTTGTACCCTGGGGCATTATAGAAGCCAGGATCCTAATGGGTTATTAACTACTTTGTTGGCTGGTTCTGCCGTCTTCAAGGATGTATGCACAAGTGCTTTTTTTCCCCCCAAAAATTTATCTTTTGGGAACAGTTTATCATTGGCAAGGCCAGAATTTGTGGCCCATTCCTCATTGCCCTCATATGTAGGTGAGCCAGTACCTTGAACTACTGCAGTGTTCATGTAAAACTATTCCCACATTACACTTGAGCAGGGAGCACAGCCTGTTCATGTGGCTTTCCAGGATACACAAAGTATCCACCTGATAAACACTGCAGGCAAGGGATTGCAGAGATCCTGTCATTTTTCCTAAAATGTCTATTCACAGAAGATAGCTACTTTTAAAATTATAAAGATGTATACCTTTTAACTCTGACACCATTAATACTGGTATCTGCTACCAACTTATTTTAATTTTATCCCCCAAAATCTAATTAATTGCTATTATTTACTGCTTGCAGTCCCATTTTAAAAAAAGTCATCTAGTTCATATTGTCTCTCTCCATTCTACCTTTCAAAATATAATGCCTCACATTTCTCTGCTTTGGGTTTTATTCACCCCTTCCAACAACCTGTTTACATCTTCTTTAAGATTGTTACTACCTAAGTGGTGGTTTACCTCATTTCGTGATTTGTGTCGTCGGTAAATTTTGAAATGGTATCCTGTGCTCCCAAAGCCAAGTCATTAAAATTTAACAGCCTCATTAGTGACCTAAGTAAAGAACCCCCAGGCAATACCACCTCCTCACCTGGAAAAACAGCCATTCACCACAGCTCTCTGTAATCAGTCCCTTAGCTTATTTTGAATACGTGTTGCAAGTTTTATTTCCTGGGCTTTAATCTTTCTAATGGGCTGAATGTGTCCTAATTTATTTAACACCTTTTGAAAGTACTGACATAGAACTCTTGTGTCCACCTCCCCTCTTCCCATATTCGATCTAGTTAGTTAACCATGGTTTATCCCTAACGTACCTATGTTGGCTGTCTTCTTTTGCTTCATGCTTGTTCAAGTGGCTGTTAATTTTCTCCAAGGTTCACAAGATCACAAGACAAGGGAGCAGAAGTAGGCCATTCGGCCCATCAAGTCTTCTCCAAGGAAAAGGGAAAAAATAAGAAATGAGAAATTGGGAGGGGGGGGTAGGTTTAAAAAAAACACTATTCTAACCCCAATTTCCAGCCTTATCCCCATATCCCTTGATACCCCGATTATTTAGATATATGTCTATCTCTTCCTTAAACGCCTCCAATGATCTGGCCTCCACTGCTGTACCTGGCAAGGAATTCCACAAATTCACCACCCTCTGGCTAAAGAAATTTCTCCTCATCTCTGTTTTAAACCTGTACCCTCTAATTCTAAGATTGTGCCCTCTGCTCCTGGACTCACTCACCAAGGGAAACAGCCTAGCCACATCTACTCTGTCCAGTCAACATTTTAAATGTCTCTATGAGGTCCCCTCTCATTCTTCTGTACTCCAGTGAGTACAATCCAAGAGCCAACAAATGCTCATCATACGTAAGCCCTTTCATTCCGGCAATCATCCTCGTAAATCTCCTCTGAACCCTCTCCAACATCAGCACATCTTTCCTAAGATATGGGGCCCAAAACTGTGCACAGTATTCCAAATGAGGCCTCACTAGTACCCCGTACAGCCTCATTAACACTTCCCTACTTTTATACACTATACCTCTAGAAATGAATGCCAACGTAGCATTCGCTTTCTTTACCACCGATCCGACCTGGTGGTTAACCTTTAAGGTATCCTGCATGAGTACCCCCAAGTCCCTTTGTACTTCTGTACTTTGAATTTTCTCTCCTTGTAGATAATAATCTGTCTGTTTATTTCTGTTTCCAAAGTGTAGAACTGCACATTTCTCAACATTGAATCTTATCTGCCATTTCCTTGCCCATTCTCCTAAACTATGTAGGTCTCTCTGCAACCTTCCTGTTTCTTCAATACTCCCTACTCCTCCACCTATCTTGGTGTCATCCGCAAGCTTAGCCACAAAACCATTTACTCCATCATCCAAATTGTTAATGTACAAGGTAAGAAGAAGCGGCCCCAACACCGACCCCTGTGGAACACCACTAGTAACCGGTAGCCAACCAGAACAAGATCCTTTTATTCCCACCCTTTGATTCCTGCCAACCAGCCAATTCTCCACCCATTCTGTTTTCCTACCTGTAATTCCATAACCTCTCCTCTTATTAATCAGTCTCTTATGCAGCACCTTGTCGAAGGCCTTTTGAAAGTCTAAATGCACAATGTCTACCGCCTCTCCCTTATCCACCCTACCTGTGATTTCTTCAAAAAAAAACTCCAGTAGGTTAGTCAGGCAGGATCTTCCCTTCACAAAACCATGTTGGCTAGAAGCTATCTTGCCTTGCACCTCTAGGTATTCCATAACCTCATCCTTGAGGATCGATTCCAATAACTTATCATTTCTAAAAGCTTCCTCTGCCTCTGTCAGGAAACTCTCTAGTCTGTAATTTACCTGGTTTATCCTTGCTCTTTTTAAACAAGGGTGGAACATTTGCAGTTCTATAATTGTACAACATTCCTGTGTCCAAGAAAGAATGGAAGATAGTGACCAATGTTTTATATTTCTGTACGGCATAGGAGGCCAGTTGGCTTATTGAGTCTGTGCTGGGTCACAGGGCAATCCCATCCATCCCATTCCCCTACACACTTCCCTGTAAAACTATGGTTTCCACCATTGCTTTCCTCATCACCTGTGATGCATCTCATTATGACTGCATGACTTATTTTATTTGGGGGAAAGAACGAGTCATTCTGGTTCTTGCATTTTATCAGGACACCTGGAGGGGGAACAAAAATAATCTTTGTTTATTGTAGCTTTGTTCAAATCCTTTTGATAAACTTTCCTTGTTCTTGCTAACTTGCAGTAGTTGCACTCAACTTGAACTTGTACTGGTTATGAAGTATTTCTTGAGCTCACACACTGAGACTTCCTTGCTTAAATATTTTTTTTACTATTCCTCCTCGCTAGTGGGCTCACAGCAGCAGAGAGCATTCACCCTGGGCCTGGCGGCACTGCTGGGGGAAGGGATCTATAACTTTGGTGAACTGGTACGTACAAATGAAATAACTCGTGGAAATAGTTCTGACCTTGATCACAGAACACCTTCCAGCACCGCTTCTGCATTGTTATGGTTACTGACTATGCAAATGGGATCTTCAGTTTATAGAAAGCACATGGGTTTGGTGCAGTTTTCCATAATCATACAGGCAAATTTCTTGCTGACACATTTATTAAAAGCTGCAGAATTCAGCTTTTTTTAAAAACAGTACAGCACAGGAACAGGCTGAGTATGACACCAAGTTAAACTAATCCCTTCTGCCCGCACATGATCCATGTTCCTCCATTCCCTGCATAGTCATATGCCTGTCTAAAAGACTTTTGAACGTCACTATCATATCT
This sequence comes from Pristis pectinata, assembly GCF_009764475.1. Taxonomy (NCBI): domain Eukaryota; kingdom Metazoa; phylum Chordata; class Chondrichthyes; order Rhinopristiformes; family Pristidae; genus Pristis; species Pristis pectinata. Next base: position 35,638,604 of record NC_067424.1, read on the forward strand.
ACTACCACTACCACCCCTGGCAGCATTCCAAGCACCTACCCCTCTGTGTTTAAGGAGAAAGGGAGAAAGTTTAAGGAGATATGTGGGCACTTTCCCCACATATCTCCTCAAACTTTCTCCCTATGGCCTTAAAGCTATGCCCTCCAGTATTTGACATTTCTTCCCTGGGGAAAAAGATTCTGACCATCAACCCTATCTGTGCCTCTCATAATTTTATAAACTTCTGTCAGGTTTCCCCACATCCTTTGACCCTTCAGGGGAAACAATCCAAATTAACAGTGCTGTGAATTATTGTTTGATCGTGTCTTGTGACATGCTTCAAGTCTGAATTTAATGATGCATTGTGTGGAGCCCAATATTGTTTGCACTTTGAATCTCGAGCATTCCTGTTGAATTGTATCTTTCTGAATCTGTCCTGTTCTTGTCCTTTTTTTTGGGGGGGGGGGAAGGTTTCATATTTAAATTAAAATGCATTTGTATGCACTTGGGGTACAAGTTCATAGGTCCCTGAAAGTGACGACACACATGAATAGGGTAGTGAAAAAGGCATTTGATGTGCTTGCCTTCTTGGGCTGAGGCATTGAGTATAACAATTGGGACATAATGTTGCAGTTGTGCAAAACATTGCCTTGACCACGTTTGGAGTATTGTGTACAGTTCTGGGTCACCACACTATGGGAAGGATGCAGTAGCAATAGAGAGTGTGCAGAAGAGATTCGTCAGGAGGTTGCCTGGAAAGGAGGGCTTTAGTTATAAGGAGAGTTTGGATAGGATGGGTTCCTGCTTGTGTAGGATGCTGAGGGGTGACCTCAGTGGTTTATAAAATTATGAGGGGCATGTATAAATGTTTGTGGGATTCTTGATTTTGTAGATTTCAGGCACAGAGAACAAAGTTATGACATTATGCTAAACCTTTGTGAAACAGTTAAGCAGCAATGGAGCATTGTGTCCAATTTTGAAAACCAGGATGTCAAGACTTTGGAGAGGATCTAGGAGATATTTATTAGAGTTACTACTTCATTTAGATGAAGAGGCTTGTCAATTTTTTTTTGAGCAGAGAGGGTTAGAGGAGATTTTAAGAGAAGATGTTTTGGTAGAGTAAATAATGATAAATTGTTTCCAGTAACAGTATGAACAAGCAATCAGGAGAGACAGATTTAAGGTGATTGGCCCAGGAACAGGTGTGATAAGAAGCCACTATCATGAATACACTGTCTGATTGGGTGATGGAAGAAGGTTTAGTTATATTTTTCAGAAGTAATTGGATAAAGATAAGGGTAAAATTTTGTAAGACTGAGGAAAGAGCCAAGAATTGGGACTAAGTAGACATCTTTGTCCTTTCAACAAGCTGGGACAGGCAAAACAGGCTGAATATCTTGTGTGCTGGTTCATTCTCTGAGTACAGATGTGTCCCTACAGATTCTATGGTCAATATTGTTGTAGGTGATACTCCAAAGCATAAAGGAAAGATGGTGGCAAACAAAAACAATGAAGAATTTGATTGTGGCAGTGGTTAGCTGATCAAAAAAAGGTTTGAGAATGAAAGGTAAATTAGAAACAATGGCTTATTTTAAGTCTGTTTAACCAGAACAGGAATTATAGAGAGCTATTTATTTGGAGATTTTTGGCAATTGCAGACAGCCCCAAAACCACCGCAGTGAAAGCAGAGGGATCTGTGGGTGTGAAATTTCTGTGTTGACTCTTGCCCTGTGTGCTGTTGGTGGTGAAACTTCTTTCTTTGCAGCTAATGCACCCAATCCTGGAATCGCTGCGTGATACGGAGAACCAATGGCTGATCGATACTCTGTACGCTTTCAACAGTGGGGACGTGGAGACCTTCTTTGGTCTGAAATCCTACTGGGGATCACAGGCAAGTTGAACCCTTTTTGTCAATATTTAAAATCTGATTGACACTGTGACTCAAGGTTTGTAGCTATAGTGAGTTCTATAGGCTGCAACGTTACTTTTTGTTAATTAAGCCACTTAGGCAAATGTATTGCAAACTGGTAATTTGTAAATTCCAAATTCAGAAACTTGTTTAAAGTGTAATTAGAGGTGTTTCCATTTTAGGACCAGCATCAGTGGGTTAGGACCCAATAAATGGGTAGTGTTGAGTACAACCCCATGTGAGGTCATCAACCTAGAGTTCTGACTCATTTCTCCATGGATGCTGTCGGATCTGCTGGGTATTTCCAGTATTTTCTGTTTCAGATTTCCAGCATCTGCAACTTTTTAGAACACAGAACAGTACTTCGCAGAAACAGGCCCTTTGGCCCACGGTGTTGTGCCAAGCTAATTAGGCTAATGACACCTAATCCCCTTCTGCCTGCACATGGTCCATATCCCTCTACTCTCTGCATCTTCATGTGTCTATCTAAGAGCCTCTTTTGCTTTAAAAATTGTCATTGTTTACAAATTCCAACACCCCTTGTGTAACCTCCTCCCCAGCCTGTAACTCGTGGAAATACCTGGTTTTGTGTAATTCTGCTCTGTCCTGACTTTAGTTATTCTACCAGTGACAACCATGCTTTAACTCCCAAGGCTCTGAGTTTTTGGGATTCACTTCCCAAATCTTTCACATTATTTTTGTAATGTAGAAGGAGACCATTTGGCCCATCAGGCTTTTACCAACTCTCAGAGCATTCCCATTTGTCCCATTCCCCCCACTTTCTGGTAATCTTCAATTCCTCTCTCATTCTCCCGCCATCCGCCAACACAAGGGGTAATTTACAGCCAATTAACCTACCAGTGCATCTGTTTTGTGTTTTCCCCTCATTTAAAGAAATGAGGAGGGAAAAGAAAGCATGAAACAGATGGTTATTCTGAGATTCAAAGTTATTGGCTGCCCCATTGGAGGTAACTTGCTGAAACAGTTTGGGTGTTGAAGTGATAGTCTGGTACAGAAGCCAGCAGCCGTGTCGATGTGGGACAAAGGGAACCATGGGTAAAGCTCTCAACAGAGGGAGTGGTAGATGCTCCTCTTCTATTAATTAACAAATAAAAGCAGAATGAGAATGCCTGGTGATTTGCAGAGAACCATCCCAGCCCAGCGAACTCTCCACAATCAAAGCACGAGGGTGATGCAGGCATTAACCCTGTTGTCCTCCTCTCTCTGACAGTCGGACCTGGCCAATAATGAACAGCGACTGAAGGAGAAACTCCAGCTGCTCTGCCTAATGGAGGTAAGTCCTGCGGCTGCCACTTGCCGTGGTAATGATAGACATCCATGGACGGTGGAGGGATAGTTAATTTGAAGTTATCACTTCCTAGGATTAGTGCTCCTGGATTCAGAATGGTCCAAACTGGGAGCTGCCAGACAAGTGTTCCCACCCCTGCTGGTGCCGTTAAACTGTGTGTTAGTGTAGTTGTGTTATTCCATTGTACTAGCTATTCGGAGGCTTAAATAAATAGAGTTTTGGCATACAGATCCCAATATAGCACTTCGGCATTTGAACTTGGTTTGAAAAACACAGTTGATATCAGTAAAAGTGACCATCAAGTAGTCAGAATTCTGATTTTAAAAGCATACCTGATCCCTGAATTTCCTTTTGGGGAAGGAAATGGCTCATCCTTCCCTTCCCAGTGTGGCTCCAATCCCATGCCAGTTCGATTGACTCTGTGGCCTTGTGAGGTACATATTTACATCTAAATGTCACTGAGAGCAAACGCTGTTGGGTAACAAGTATCAATTGCCCACATCCTGAGGAGATTCAAAAGTGTTACTGATGATGTTTCATCGCACTTAATGATGCTGGGTTGTCAGCTGGAAATAATTGCCTATTATTCATGTTCTCTTCACTTCCGTTAAGAGAAATGAGAGTGGAGGCCTGGGTTCGCATTCTTGATTCTATGTCCCTCTCACCCCTCCCTCCTGTACTCGCAATTGCTACCAGCTCTGCCGCCCCCAACCCCACCCCCCCCACCCCCCGACATCCTCGCACGCTCCAGTCAGTGCCTCATCAGTGTGGCAAATCCCAACTTGTAAATGGACCACAACTTTTCTTGTAAACAAAACATCTGGCAGCATTATTCCTCGTCAAAATGCTTTAGATCTATTGGAGGTAGAAAAACAAGATTTGAGTAAGTTATAATCTTTGGGGATAGTTAAACCTTTTAAAAGATCTATCTATGCTGTGTGCAACAGATGTAAAGATTATGTAGCTAACCATCATACTTCAATGAGGATGGTGACAGTACTGTGGCTAGTGTGAGGAATCAAGGAAAGTAACCAGAATCTTTGCTACTTTTGCTAATTAATTGGTGAGCCTTATTTTTATAATATGCAAGAGTTTTTATAATATCAGGAGCCCTGATGCAGGGTTTCAACCCAAAATGTCGACAATTCCTTCCCCCCCACAAAAGCTGCTCAACCCATTGAGTTCCTCCAGCAGATTTTATTGCTCCGGATTCCAGCATCTGTGGTCTCTTGTGCCTTCAAAGATTGAGGTGTTATGGCCATGTGTGGTGCTTTGACAGCTTGTTGAGAACAAGATATTGTACCACTGGTTAATTAGTATGTTGATCAGCAAGGTCAGCAATTTCTCAGGGTAACATCTCTGTAGCAACCCCATAATTTCTGCCCTGTAATATAATCATATCTGTAATTAATATAGTTCTATACATATAAATCATAAGGATAATGAAAGTCTTGGAATTTCAATGACTTGCCATATTGTATGTCAGCTGTGTAACACACTTGCCTCTGTCGGGATGGTTTATCTGTGGGCTCAAGTCCTACAATAGTCTCTGAACTAACTGACCAGTGCAGGAGTACCAAGGGAATGGAGGGGCATCCTTCAACTAAGGCATTGAACATCTACTCCCTCAAGTGGACATAAACGTATGACACCATTTCAAGAAAGTAGGGAAGTGCTCAATCGCCTCATTACACAGGTCATTTCACCTTTGTACATGGGATTTTGCTGTTTGCAAATTTCTTTTCTTACTGTAGTGTTTAGTAGTTCAAAAAGTAAGGTGCTTTATAGTCATGCTGGGATGATTTATCATATAAATATGAGAGTTTTCTCCTTTAATCAACTCCTAATCAAAGGATTTATGTATTTTGTGGTTTGTCCACACCGTTCTCCAAGTTTCTCTCATTCATGAACTCGATGGCTAGAATTCGCACTTAAAGTACGACACTGTCTTTCCATATATCCTCTTCACAACTCCTTGCCTCAACATTATATACCATGTTCTGTGTCAATTTTTTCTTTCAGTTGAATACATTATAAAGGAAACATGGAAGTGGTCAGTTCCCCAGATGGCAGTTTCCACCCACTTGCCCAAACCGCGTCTTCCTTCTGTTGTCGAGTTTTATAGTTGTGTTTATTAAAATTCTTTTGTATTTCTGAGATGGTGTTTACAAGACCAGCCAATCATCGGCAGATGACGTTCCAGGAAATATCCCACCAGGCCAAGGTGCCTGTCGATGAGGTGAGTCAAGGACTGTGTCCGCATCTGTTGAGTGAACACTCAGTGTTTGTTATCTGTGATGGTGTCTCCTCCCCTCCACCATGGTAGAAAACTCCAATTTTCCTAATTAGTTAGATATTTTTGAAACTTGCCGTTCTAATGTGGTATGTAGATATTGTAACTCCATTTGATTCTCTCCACTGCCACCACCTCGGAGCACAGCTGTAAGTTTACACAATGAGATCTTGTGGCAGTGTGACCCACACAGTTTGCATGAAGACGTCAGACTTCGAGGACAGTGCTGTGTCCTTTCTGACTGTATATTTCATGTTTAACTTGCATGCCGTGCTGTATTTGAGATCTGTCCCACTGCAAATCAACTCATTGATAAAAGGCACAAAAAATTGCTGTACTCTCGTCATGACTACAGAAGAGCTTCTGAGTCCACAGCACTCTCTCCCTGATTTGGAAACCAATTGAGTTTTGATAACATTGAACCAAATATTGCACAGAGAAAAACCTTGGCGATTCATTTGCTCAGATGTCCATGATAGACTATGTCTGGCTTGTAGCCAAAACCTGAGGTCAACAGGGTGACATTTGACTCCATCTCTGGTAAGCCACACTTGACTTAAACTTACATTGGGACCCTTGTGCTCTCCTACTCAGCTTAATGCCGGCCACCCCCCACCCCCATCACAATAATTAATGATCTTGCAAGGCAATATTTCATACGTTGAGAGGATCGGCCCCAGCATGTGACCAGAGGGCAAACTTTGTCGATATGAGGTAGCTGCTGTCCAATTTCAATCACTCTTCTGTTCAACCAGGTCGAAATGTTGGTTATGAAAGCGCTGTCCGCTGGCCTGGTAAAAGGCAGCATCGACGAAGTGGACCACAAGGTTCACATGACCTGGGTTCAGCCACGAGTCATGGACCTGCAACAGGTAAAAGACATTGGACAGCAACTCTGTCCCAGTCTACAACCATGTACTTCATCATTATTTTGAGACTGAAATCGGGCAGTGGTTTTCCATAAAGAATGGTAAAAACCTGAAACTTTCTCCTTTCAAAACAAAATATCTGTTTGCCTTGGATTAGTGATGGATTGATAGTGAGGTTTGGGTACCAAACAATACAGAATAAAGACAAAAACAGTAAACCTCTGATAACCTGCCACACTCAGGACCTTGGTGCCAAATTAGCAGATTTTCCTATTTGACAATTGGTTGTTCATAGAGTCACAGAGTTATACAGCACAGAAACAGGCCTCTCAGCCCAACTCCTCCATGCCGACCAATCTGACCATCTAAGCTAGTCTCATTTTCCCACGTTTGGCCTATATCCCTCCTATTAATACGGCAACATACTTTCAATTCATTTTTTGTTTTAAATGTCACACAGTACTATAAGTTTTCCAGTGAGCCCAGTCAGTTTTAGGGGAGTGTGGGAACCAGGGCCTCGGTCAGTTTTGAAGGGAGTGGAGGAAACGTTTTCTGGTGGGCCAGGTGCCAAAACATTGGGGTTTGCCGACAATTGGAGAATAAATTCTCGAATTTACTGTACATGATTTCAAGTACGAGTGTGCCATGCTGAACAGCCCAGGGTCAGGGAATGGGGCGTCCTCCTTGTTCCTCTGTTACCCCCTTAACAAATGACTAAGGTGAGGAGTTGCCTTTTCCCAGGTAGGAAGTTTATTGTTCACTTGTAACTCCTGTAAGGAGAAAGCTTTGTGCTGTTTTCTGCTTCTCAAAAAGGAAAAAAAAACATGAAGTGCTCCTGTCTGATGTGGAGTCAGTCAGATGAAAGTTCAGGTACCCCATCCTGAGTGGAACTTTCCAATTTCAGGTCTCTGTTTTATGTAGCGATGAGATTGTAAGATGGTGGAAGCTGCTGCCAGCACATGCAGCAGAGAGGAGAATTGTGGTCTGTAACAATCATCTGTGGTTAACACTCCCAGCTCTGAGTCAACATATCATGAGTTCAAGCCCCACAACATTCTCTTCTGCCTGCCATCTGTCGAATACAAAAGGATTAAAATAATGTTAGAGGTGACGACTGCCATTTGAGACTTTAAAATAAGGTCTCTGTGGACGTCAAAGATACCAACCATTTGTCCTGGCAAGTATTTAATCTTTGCCTAAATTACGGTTGCAATGGTAGCTGCAATTTAATTTGCTTGTTTAATCGTTTCGGAACATCTGAAGGACGGGATGCTTAGATTATTAATGCAAGGATTTCACCTAACATTTCCAAGACAGCTGTTCCCAACCTTGGAGGCACAAAGCAGATTGGAGTCAGAAAGGCAAAAGACATTTGATAGTGTGGTTTTAATTGGTCTGTTTTCGCTTGACAGGGTAACTAAGTTCCTACCAGCATCATTTCGGGGTCCTTAAAAATGTCCAATGTTTTAATGGGCTCCTGCTTGAACTGCTGGTCTAGGTGATCCACAACATAATGCGACATTTGTGAGTTATGACTCACTGGTTGTTGCAATCATTCTGAGGCTTTTTTTGTTTAACAATAGCTAGTGTTATTGCAACTGACGCGTGGCACAAAGAGAATCTCAAACCAAGGTTTAGTACAACTTTGTCTTTATTACTACTCAAGTTACTGACACATGTCGCTGTACAATTAATTTCCAATAACTCCACATTTGATTCACTGTTCTAACTCATCACTCATACTAAATCGCAAGACTCATGGCTTGAATACTATACGCGTGAGGTTAACTAGTCAAAATCTTCCCCAAGTTCCAGATAGGGCCTTCCTTCTGCAATGGTTGTTCCCGGGTTACTGCCACCGATGTCCTTGATGGCACCTCTTTAACCTCCTAGAAGGTTTGTTGACGTATGGCTCATGACTCTGACGTATCGCTCATGACTCTGAGGTCATTCATTCCAGACTCGGGTAAACAGGACACGTCTGTTCCATCGCTGCCTTTTCCATCCTTAATTCGGCCACCTGATCCTCCCAACGAGGTTGACTGACCCTTCACTATCAGAAGTGTCTGTCTAATTCCACTTCCTCTCTATAACAGGCTAGAGAGAGTTAGTATAAAGTTGACTTTGTTTTTCGGTAAAGTTGATTTCTTCCATCATGCTCAAAGGTTTAGCTGTTTGCCAGAGGGTTACACTAGAGTTTAGAAAAATGAATTGCTGTTCTTTTTCTGAACATCACAAAGCACTTTTCCTTCCAATCACTCACATTTCTGGCACAGTTGGACCTTAGTTTGATGATCACCCAGCTCTAAACTAGCTCCAAACCAGTACCATTCATTCAGTGACATACCAAACCAGCAGCTTCAAGTGATGTCTCTATGGTAACATTCTCCAGGATGTAAAGGCAATGCAAAAGTTCATATTGCGAAAGTTAGTCCTTATAGTTTATTCAGTTGAAGTGTTAAATTTGCATTTGAAAAAATCTGTGGTCACCCATCCATTATAATCTTTGACTGTTCTCCTGTGCAGACATACAATCAGGACGTTGTAGATCATCTTATTGAGTAGTGACCTCGGGCAGGTTGTGGTTATTCAGGATTTTTGAACCGTTCTGTAAAATATTTTTCAGATGTAATCTGATTATTCCACAGAAACAGCAGGTGCTCTTGCAAAGATGGTCATTTCTGCACATTGAGCAGTAAATGCTGATGAAATGAGTGTGTGCTGCTAAATACTCATAGGATTCCACAATGCACTGGGGAAGTCAGTGTTAAATGAGATGCATGTGAGCAGTCTTTGGTCTTTCTGCTTTGGAGTTTCCTCCAGATTTTAGATTAATGGAAGTAATTGTGTTTTCAGTTTAACCTTATTGTGAAATTAACTGCAAAATCAGACCTGTTGCTGTAAATCCATATCTCAATGCCCCATGCCAAAAAAAGCTGCCCAGATCTGACACACATCTGTGTTGCAATTCCTATTAATGCTGTATTGCCCTGGAGGGGATTTCTGTTTATACCGATTATGTGAAACAGTGCGTATATGCTTAACCCTCAGGTGTCTTATATGAAGCAGCGCCTAGAAGCCTGGTGTGCTGATGTGAAGAATATCTCCATTCTGGTTGAAGACCATGCACATGAGGTTCTTGGCTGAAACCCCATCACGGTTGCATGTGATGTTGTGTTTGTTTATGCAAAGTTTAAAACACTCTCGCGTTTTGTTTGCTGCAAAAGCAGCTAGTTAAATTGTCATTTCCTTGTGAAATTTAAATAAATATACAGTTCTATCTGTGCAAACACAACACAAGGAGTGTTAATTCAGTGCCTTTAGGAGAGTGGTCAATGTTATGAGTATCTTTTTTTAAAAAAATGCATTTATATGTTTCCTTTTCAATATTGTTCTATGCCAAAGAGGAAGTAGGCAGTCCTGGATCCATTCTGGGGGATGAGTGGGGAAGATGGAACATGTTTCAGTGGGAAAACATCCGGAAAACTGATCGTTGTATCATCAGGTTTAGTGCAGGAATGGGAAAGGACAAGGAGAAATTTAAATGTGGAAATTCTTGACTGAAGGAAGACCAATCCTGGCAGTTGAAAAATGGTCTGGTAGGAAAAGCAGTGAATGAGCAGTGGAACCAGAGTGCAGGTAAGATGAGAGACACTGCTGTGAAGGGGAAAACACATTCATAGATGGAATTGCCTGGAAACTGAAAAAGGCTTATGGTGGATTCAAAATACATTAGGGATCCAAAAATACAAAGTACAAGAGACACTGCAAAAAGAAAGAAAAGGAGTAGAGTCTGTTTAGAATAGATTGGAACATAACAGAAAAGGGAACCCAAAAGCCTTTTATTGTTGTACAAGCAATAACGTAGGTAAAAAGAGGGTGTATTTGGCCTCCAGGAGCAGGGTCTTCACTAACCAACAGAATGCTGACTGTGTCCCAATAAAGAGAGGAGATTAGAAATTAATGGCAGTCTGGAGCATTACAGGACCTTGTCGTACACAGAAAATAGTCACTACCAAGTCCAATTTCACTAACTGATTCTAAAATGGTGAACAGAGAACTGCGTGCTGAAGACCAAAACACTAAGAACTGATTCAATGCAGTCTGATTCATTGTGAAATGTTGCACTGTCTAACACCCTGATATCTATATTTACATGAGATTCATCAGCAAAACAGGGATTTGCTGAGAAATTTGCTGAGTAACTGAAAGCTTGCTAACTGGGATCTGAATCACTGAACTCATTATCTGTAAGTTATTCCAGAGTGGTTGATTCAGGAAGGAATCATTCAATGATGCCTGAATCACTGGGAACTGACCCACAGGGAAGCTGTGACTGATTAATTTGGGATTTGCTTTTTGATTCATTCATTGGAGGCTTTTACTGAGAACTGATTCTACCGTTCAAGTTTTAGAGTCCTGCTTATTGGAAGCTATTTTATGAAGATTGATCCACAAGGGGTGTGATTCATTTGTAACTGATTCATTGACTTTGATTCACTGAAATGTAATCACCTGAGTAATAATCTACTAAGGACCTACTCACCAGGAACTGATCAACCAGAAGACTGCACTGTGCAATTGGCTTAATCAGCAGAGGACTGACCTGATGTGGATCTTGCTCACCAGTGCTGCTTGAGAAGTGATTAACAAATTCTGCATTGGGAATTGATTAACTGATGATCTGAGAGCTGATGAGCAATTACTGGATATAGATTCATCAGAAATTCTTTCACCAAGATGCAACTTGCTAGGAACTAATTCACTAGGAATATCCTGGTAATCCAAGGCTTGCACTGTGGTAACTCAGCTTTGTGCCACACACAACCCACAATGCACAAGGTTGGCCGGACAGATGGAATGAGAAGACTGTATTTCTGCTGTTTGATGCTGCAGCTCTGTGGAACATTCCACGTGAAGACTTGAGATTGCTTGAGAATCATACACCATGGAAACAGGTCTGTCATCCCACTGAGTTGGTGTTGACCATCAAGCACCCATTTATACCAATACAATACTGGTCCATTTTTAAAAGAAAAATTCTCCCTACTTTCCCATCCCACCTACACACAAGGTTCAATTTACAGCAGCCAATTAACCCACCAACCTGCATGTCCTTGGGATGTGGGAGGAAACTGGAGCACCCAGGGGAAACCCACACATTCACAGGCAGAACATGTAAACTCCACACAGAAAACGTCAGAGGTCGGGATTGAGCCCAGCTCCAGCTCGTTGGAACTGTGAGGCAGCAGCTCCACTGCCACACATTTTCTCAAGCTAATTTGAAACGTACATTTTTGGATTGCGTTTGGTGTATGGTGAATTATTTATCAGCTTGAAACTTTAACTGTTCCCCTCTCCATAGACACTGCCTGACCTGATGAGATTTCCGATTTCTGGCATCTCAAGTGTTTTGCTTTAAATTAATGGGTAAATTAGAGAAAGATGAACTGGGTAGCAATTATCTGGAACTGTACCAATGAGGGCTGATTTGCTGGAAACAGTGAGATATGATGTAATTGGAACAGATTTGCTGGCAGTTGATTAAATTACATTGATAAACTGGAGCCCACCCAAGTGACCTGAAGACTCTCGCAAGGAATCAATTGACTCAGTCAAAGCACTGAGTGCAGAAGTTGGGAGGTCATGACCCAAGCCTCTGGTGAGGCCACACTTGGAGTATTGTTTTCAGTTTTGGTCACCCTGCTATAGGAAAGATGTTATTAAACTGGAAGGAGTACAGAAAAGGTTTGCAAGGATGTTGCCAGGATTTGAGGAACTGAGTTTTAGGGAGAGGTTGGACGGGCTAGAAAACTTTTTCCATGGAGTGTAGGAGATTGAGAGGTGATCTTGTAGAGGTGTATAAAATCATGAGGGGCGTAGACAGGGTGAATGCACAGTCTTTTCCCCAGGGTTGGGGAACCGAAAACTAGAGGGCATAGGTTTAAGGTGAGATGGGAGAGATTTAATAGGAACTTCAAGGGCAATTTTTGTTTTTTTACACACACAGGGTGCTGCATATGTGGAATGAGCTGCCAGAGGAAGTAGATGAGACAGGTACAATGAGAACTTCTAAAAGACGGACAGGTATGTGGATAGGAAAGGTTTAGAAGGTGATGGGCCAAACGCTGGCAAATGGGACTAGTTTGGATGGGCACCTTGGTTGGTCTGGACTAGTTGGGCCCAAGGGCCTGTTTCTGCATTCAATGACTTGGGACTTGTATAGTTTAATGGTATTGATTAACTGAAGACTAACTGGCAGCAGATCGATCGACTGGAATATGAATTGCTGCAAATTGATTCGCTAGGACTGGTTTATCCACAATCCCATTAACTGCAGAATGATTAACTACTCAACAGGCAAACAACTGCAGGAAATCTGAAATAAAAAAAAATATTGGGAATGGTCAGCAGATCAGGCAGCATCTGTGGAGAGAGAAACAGTGAACGCATCAGGTCAATAACCTTTTGAAAGGTAATTGAATCCTAGAATTATACAACAGGGAAACAGGCCCTTCAGCCCAACTCATCCATGCTAACCAAGGTGCCTACCTGAGCTAGTCCCATTTGCCCACATTTGGCCCATATCTATTTGAAACTTTTCCTATTCCAAGAACCTGTTCAGATGCATTTTAAACGTTGTAATTGTACCTGCTACCACTTCCTCTGGCAGCTCGTTCCATATACCCCCACTCTCTGTGTGGAAATACTTGATTCTCAGGTTCCCTTTGAATCTTTGTCCTCTCAACTGAAACCTGCGTCCTCAACTTTTAGTCCTTTTCCCAAGGTAGGGGAGTCTACGTCAATCCATCTTACCCATGCCCCTCATGATTTTATGAACTTCTATAACGTCACCCTCAGCCTCCTTCGCTCTAAGGAAAACAGTCACAGCCTATCGAGTCTCTCCTTTATAACTCAAGCCCTTCAGTCCTGGCAACATCCTTGTGAATCTTTTCTGTAACCTCTCTGGCTTAATCACATCCTTCCTATAGCCTGGACACCAGAACCGCACATAAATTCCAGGTGTGGGCTCACCAATGCATTGTACAGCCATAACAGGACACCCCAACTCAATACCCTGCTGAAGGCAAGAGTGCCATATTACCACCTTGTTTACCTTTATTGCCAGTACCTGTGTTACCAGTACCTATGTTGACTCGAACCATTAACTCTGTTTCTCTCTCCAAAGTCATAGTTGTTTTTTTGCTAAGAGCTGATTTATTCCCCAGGAAGCCCTTAATTGAAAACGTTTTGAGGATCAGCATCAATTGTAACTGATAACCGATAGAGTGACTGACCAGGAAAAGACTCGAGGATTAATTGGGGGCTGATCATTGGTGAAAAATTAATTGACCATTGAAATGCTACGGGGGGGATTCACAGAGAAATTACCAACAGGAGTAATTTGCTGGGAACTGGATCACTGTAAGTTCCTCATTGGGAAGTGATATACTGGGAATGGAGTCACGGGGAGATGATTCATGTCAGATGAATCAAGTGTAGAATTATCTGCTTGGGAACTGGTTCCGCGGTTAACTGAAGACTATAACTAGAAGTTTACCGGAAGGGGAATTTGGCAAATATTCACAGATTAACTGGGAAATTGATGCAACTGGAAGGTAACCTATTCTTGATTGATTTGCTGGAAATTATTGGGAAATTATCTAGTAGGGATTGGTTAACTGATGTCTGATTAACTGTAGGCTGATTTAATCAGTCTGCATTTATTCTTCGCTGGTAACTGATCCACACAAGACGCATCGATTTTCAGAATGTGGGCTGCCCGTTATTATCCAACATCTTCAGTTGTCCTTGATTAAGTGCCTTCCTGAAACACTGCCCTTTCCGGTGAAGGTACTCCCACTGTGGAGATCCAAGATATAGGGCCAGCAACAGAGATATATTTCCGAGTCAGGATCGTGGACAACTCGGAGAGGAACCTGAAGGCAGTTGTTTTTCCCGGGTACCTACTGCCCTTGTTTGAAAGACGAAATCACTCGGAATCGAAGCTCTGGGAACCAATACATTGGGAAACAGGTAGCTGGATTCACTGTGAAACTAATGCACCTGGCAGTAATTCAATGTCAGCTTTCTGCGGAGTAGTCCAAGAGAAATGAGGCACAGAAGACTGAGTCACTAAGCGTTGACTCAGTCTGTAGATGAGCAGCCTCGTCGGCAATTCGTCATTATCATAGTCACAGGCAAAGCAACAGGCCCATCGGCCCGCCAGTGTCACCCCCCCCCCCCCCCCGCCAACAAACATACATTTACAGTAATCCTGCACCAATCCCATTTTATTCTCACCAACACCTCCCAGATTCTACCATTTACCTGCATACCAGGAGCGATTTACAGCGGCCGATTAACCGACCAACCCGCACGACTTTTGGGATGTGGGAGGAAACCCGTGTGGTCACAGGGAGAACGTGCAAACTCCACACAGACAGCGCCCGCGGTCAGGATTGAATCAGCTGTGCTACTGTCACCTGAAGACTGATACAGTGGACTACTAACCACGTATTCAGTACCTGCAAATAAATAAGTTAATGTCCAGTATTTCAGGCCCTGGTGAATGGGTTCCAAGTGAAACAGATTTGAGTAAATCTATCTCTTTACTTAATTAGTTCCCAGCAGATAAATCATTTTGCAGTTAATCACTCGTCAGCGGGCTTTCCAATGGCAAAAGCAACCCTTGACTATGACCACAACTATCGCATCACCAGGGGGAAGTGATTATCCGGTGAAAGAATTGCTGAGGCTCGATTTACTGGGAAATGATTCGCCGGAAATTAATTCACTGATAACTGTTAAACTGAACACTGAATTATTGGGAATTATTTCACTGGTGCATTTGGGAATGGGTTACATCAATCTGATTACTTGCCAACTGATTAAGAGGACTGGCTGACTGAAGCTGGATTCGCAGGCAACATGCTGGCAGCGAACAGATCTTCTGGATATTTATTCAAGGGAATGCTTCACGGAGGTGGATTAATGAGGAACTGCTTCACAAGGGAGGATCTTACTGGTTAATTATTAAAAGACAGATGCGTCCGGAGCCCGGGAACGGGGGCAGGATGCGCGCCCGGAGACAGGCCAATGAAGAGTGATCCACTGACGGTAAATTAATTTACGATTAATTGGTCTACACTTCGACCGTCCACGGAGTGATCCTCCCAGGGAACAGATGAACTGAAGATTGATGCATTAAAAATCATCCAGTCTGGTTGTTTCACTGAGAAATGATTATTTTAATTTCAAAAATAAACGTTATTCATAATATATATATAAAGGAAGAAACAGTACACAGACAAACCCTAGCATTCAGTAGTGTAAACCTTTAAAGAGAAAAAACACACAAACACAGCACCACTGCCACTCATGTGGCCCCTGGGGTGATGCACCCTTTCATTGTTCGAGGGGCTTCCCCACCCACCGCTGCCCCTCCATGTGCGGTAGCAGAAGGAGCTCAGACTGTGGTCTTTCCCCACAGAGCCTTAGCATTGGCTGCACTGAGTTTCAGTGCGTCCCTCAGCACGTACTCCTGCAGCCGGGACTGTGCCAGTCAGCAGCATTCCCTTATGGACATCTGGCTGTGCTGGAAGACCAACAAGTTTCCGGCAGACCAAAGGGCGTCCTTCACCGAGTTGATGACCTTCCAGCAGCACTTGATGTCTGTCTCGGTGTGTGTCCCCGGGAACAGCCCGGAGATCAGAGAGTCCTCTGTCACGCTGCTGCTGGGGATGAACCGGGACACAGACCCTCGCATCCGTCTCCACACCATCTTAGCAAATCCACAATCTGTAAAGAGGTGGGTGACTGTCTCCTCCCCACTGCAGCTGTCCCGAGGACAGCGTGCATTGGGGGGTGATATGTCGTCTGTAGAGGAAAGCTCTGACTGTGATGGCCCCTCTCACTGCCACCCAAGCGAGGTCTTGGTGCTTGCTGGTCATATCTGGCGATGAGGCGCTCTGCCATATGGTTTGGACCATTTGCTCTGGGAACAAACCCACAGAATCCACATTGTCTCTGTCGCACAGCGTCTGCAGGACATTCCGCACTGACCACTGTCTGATGGGCTTGTGGTCAAAGGTGTTTGCTTGGAAGAACTCTTCCACACAGGACAGGTAATGCCGCAACGTCCAGCTGAGGGGGACGCTGCGCGGTAACGGGGCCAGGCCTATTTTCCACAACACCAGGGACAAGTACCTCAGCACGTAGTGACACTTTGTGCCTACGTACTTTGGATCCACACACTGACTGATGCAGCCACACACTAAGGTGGTCATCAGGATGAGGACAACGTTGGGTGCACTTCTGCCCCCATTCTCTGGGGACTTGTGCAGCGTGACCCGTCGGACTCGCTCCATCTCGGACCCCCAGATACACTGGAAGATGTCCCAGGTGATTGCCGAGGCAGAGGAGCGGGGAACAGGCCACACCTGCACCAGGTACAGCAGCCCTGAGAGCACATCACACCTGATGACCAAGTTCTTCCCAGTTATTGACAGAGAACGCCGTTTCCACAAACCCAGTTTTTGTTTTACCTTCTCAATCTGTTCCAGCCGATTCTCGTTACAAGTCTCAGCCCCTCCGAACCAGATCCCCAGCGCCTTGGGTAGTCGGGTAGTCACTGAGAACTGATGGATTGGAAAGGCTTAATGGTGATTGATTCATTGGAAGTTGGTCAACTGAAGGTTTAGCAAACCAGGGACCTTATCACATTTGGTTCACATCTCTAACAGTGTTACACACGTATAGATACGGTGTTCTAATTGTGTCGGCAGAAGAATGCCCGAGTATGTCCCGTTCACAAAGAGTTAGTTTCCACCCCATTGGCCTGCCCCCAAATGTCAGCAGAAGCTGGAGGAAACTGATGACAGTGGTTGGTGACACTGTTCAAGAAGCACGTATTCTCCAATAGCCAACTGATTCATGCTCAGTCTGAGCTCCACGTGGAAAAATTGGCTCGGCACCTAGCAGTTAATTGACAATGGCATCAATGACACTGCGTAAAACTAAGGTCAACGGGAAATGGGTGAGAATTCTTCTGCTTCCAAATTTTTCTCAGTACACAATAAATACCTGTAGTGGTTCTGGCCATTTGCCTTGGCGCCCGGACGTCATTGCAAGAATTCCCCGGGACAATGTCCTAAATTCAGTTACATTCAGCTCCTCCAGTGTTGACCTTCACAATGTCTGGTTCCATTCACGGCTCGGCAGAACGGTGGGGTTCTCTGTGTGCGTTTCATTCTAACTTTCAGTCCAAGGCATGACAAATAATCATCTCCAACTTAAGGCATCTGGTCATGTTCTCGACATTATCATTTGTTGAACTCTCCCCCGTTGCACCTGGCCGAAATGCAGTGCAGGGACTCTTTAAGCCTTCTTTAAGAACAGCTCCCCACCCTACAGCCTCGAATGCCTCCAATGACAGGGGCTTGGGAACCTCGCCGCCTCAGCGCTTGCTTCCATGTCGCAGACCGACCTGATCTGGAGACACAAAAGATCTGGAGCAACGCACACAATATACTGGAGGGACTCAGCAGGTCAGGCAGCATCTGTGGGGTGAAATGAAAGTCAATGTTTCGGGCCCAGACCCTTCATCGGGACTGGAAAGAAAGAGGGCAAAGGCCAGAATAAAAGGGTGCGGGGAGGGAGGGGAAGGAGCACACGCAGGCAGGGGGTAGGTGAGTCCAGGTGGGTGTGGGGGGGGGGAGGGGAGTGGGAATGATGTGAGAGGCGGAAGAGACAAAGGGCTGGACAAAATGGAATCCCATAGGAGAGGACAGTAGACCTTGGAGGAAAGTGAAGGAGGTGGGGAACCAGAGAGGGGAAGGTGTGGGTGATGGGCAGGTCATGAAAGTGGGGGAGGGGAAAGAGCAGGGTCAAGGGGCCAGAGGGATAAGGGAAAACATTAGGGGTGGGGTTGTCAGAAAATAGAGAAATCTATGTTGATGCCCTCAGGTGGGAGACTCCCAAGGCAGAATATGAGGCGTTGTTCCTCCAGCCTGCGTTTGGTCTCAAGTTGGCAGTAGAAGAGGCTGTGGACAGACATGTCAGTGTGGGAATGGGAAGTGAAATTCAAATGGCTGGTCACGGGGAGATCCTGGCTGTTGCGGCGGACGGAGCCAAGGTGCTCGACGAAGCGGTCACCCAATCTGCGTCGGGTCTCACCGATGTACAGGAGGCCGCACCGGGAGCACCGGATGCAATAAGTGACCCCGATGGATTCACAGGTCTCGCCTGGGAAGGACTGTTTAGGGCCCCGAGTGGTGGCGAGGGGGCAGCTAATAAACTTAGCACGGTTGCAGGGATAAATGCCGGGAGGACGATCGGCGAGGAGGGATGATCGGACAAGGGAGTCGCAGAGAGAGAGCGATCTCGGCGGAAAACAGAGAAAGGAGGGGAAGATGTGCCTGGTGGTGGGATCCCTTTGGAAGCGGCAGACGTTGCGGAGAATGATGCGTTGGACACCGAGGGTCGTGGGGTGGTAGGTGAGGACAAGGGGAACCCTGTCCTTGTTGTGTCGGGGCGGGGGATGGGGTGAGGGCAGATGCGCGGGACATGGAGGAGATGCGGGTGAGGGCTGCATCAATGGTAGTGGAGAGGAAACGACGTCTTCTGGGGGGAAAAGAGGACACTTCGGATGTCCTGGTATGGAGAGCCTCATCATGAGAACAGATGCGGCGGAGGCAGAGGAACTGGGAGAAGGGAACAGCACCCCTGATTTGGAAACGCATTGGTGTTCCTTCACAAGTCACCGAGTCAAAACCCTGAGACTTCCTCTGTAAGAGCACGGTGGCATCAGCTTCATTGCAACAACTGCAGTGGTTCAAGAAGGTCGATCATCATTAATATCACGGGGGAAATTCGGGGTGGCCACTAAATGCGACCTTGCCGGCGAGAGCCACATCCGACCAATGAATGAAATACAACAGCGGCTTAACTGGGAACATTCGCTGAAGGGTGATTGGGTGCGAAGCGAACGGTCGCAAACAGGACAGATGATGGCGATCAGTTCGCAAGGAACCCATCGTTAGTCACAAGGACTCGTTCACTGCCGCGCTAGTGGCGGATTCGCCGACAACGGTTTCAGTTGGGTGATAATTCGATGGGGCTGACGTGCTGGTGGCAGTTTTATAAAGGGGTGGTTAACCGAGGACTGATTCACTTGCTAAATAATTAAGTATAGAATGTGAGGATTGAGAGCATTTCAGGACTCAGCAGAGGCGGTCCAGGAGACTGTTAAAGAAAGGCAAGACAGAATATGGGTATAGACGGGACTGTGAGCTTTTATAAATAAACAGGAGAACGGGCAGCGAGGAAAAGGTGCTCCCTTAGAGACGGACGCGGGACGATTTATAATGGGGAGGGGGTGGGAATAAAAAATGGTAGAGGAATTAAAGGATTATTCTGCGTCTGCCTTCAGGGAAGAAGGGAGACAACACCTGGCGCACATATCAGGGAATCGGAGGTCTGGTGGGAATGAGGAACATTGGAAACTTCGGAAAAAAATCAGTTTATTGTTGTCACGTGTACCGAGATAGAGTGAAAAACTTCTGTTTGCGCGCCATCCAGACAGCTGATCCCACATCGAGGAGGTAAAAAGCAAACAGAATTCAGAATATAGTGTAGCGGCTACAGACAGAGTGCAGCGAGAGTGAACAAATAAAGTGCGGCGAGGTGGGCTGAGAGATCATTAATTCAGCTTTAGTGAATGAGAGGTCCATAACAGTCCGATAACGGCGGGATAGAAGCGGTCATTGAGTCTTAGTATTAGCCAAAAGTATGGTACTAGAGAAGAAAGCTATTAAATCCAAGAGTTTTTCGAAGAGGTGGCGTTAGAGGCGGTAGTTATCTTCATTGCTATTGGTATTGGTATTGGTTTATTATTGTCACTTGTACCGAGGTACAGTGAAAAACTTGTCTTACATACCGACCGTACAGGTCAATTCATTACACAGTGCAGTTACATTGGGTTAGTACAGAGTGCATTGAGGTAGTACAGGTAAAAACAATAACAGTACGAAGTGTCACAGCTACAGAGAAAGTGCAGTGCAATAAGGTGAAAGGTCACAACAAGGTAGATCGTGAGGTCATAGTCCATCTCATCGTAAAAGGGAACCGTTCAATAGTCTTATCACAGTGGGGTAGAAGCTGTCCTTAAGTCTGGTGGATCCAGTTGTTCCTGTGGATTGGAGGGCGGCAAGTGCTAACAAAAGAGGAGAAAATATGTTGAACTACCAACCTGGTAACCCAACTCAAATAGTCGGGGAAATGCTAGAATCCGTAGAAAAGATAATATATTGAAGAGAATAATGGGATTGGGCAGAGTAGATGTGGAATTATAAAATCATACTTGACGAATCAATTGGAGTCCTTTGAAGATGTGACTGCTAGGATAAATAAGGAGGCACTAGTGGATGCAGAGTATTTGAGAAGGCTTTTGATGGGTTTTCACGAGGTTGGTGAACAAGGATACGGAACTGAAGGTGATGTACTGACATGGACTGAGAATTGCTTTCTGGGCAGAGGGCAAAGAGCGAGAATGAACGGATTCTTCCCGGGTTGGCAGGGAGAGGGGCTGAGCTATTCACGGTCCATAGCAACAAGTTAGCCTAAATGTTACACTTCCAAGTTTGCTGACATTACTGATCAAGGTGGGATTGTGTGTGGGAAGAGGGGTTAAAGAGGCTCTGGGGTGCTAAGGAGCAGCTGAGTGAGTGGACGACCACATGGCAGGTACAAAAGTGGGAGGTCATCTAATCTGGCGCATGGAACAGAAATACAGAGTAGTTGTTAAATAACGGGAGGTTGTTTACTGTTGACGTTCAAAGGGACCTGGGTGTGCTTGTACACAAGCCACTGACAGCCAAGGTACAGGTGCAGTAAGCGATTGGGGGGCAAATAATATGTTGGTCTTTACTACAAGAGGGTTTGACTAAAAGAGTAAAGAAGCCTTACTGCATTGATATAAGGCCGCGGCGGGGTATTGCTCTCCAGGTTTGCTCTCCTTGACTAAGAAATGAGGTACTTAAGACTGAGGAAGTGCAACGATAATTTACTGCACAGTTTCCGGGGATAGCGGGTTTGCTGCGAGTGGCGTGGCTTAAAGTGTACTCCCTGGAGTTTAGCAGGACGAGAGACGTTATTGAACCACACAAGGTTATTGAAGGGCTTGACGGGCGAGATGCAGGGAGATTGCTTTCCCCTGACTGCGGCAGATGTTACATCTCTGGCAGTTGCACAGAAAGGTGACCTGGAGAGAGGCATATCGTCAGAGACGCTATGGGATATCTGTGTTTTATGTGGCCCCCAGCAATGTTCACGGGAAGTATCCCCGCCTAGAAGGCGATTTAAAATTCACCGTGTGTGTCTAACGCGAGAGGCTCTGGGTTATTGAACTGTGCACTGATTTGTCAAGGATACCAAAATGGACTGGAGGACATGGAGCCCTTGAACCAATGATCCGTGTGTTCCTATCGTGTCAATTGGGTCCAAGGCAGCCTTGGTTTTCATTGAGGGGACGCGGCGCTCCTTGTATTCCGAATTTTGCAGCATGCTGACCTCGTTAAGTATCCTGATGACGGGCGTGGAGAGAGATCCGGACCACTGGGATGAACATGGCCCTGGATATGGAGGCTTCCCTGCCATTAAGTTACGCTGGTGCATCTCTCCCCGGGCGGCACCAGCTGAGGTGGTGAAGCCACCTGAAGGCAGTCAGCATGTGTAAGGAAGTGCTTCCCCGCCACCTTCTCAAGGACGATGAGAGACAGGCAGTGAGGACTGCCTTCTCCCGCAATGCTCTCTCGCCCCACCAATGACATAATTAAATAAATTGGGGGGAGGGGGAATGGCCTATTAATTAAATGGTGCGAGCGTTTTATGAACGTCTGATATCTCTGGGAAGGAAACTATTCTTCATGGAGCGGAGCGGGTGAGTTGAAACTCGAATTTGAATAAGAAAGGTGGGAGGCAGCATTAAGGAAATTACAGACCTATTAGTCTGACATCGATGGTGGGAAATATACTGGAATCGATCCTCAAGGATGAGGTTATGGAATACCTAGAGGCGCAAGGCAAGATAGGTCCAAGCCAGCATGGTTTGGTGAAGGGAAGATCCTGCCTGACCAACCTATTGGAGTTTTTTGAGGAAATCTCAGGTAGGGTGGATAAGGGAGAGGCGGTAGATGTTGTGTATTTAGGCTTTCAAAAGGCCTTCGACAATGTGCCACATAAGAGACTGATTAATAAGATGAGAGCTCATGGAATTACAGGTAGGATATTGGAATGGGTGGAGCATTGGCTGGTTGGCAGAAAGCAAAGGGTGGGAATAAAATGATCCAGTTCTGGTTGGTTACCGGTTACTAGTGGTGTTCCGCAGGGGTCCGTGTTGGGGCCATTTCTTTTTACTTTGTACATTAATGATTTGGATTATGCAGTAAATGGTTTTGTGGCTAAGTTTGCAGACGACACCAAGATAGGTGGAGGAGTTGGGAGTATTGAAGAAACAGGAAGGTTGCAGAGAAACTTAGATAACTTAGGAGAATGGGCAAAGAAATGGCAGATGAGATTCAATGTTGAGAAATGTGTCATTGTACACTTTGGAAAAAGAAATAAATGGGCAGATTATTATCTAGATGAGGAGAAAATTCAAAGTACAGAAGTACAAAGGGACTTTGGGGTACTCGTGCAGGATACCCTACATGTTAACCACCAGGTCAGATCAGCGGTAAGGAAAGTGAATGCTATGTTGGCATTCATTTCGAGAGGTATAATGTATACAAGTAGGGAAGTGTTGATGAGGCTCAATAGAACACTGGTGAGGCCTCATTTGGAATACTGTGTGCAGTTTTGGGTCCCATATCTTAGGAAGGATGTGCTGATGTTGGAGAGGGTTCAGAGGAGATTTACGAGGATGATTCCCAGAATGAAAGGGCTTACATACGATGAGCGTTTGTTGGCTCTTGGACTGTACTCACTGGAGTACAGAAGAGTGAGAGGGGACCTCATAGAAACATATAGAATATTCAAAGGACTGGACAGAGTAGATGTGGTTAAGCTGTTTTGGTCTGGTGGGTGAGTCCAGGACTGAAGGGTGCAGTCTTAGAATTAGAGGGTACCAGTTTAAAACAGAAATGAGGAGAAATTTCTTTAGCCAGAGGGTAGTGAAATTATGGAATTCTTTGCCACGTACAGCCGTGGAGCGCAATCATTGGGGGTGTTTAAGGAGGAGATTGATAGGTATCTAATTAGTCAAGGTATCAAGGGATATGGGGATAAGGCCGGAAATTGGGGCTCGATAGGAATAGTTTCAGTGTAGTTCATGGCTTACTTCTGCTCCTCTGTCTTGTGATCTTGTGAATGAATAGTGAGCGTTGTCTTTCCGTAGGGTAGAGATATCTCGTCGCCTTGCCAAGGACCAGTTATTCCCCCCGCACACCACTCGTCAACAGTAGGAGTGTTTCTAGAAATAAATCGGACCACATTCCCGGCAATGACTAATGCACCCGTTGCTTAGTAACCTCACGAATTGCCAATCTCATTCACATACACTTCAAGTATGAGCGTTGAGCGAGATGCCTGCATTTCAGCAGAAGACTCCGCTTTTGAGACGGCCTGTGCCTAATGCAAGGCTCTGATGCGGGAAGCACGGAGGGGCGTGACATTGGAGAGTTTAAGGTAATTACAGGGATGTCCTTTACCACAAGGGACCGAGAGTCGCTGTCAGGGAGCCAAGGAGGGAGGTGGGGGTGGTTCTCACATGGTCTGCCTGCTTGGATTGGTAACTTTATGCACAGAACGTTGTTCTTGCCCCTCGGGCTAACACAACCAAAGCAACCTGTCTCTTATCAACCAACGTTTACATGAGGTGTACAAGATTTCTCCCATGATTTCTAGGAGTAGTAAGTCCTCGCTCGGTCTAATTAAAACCGAGCTTTCTCTCAGTCCCACTCGGCATCACCGCATCGCCACCACCCACCAATGTAAAAAATACAAAATTATTGCCCTGGTCTTTGCTCGTCTCTCCCCGGTCCTCTAGCACCCCCCACTTAAGGTCGGGCTAACCGGGCGCTCAGACATTAACGATTGCGTCAGGGAGAGTCCACATGGACTTACCAAAGGGGAATTATGTTTGATAAATCAGTTTGCATTTTTTGACGTTGCAATTATCTGAGCAGGAGTTGAGACAGTTAATGAGGTGTATTTGGATTCTCACCAGGTCACCACCACAGGAGGCTGAATACCCACACTCAGCGTTTCAGGAACTGCTTCTTCCCCTCCACCATCAGATTTCTGAACGGTCCATGCACCCATGAACACTACCTCGTTATTCCTCTTTTGCACTATTTATTTATTTTTTAACTGTACTGCTGCCACACAGCAACAAATTTCCCCACATATGTCAGTGGTAATAAACTGATTCTGATTCTGAAATTATTGCCCTGGTCTCAATTACCTCTCCCCTGGTCCTGTAACCCCGCCCAAAATCCCCTTCATATCGTTCCGGCCCTCTGCTATAAATGGCCCCGTTTTGTGTCCTTTACCCAATTCAACCAACATTCGTTGTGTAATGTCAACAGTTAGAAAGAGCAAGCAAGGCGAACAGACCGTGTTGGAGTTGTAGACGGGGTTGTGAATGATGTAGCGGAAACTGCTCTAAATGTATGAGAACAATCCACCAGTGCCCAATAGCACGGGTCCAGAGAGCTGCAGGAACGAACCGTTGGAAGTTCCTAGATCAATGGGAGGTGAACTCATCTTCTGATCGTTTGAGACCGATGCACAGTCTTGCATTTAAAACAATTATTTTCCAGTTACAAGTGTTACAATTCGGATGACTGCAATGGATAGCATTTATGGAAATAATGCATGTTCTTTTAAGGCAAATATACAGGGAAGGTGTTCCACTCATGGCTATTGAGAAGTTAAATGTAGTGTTAGATCAAAGGAAAGGGTGGATAATGTTCAAACCCCAACCACCTTCCACCCCCCGCCTTCCCTCACCGAAAAAAGTAATGGTCCCACAGACTGGAAGGTAGCCACCATTTCAAAGATAGAATATTTGAACCATAGCCCGACATCAATCGTTGGGAAACGTTGGAGTTTATTTTTAAGGAAGTGTTAACGGGGCATCTAGAAATTAACAACAGGGCTGGACAGAGTGATCGTAGACTTACAAGAGGAAATTACGTTTGACAAACCAGTTGCTATTTTTTGACGTTGTAATTACCTGAACAGGAACTGAGGAAACAGGTAATGTGGTGTATTTGGATTAAAACACAGAACATAGAACAGTATAGCACAGTACGGGCCCTTCGGACCACGATAGTTTACCGACCTTTATAAACACCTACTCCTTGATCAATCTAACGCTTCCCTCCTGCACAGCCCATAACCCTCCATTTTTCTTACACCCATGTGCCTATCCAAGAGTCTTTTAAATGTCCCTATTGTATCAGCCTCCACCACCACCCCCGGCAGTGCGTTCCAGACACCCACCACTCTCTGTGTGAAAAAACTAACTCTAACATCTCCCCTAAACTTTCGCCTCTCACCTTAAATTGATGTCCTCTGGTATTGGATTCTCAGAAGGCCTTCAACAAAGTGCCACACAAGATATTAGAACATAGAACATATAACATTACAGCACAGTACAGGCCCTTCCGCCCACGATGTTGTGCCGACATTTTATCCTGCTCTGAGATCTATCTAACCCTTCCCTCCCACATAATCCTCCATTTCTCTATCATTCATGTGTCTATCCAGGAGACTTCTACATGTCCCTAATGTATCTGCCCCCACAACCTCTGCTGGCTGTGGGTTCCACGTACCCACCACTCTCTGTGTATAAAACCTACCTCTGAAATCCCCCCTATACCTTCCTCCAATCAGCTTAAAATTATGCCCCCTCGTATTAGCCATTTTCACCCTGGGAAAAAGTCTCTGACTGTCCACTTGATCTCTGCCTCTTATCATCTTGTACACCTCTATCAAATCACCTCTCATCTTCCTTCTCTCCAAAGAGAAAAGCCCTAGCTCACTCAACCTATCCTCATAAGTCATGGTCTCCAATCCAGGCAACATCCTGGTAAATCTCCTCTGCACCCTCTCTAAAGCTTCCACATCCTTCCTATAATGAAGCGACCAGAACTGAACACAATACTCCAAGTGTGGTCTAACCAGAGTTCTGTAGAGCTGCAACATCACCTCGCATCTCTTGAACTCAATACCCCGACTAATAAAGGCCAACACACCATATACCTTCTTAACAACCCTATCGATCTAAGCAGCAACCTTGAGGGATCTATGGACGTGGACCCTAAGATCCCTCTGTTCCTCCACACTGCTGAGAGTCCTGCCATTAACCTTGTATTCTGCCTTCAAATTCGATCTTCCAAAGTGTATCACTTCACACTTTGCCAGGTTGAACTCCATCTGCCACTTCAGCTCAGCTCTGCATCCTATCAATGTCCTATTGTAATCTACAGCAACCTTATACACTATCCACACCACCACCAACCTTCGTGTCATCTGCAGACTTACTAACCCACCCTTCCACTTCTTCATCCAAGTCATTTATAAAAATCACAAAGACCAGAGGTACCAGAACAGATTACAGAACAACACTGGTCACCAACCTCGAGTCAGAAAACGCTCCATATACAACTGCCCTCTGTCTTCTATGGGCGAGCCAATTATGAATCCACATAGCCAAGTTTCCCTGGATCCCATGCCTCCTGACGTTCTGAATAAACCTCCCATGAGGTACCTTATCAAACACATGACTAAAATCCATGTACACCACATCCACTGCTCTACCTTCATCAATGTGCTTTGTCACATCCTCAAAGAATTCAGTCAGACTCGTGAGGCACGACCTGCCCCTCACAAAGCCATGCTGACTGTCCCTAATCAGCCTATGCTTCTCCAAATTCCCATAAATCCCTGTCCCTAAGAAGATTTTCCAATAACTTCCCCACCACTGAAATAAGACTCACTGGCCTGTAACTCCCAGGGTTATCCCTACTCCCTTCAACAAAGGAACAACATTTGCCACCCTCCAACAATCATCTGGTACTACTCCTGTGGCCAGTGAGGACGCAAAAATCATCGCCAAAGATGCAGCAATCTCTTCCTTCACTTCCTATAACCTTGGATATATCCCGTCCGGCCCCGATGACTTATCTATCGTAATGTTTTTGAAAAGTTCCAGCATATCCTCTTTCCTCACGTTGACATGCCCCAGCACATCAGCCTGTCATACTCCATCCTCACAAACGTCAAGGTCTCTCTCACTGGTGAATGCTGAAGCAAAGTATTCATTAAGGACCTCCCCTACCTCTTCTGACACAAGGCACATGTTTCCCCTTTTATCCCTGATCAGTCCTACCTTCACTCTAATCATCCTTCTATTCTTCATATACGTGTAGAACACCTTGGGGTTTTCCTTAATCCTACTCGCCAAGGACTTCTCATGCCCCCTTTTTGCTCTCCTAAGTCCATTCCTTAGCTCCGTCCTGGCTACCTTGTAACTGTCAAGAGCTCTGTCTGATCCTTGCTTTCCAAACCTTTGGTAAACAATTGTTAAACAAACTTGGAGCACATGTAGTTTAGTTTGTGGATTGGTTAATGGATAGAAAACAGAAAGCAGGAATAAATAGGTCATATTTAGACTGGGAAATTGTAACTAATGAGAGTCTACGGGGATCACCGCTGGGGGCCCAGCTACTCACAATTGATCTCGCTGGTTTCACTGAGAAGACCAAGTGTAATATATTCAAGTCTGACAGTAAACAATTGGGTGAGGAGTATATCAAGAGGATTCAACAGGATATCAACGGCTTAAGTGACATGACCAGGGGACAAAAGATGAAATACAACGTGAAGACATGTGAAGTAGGAAAACTAAAGTAAAACGTAGTGGGAGATTGAAAGATGTTGCTGTTTACTGGGACTTAGGCGTCCTTGTATATGAATAACTGAAAGATAACAAGCAGGTGAAACAAGCAATTAAGGAGACAAATGGTTTTGTGGTCTTTATTGCAAGAGTGGAGACTCCTTGTTCCAATTATATAGAACCCTGGTGAGACAGCACCTGGAATATTGAGCAATGCACACAAAATGCTGGAGGAACTCAGCAGGTCAGGCAGCACCTATGGAGGGAAATAAACATCGACGTTTCGGGCCGAGACCCTTCATCAGGACTGGAAGGGAAGAGGGCAGAAGCCAGAATAAGAAGATCGGTAGAGGAGGGGGAGATAGGTGAGTCCGGGTGAGAGGGTGAAGGTAGGTGGGTGGGGCATGTGGGGGTGAAAGGGAATGTTGTATGAAGCTGAGAGGTGATCAGTAGAAGAGGTGAAGGGCTGAAGAAGGAGGAATCCGGTAGGAGAGGGCAGTGGACCACTGGAAAAAAGGGAAGGAGGTGGGGAATGGATGGGCAGGTCATGAAGGCGGGGAGGGGGAAGGGGTGAAGGGGTGAGGAAAGAGGGGTGTACAGTTCTGGTCTCCCTACTTAACGAAGGATATCCTTGTAATAGAGGGAGTCTGGAGAAGGTTCACCAGATTAATTCCTTGGATGGTGCACTTGTCAAATGAGGAGAGATTAAGCAGAATGGGTCTTGAATTTAGAAGGATGGGACGTGATCTCACTGAAACCATTCAATTTCTAAGGACTTTAACAAGGTAGAGATGACACCTGTCAGAGGTGTCCAGAAGCAGCCTCAAAATCAGGGGGTAGCTGTTCAGGACAGGCATGGGGAGAACTTCTCTTCAGCAAAAGGTTATTGAATGGTTGGAATTTGGTAATCAAGAGGACTGAGGTGCAGAAGTTGCCGAGTATGCTCAAAACAGAGATCGATTTTTTAAAAAACTATTAAGAGAATCAGGGGTTGTGAGGTTGGTGCAGGAAAATTATAGTGAGGTGAAAAATCGGCCATGATCTTATAGAGTGGTAGGGCGGTACAAGGGGTCAAATGGTCTTCCTGCAGCAATTTCACACATACCCATACGGGCGGAATTGTAATCTGGACTCCGTGGCGCTGGAGTCAGACTGTGTTGTAGACGACCAGAGAATTAGACTGGAGTGGAGTTGTAGAATATACTTGGGATACAGCCTGTACTGGTGTTGTACAAAGGGTGAAAGTTGTGGACAGGTCTGGGTTATAGTCTGCACTTCGTTGGTACTAAGGTTGTAGAGCTGTGTAAATTGGATTGTCCTGGAGCTGTAGACTGCATGTGGTGTAGACTGGGTATAATTCTAGATGATACTGAAGTGGTAGACTTTACTGTGGTTACAAAGTGGACAGTGTTGAAAGCTGCACTGGGGTTACCGCTATTACTGGGGTTCAAGGCTTAATTGAGGTTGTAGATTGGATATGATTCTACATTGCTTTGATCCTGTGGACGGTGCTATCGAGGTGTGGACTGTTCTGGTTTTGGTTTGGGCGAGTCGAGGACTAAACCTGAGTTGTAACCTGTACCTGCTTTGTAGAGTGAGCTGGAATTACATATTGCACGGGTTATTAAATACAGACAAGGGGCTGCAGATGCTGGAATCTGGAGGGGAAAAAACAACAAACTTCTGGAGGAACTCAGTGAGTCGAACAGCATCTGTGGAGGTGGGGCGAGGAGGAATTGTTGACCTTTCGGGTCGAAGCCATGCATCAGGACTGACAGTGGGGAGGGAACAGAGCCGGCATAAAGAGGAGAGGGGGAGGGGTGAGAAGAACCGGGGGGGGGGGAAGATGATGGGCAGAAGGAACCGGATGGGGGAGGGGAGAGGGAGGGGTGGAGTTGGGAGACAGAGACACCGATAGATGAAAGCAGGCAAGGAAGGGGGGTGGGGTGGACAGATGGAGCCAGGGCAGGGGGAGGGAGGTGAAGATGGGGACAGAGGCTGGAAGGTGATAAGCGGGGACACAAAGCCTACAAGCGCTGGAACTACTGAGGAAGGACAGGTGACTGCAGGTCGGTGTCTTGGTGAAAGTCTCGGAGAGCAGGATGGCAGCAGAAGCCACAGAGGGCGGGGAGGGGGTTATACAGTGGACCGTTGCCGTGTATTGCGATGGGACTGTAGACTGTACCAAGCAGTAGGTTGAACTGAAATTATAGACGTGAGGTGGCTGTGGACTCTATCCTGGTTTTAGACCGGATTGGAGTTGTAGGCCAGACCGGTTATGGTTTGGCTCGCAGACTGGACCGGATTTGCAGGGCCGGGCATAAATTTGCGTTGTAGAATGGAGTCACAGTGTGAACTGGGTCTGTGGTCCTAGATAGAGTTGGGTCGTGGACTCGCCTTTTGCAGGTGAGGCCATTCACAGCAGACTTACTTCAGTACACTAACTACCGTTTGGAACGCTGTAGAACCTATTCCAGAACAAACAGGCATCATCTTTTTGACTAGATGATCCTGGGGTGAAATTATTCCCCGCGGTAAACACTCCAGCCAGTGTGGCCCGTGAACCTGCCGAAAGCAGCCATTCATTGATCATTAACCATGGTTCGTTAATCACAAGAAGGGTCCGCACCAATAATGTGATCTATGGGATCGGAAGAATCCGCACTGGTTACTTTACCCAGCCCTCCCCACGTCCACCGCAACCAGTCTGATTCATTCGTCACATGGACCACAGTTCTGAACTCTGGCCTTTGATCATCTCCTATCCTGGTATCCCGAGAACTCCGAGCGGTTGCTTGATCTGTCGCTTTATTCGTGGACCCTGCGTAGAATGTTTCTGTTTACCCTTCGCCCAAACCAATGCGCCTATCTGCGTACCTCCCGCTTCCTCTCATCTCCCTCTCCATTCACCCAATAAATCCCGTATTGGAAATTGGCAGCGGTTTCACCCACCATTAACCTGCCCGTTAATCTCCCGACCTGACACCAGGGTATTTGGTGAACCCAGGACAGTTTGAAAATATGATCCAATAATGGTAACCCACGGCAATGAAGTCCACAGAGTTACATCGCAATCTAACGGGGTAACTGGCAGCAAGGGAGACTGTTGGCGTTATTTCAGTTTGTGCGTCCAAAATCACTCTCGGCGACCACTCATCCCACTTGCAACTGGTCACTGGCGGTTTTCACTTGGTGATTCCATGGGCTGCTCGTTCTTTGTACAGATCCTGAAGCCACGTCAACATTTCCCTTTGATCCCTCTGTTGTGTGAAAAGGTTCTTTTGGAATCCTAAAGATCGCGGGCTCTGGACACAGGCTTTGGATTTTAAAAATAGTTTAGTCACAAAGGCAAACGCGGGGACAGAATAAATGGGACCAAATGCACACTTACACACACACACACACACACACACACACACACACACACACACACACACACACACACACAATAAACAAGGTACAGCCTCTCAAGGGATAAACACTTCAATGCCTGAGTACCTTGACCCAAACAAGCATTTGCCCTAACACTCCCTGGAATCTGACTAAGACGCTCCCAAACCATGTGGTAGTGCACACTCTTACCAGTGGTCTCTGCAGAGTTGTCTCACTATTCCTGGGGAAGTCAAAAGTGACAGACCAGGGGATTGGAACATTCTTTATAATGCTGGGAGGCTGGGTGGAGGCTGGCCAGGTGATATAGACAGGCCAATGGTTTGGAGGACAAGGACAAAGGTGCCTGCCATGGCCAATGGTCAGGCAGGTTCAGGAACAAAGGTGCCTCTCCAAAGCCAATCCCTATGCCCACAACTGATGGGTGGGGTGGAGCTACACCTTGATTGACAGTGGTGTCACTTCCGCTCTGAGGAGCAAGGCTGTCCTCCGACCAGCGGGGTCAGTGTTGTTACGGTCACATAACAGCCATGTGCTCTCATACTACACCCTCAGACCCTGAACATGTGCGCTTCTGCCTTGGTAAGTAAAGCATTTCCATTACTATCCTTAACTCCATCGGATTACCACACACAGGCCTCCCCTGCAGGCTTAAAACGTCCTCATTTCCAACGACGATTTTTTGAGCTTTGTTTTTAAAACGTTGTGCAGCAAAAGGAACGATGAAGCCATCTGATTGTGGCATCGGCAATAAGTTCCTTTACGAGCCTTGTGGAATGAAATCTTCCTTCCTCGTGTTTCCGTAACTCTGGACCGAACGGTCCCTGTTGACCCTTAGCAACCCTCTGAGGCTGCCCAGAGCAAACGGATACTCTCTCTCTCTCTCTCTCTCTCTGCCTCGCCCCCTTCTCGGGGTGATGCCGGAAGGGTAGGAGCGAGAGCTTTGCCAGTGAGTTGCACATCTGGTGACCCGTCCCACTACCTCCATAACCGAGCACAGTGCTCACTGTGTACATACGTACTTTGGTCCAAACATACTCTGATCGATTTTCGATGACTTTGGCTTCATTAATTGTCGGATAATGCTCTGAATTGTTTGCTCACGTGAAGAAGATCGGTTTCAAGGCGAGGTTCATCGCTACTCGCCCAGCAGGTCCGATGTTTTTTCCCATTCACATGTGTGTATATTTTACGGCTGTATATTGAACCATAGTTTAGTGTCTTTTTCACCTTGTTCCTTCAGCTCATACTTTGCTGCAGAATCACAACATGCCCTTCCATGCCATTGCATTCCCTTCCCTCCTCCAAGTCATCAATGTGAAGAGCGAACAGTTACGGGCCAAGAATCGATCCCCAGGGTACTCCAATAGTTACATCTCTCCAGCCTGAAAAGGACCCATTTATTCCAACTCTCTGCTTTCTGACGGACAGCCAGTTTTCAGTCTGTGTAACACGCTTCCTCTAGTAACTTGGGCTCTTAACGCATGCACCAGCCTCTTCTGTGGCACTTTGTCAAATGCCTTTTGGAAATCTAAATACACTCCATCTATAGCTTCCCTTCTGTCACCTCTTCCTGTCACATACTCAAAGAATTCGAGCAAATCTGTCAACAGTGATTTACCTTTCATAAAACCAGGGTAACAATTGCCCCCAAGCCCTCCATCTTGCACATTTAACCCCACTCACTCAGCATACAACACATCCACGTTCAACGAGCTTCTTTTCTCTTTTTCTCAGTTCTGATGAAGACTCTTGGACCCAAAACATTAATTCCGTTTCTCGTTCCACAGATGCTGCCTGACCCGCCGAGTCCTTCAGCTTTTCCGTTTTTATTCCATTTATTGTATGACAGGAGAGAACCTCACCGGTGGACGGCTTTGGAACATTGGTGCAAATGTTGCCGGGTTTTTCCCAAACTAGTTAATCGCAGTGCGCGTTATGGCTCAAATCACTCATGTACCCTATAGCAACGTATTATTTATTGAAATCAAACCATCTAACTTAAATGTAATAAATCAATCTGAACTGCTTCCAACATCTCTCTCCGCATCATGTTCCATAGTTGGACTATTTGGTCGCTCAGATTTTGCATATTATTTTCTATTTAAACAAAACTTTGCACTCCATACTACCTACCCTCTACTTTCAAGCATGGGTTGCTTCCTCTGGTTTCATTAACCTAGATAAGGTAAGGATTCTTGTCATGAAGTACATCGTGTCTTCCTTTTGGAATCCTTGAACAACAGACATGTTATTTCTGCCCCCCCCCCCCCCATGAAAACATACTAGGTTTACACAATTGTTTTCCATCATTTGATTTTTTAAATCCCCGTTTTTGTCACAGAGTGGCAAGTTGGGAATGGGCATTGGGTGAAGAATTCTATTTTCAATACTTGCCTTGTTTTGTGTAACCTTTAACCATTAAGCATTTATCATTTTATTCAGTGCTTGGGAGCCCAGAGTAAGATATTGCTTAAAAAGACCAACATATCATTTTCTATAAACTAAGATATGACTGACCAGGTTGTGTACCCGTGCGACAGCATGTCGGAGTTTACGGAGAGCAAGACTGTCCCAAGTAGACTTGTAGCGGATGTCTCTGGCTTGAATCTGTACAATACAGATCGATGTAATTTGGCTGTAAATCGGATTGGAGACACTCGTGCACTTAATGTAGAGCTGGTAACTGTCTCAACAATTTGCTCATCTCCGTCAAACCACGTAGAGAGGCACAGAATCAGAATAGTCTTGGCATGTTCAGTGAAATTGTAGAAAATGGGCAGATACAGAATTTGACCCTGTTTGTTGTATATGAGAATGAGGATAAAGATGGTGAGAGTCTCTGAAAGCAGGTCTTGGTTCATTACAGGAAGGACATGAATGCAGTGGAGAGAGTGCTGAGATGATTTATAAGGATATTGCCAGGAGTGCAGAATTTGTAGCTTCGAGAAAACAAAATCGGATAAGTAGGAAGTGTTTTGGTTTTGGAAGAGACGCTGATGGGGAACAACCGAGGTATATAAAATGGCAGGGACCCAAGACCCAAGAAGAAGGGCCAAACAATACAGGAATCATGGATTGAACACAATTGGCAGAGGATTAGAGGCGAAGTGAGGGAAAGGTGTTTGACCCAGAAGGTGTTCGAGGTCCGGGACTGACTGAATGGATGGTAAAGACATGGTCCTTGTTCACATTTGAAACACTTGCATATGTGGTTGAAATATGGTAGGATTAGGCGGGCTAACACATTTCGGATCAACGTGGATACGATGGGCTGGAAGTCTTCACAAGTCCCCCCCCCCTCCCCCGCCCCCACCCCCCCAGCTAATGAACGCCCGATCAGGTATAGCCTATGCATGTGG
Source organism: Pristis pectinata (assembly GCF_009764475.1). NCBI lineage: Eukaryota > Metazoa > Chordata > Chondrichthyes > Rhinopristiformes > Pristidae > Pristis > Pristis pectinata. Next base: position 35,673,619 of record NC_067424.1, read on the forward strand.
ACAAGCGTTTAGGAGACTGGTGGGGTGCATTTGCTGGCTGCTTATGGGGCTGAAGGCATCTTCTGCCGCCTGGGAACTCGGTTCGCGGCCCCAATTCCGACGCGAACTCTTCGGGTTACCAATAGTCCACAGGAACGGAACCCCTTTCGTAACCCGAGGGCGACTTGTACCTCTTGTGCCGTAAGTTTTCCATCGTTTCATGGTGTTGTGGAACAGGTGCTGTCCAAGGGCCGGAAGGGGGTGGGGCCGGGTGGAAGGGGAGGGGGTCGGGGGGACCGAGGTGAAGAGAGGAAGCAAAATGTAACCGGAGCTGTTCATAAGTTATGGGGGTGACCTTTGCAAGTAGGATCCCAAGTCTTGTGGGACCTTATTCACGTGGAGAGTCACCTCGAATTGACTTGATAGAATTGATGGGCAAAAAAGGTCGGCATAGACGTGATGGGCTGAAGGGTCCGTTTCTATTCGATATCACTCTGACTCCAACAATGACTAAATGAATGATGTCGCCTGGTGATTTACATACAACGTGGGTCTTTTGGAATGTAGGCACTCTCGATATGGGGGGAAATGAGGCAATAAACCTTTTACACATCGTGCGCGATAGTCAGACATGTTATAACGATCTGGGTTTTGTTTAGTTATATTGAGTGACGGATAATATAGGGCTCGTCTGATTTTTTGGTAGTGCCTTGGGAGGCTTCTACATCCGCCTCGTTGAGAGGACGTGGTCTCAGTTCATCATTTCATTTGGAAGATCGCATCATAAATGGGGAAGGGTTCTACCGGGATTCCACTGATATGAAGAGACGCGTCAACGTAAATGTTGGGGCTCATGTCTGTGGAGCTGATTCTGAACCCACAAAATCTGACTCAGGAGTTAAGAATGTTAGAAATTGTGCTCGGGTTGACGTAGCTTTGGACACGGAGCATGAAGATTCCATTATGGTCCATAATGTCATAGGAAACTTATGGAAGGGGTTCTGCGCAGAACGCCAGAGGCTCAATAAGAAGAACGCTGGATAGTTGGCGGATCCACGGGACAATTTGCAGGGAGTTAAGCAGATTCTAGTGATACACACATGGTCTCGGTACTGGCACAAGAAGATACGAGAGTAACCTTCATCGGAAACAAACCAAATCCAAGTTGCGAGCAGAAACGATGAATAAGGCCACTGCGGGGAACTCGATTCAGGCTAGAATGAATGGGGGAGGGTGTGGATAGGACAGAGTCAGCAATAATTCAGCAATGAATGGGAGGAGTAGGGAGAGTGTAGGTTATAGTCAGATACGTACTTTGGGTATTACATGTCAAGGGAAACTAAATTGTAGGAAGACATTTGCTTGGAGAAATGGGTTTATGTGGAAAGCAGTAGGTATCGAAAAAGAAAATCCTGCTAGATGCCAGAAATCTTAAATAAAAATGGGAAATAAAAATAAAAATGGGAAATGTAGGAAATGATGTGGCTACTGGTCCGGTCAGAGCTACTAGAACAGGTACATCGATTGGGGCGTGTGAGGTAACTCCACATCTTTCATACAGACACGTTGACTGGAAGGAACAGCAAGTGAAATTCCTTTGTGCATTTATAGCATGTGGGCAAGTCAGCATTTATTACCTTTCCCCAAATGCTCCGGAGAAGGTGAGGGGCAGATGACTTGCATTCCTGCAATTGACCAGATGCGGGTACTCCTACAGCGTTCTAGAATAGGGAGCTACGAGATTAAGACGATGAACAGTGATAAATGCCCCTGGTGTGACTTGGAGGGGAAACTGGTGGTGCTAGAGGTTGCGACTTTTGAAGGTGCTGCGAGAATAAAGTAACGTCGGTGCATTTTGTAGACAACACACCAATGGTGACGGGATGAGGAATGGGGCGGTGTATGGATGAACCAGGCTGCCTAGTTAAGAATGGTGCTGAGTTTCTCGGATATTGTTGGAACACCACTAACGTGGCCAAGTGGCGAATCCTCCATCCTGTTCTTGACGAGCCTTATGGATGATGGGAGGTGTTTAAGATGTCAGGAGTGAGTCATTCGCTGTAGGATATCCAGTCTTTGACCTGTTGGTCTAGCCATACTATTTATGCAGCCTGTCCAGTTAACTTTCTGGTCAATAGTGACTCCCAGAATTTGGATGGTGAGAGACCTAGGTGATTAACATATCAGGGGGAGGGAGGTAGACTCTCGCTTGTTGGAGACAGTCATTGGCTGGCACTGGGCATGAATGTTACTTGCCACTTATTTGCCCACGTCTGCGTGTTGTCGAAGTCTTGCAACTCGCAAACACAGACTGCCTCAGTTGCGGAGGAGTTGCGAATAGAAGTGAACATTGTTCAAATATCAAAAAAGACTGATCTTACGGTGAAAAGACCCTCACTGATGAAGCAGTTGAAGATGGCTGGGTTCGGGTCACTGTCCTCAGGAACTCCTGTAGACGGTTGCATTTGAGCAAGAACAGGAACAAGTTTCATTTGCCCAGCCTGCGAAGAGCAATCCCCTCCTCTTGGTTTCCATTTTACCAGGGCTTCTTCCTGCCACACTCGGTTAAATGTTGCCTTAATCTTTCCAGGAACAAATGCCAGTCGCTGTTTTAGTGGTAATCAAACAAAAACAAAACACGCAGATGCTGGGAATCTTTAATAAAAAATAGAAAATGCCGGAGATACTCAACGGGTCGAACAGCATCTGTGGAGAGAGACATAAGGTTAACGTTTCAGGTCGAAGGTCCTTCGTCAGAACTGGGACTACTGAGTGTTTCCAGCATTTTCTGTTTTTACTTCTGTTTGAATGGTGTTGGTGAAGGAATAAATTATCATGTTTAAATTCTTCCTAAGGCGTCCTGGTGAACGGTAGGGTGTTTACTGCCGAACCTGAGCAGTGAGTGTCAGCTTCTGAAGCCCACACAGATCTGGCCAACTAGTATGTATAGTTCGTATTTCTTGACCAGTCTGTGTGTGTTTCCCGCCCAAGGACCTTGAGAAACGCTATTTTTGATGGAATCCTGGATGCTTTCAATCCGGGACTTCAAGATGTGCATCAGTAGCAAAGGACAGGGGGGGGGGGGGGAGTGGAGGGGAAGGACTAAAGTTTAGGGTTCTTCTGCCACTGGAGAGGGAGGGGCGGGGTCAGGAGAGGAAGCCCCTGAAATATTGGGGTAACACCCCAGGGAGCCACACGTGTGGCATCGGTGCTGTGGTTTTTTTAGAGGTAAAAAAAATGTAACACTAATGATTGATCAGTACAGGAATGTAAAGGTTTGCACTGTTTTATTGTTGTACATAGTTTGTTTTTTTTATGATGAATAAAGTTTATTTTGGAATAATAAAAAAATTAATAGCAAAGGACAACAGCTGCACCAAGTGTCACTATGTGCGGAGGTTCTACCTGTTCTGGGTGTTGCGAAGGATGGGCCTGGCCCCGTTACCGCGCAACATCCCAGTCAGCTGGACGTTGCCGCACTACCTGTCGGTCGTGAAAAAGTTCTTCCAGACCAACACCTCTGACCACAAGTCCATCAGGCAGTGGTCAGCACGGAACATCCTGCAGACACTGCCGGAGAAGGACTCGATGTGGGGTGATTCCCTGAGCAGACTGTCCAGACCATCTGGCAGAATGCCTCATTACCAGAACTCAAGGGGCCCTGCCAGTCAGATCCTTTCTGCAAGGTCGGAACATCACTCCCAGCAGCGCCCACTGGCCCCGAGAGGACTGCGCTGGGGATGAGACGGTCATCCACCTCTTTGAGAGTTGTGGGTTTGCGAGGAGGGTGTGGCGAAAGGTGCAAAGGTCCTTGTCATGGTTCATCCCCACCAGCTTTATAACAGAGGACTCTCTGATCTATGGGCTGTTACCGGGGACACACATGGAGACGGACATTAACTGCTGCTGGAAGGTCATCAACTCGGTGAAAGACGCCCTTTAGTCTGGCTGAAACCAGCACTGAGAGATGTCCATAAGGGCATGCTGCTGACTGGCACATTCCAGGCTGCAGGAGTACGTGCTGAGGGACGCACTGAAGCTGGGTGCAGCCAACGCAAGGGCTCGGTGGGGAAGGACTACAGTTTAGGGTTCTTCTGTCACTGGAGAGGGAGGGGCAGGGTCAGGTGAGGAAGCCCCTTAAGTGGTGTGAATATGGGATTGAGGTATCACCCCAGGGAGCCACACGAGTGGCATTGGTGCTGTGGGTTTAAAAAAAGGTAACACTAATGAATGATATGTACATGAATGTAAAGGTTTGCACTGTTTTATTATTGTATGTAGTTTGTTTTTTATGATGAATAATGTTTATTCTGTAATACAAAAATAGCAATGGACAATAGCTAAGGCTCTGTGGAGAAGGGCACAGTCTGGGCTCCTCCTGCTACCGCACATGGAGAGACAGAGATAAGTGGAGAAGCCCCTCGAACTATGAAAGAGGTATCACCTCAGGGAGCCAGGTGAGTGGCAATGGTGTATGTTTGTTTGTGTGGATTTTCTCTTTAAAGTTTACACTACTGAATGTAACAACCATGAATGTTAGGGTTTTTTGCATTGTTTCTTCCTTTGTATATATATATATTTATTATGAATAAAATTTAAATTTGAAATTTAAAAAAATCAATAACAAAGAACATGAAAAGAGGAGACTGCAGATGCCAGAATCTGGAGCTGGAAGGACTCAGCGGGTCAGGCAGCATCTGTGGAGGCAGAGGGGCGGTCGACGTTTCAGGTCGAGACCCTGCATCAGGACGGAGAGTGTAGAGGGGAGCCAGGCAGTATGAAGAGGCGGGGTGGAGGGGCAAGGCAGGGGCTGGCAGGCGATAGGTGGATAGAGGTGAGATCCTTTGTTGTCTCCACTGATCACCTTCCACCCTCTCCTCACCTGGATCCACATCACCTGCCAGCCCCTGCCTCGCCCCTCCTTTTCACCTCATTCTACTGCTTCTCTCAGTCCTGATGCAGGGTCTGGACCCGAAACGTCGTCCATCCCCCTGCCTCCACGGATGCTGCCTGACCCACTGAGTTCCTCCAGAAGTTTGTTTTTTTTTGACATAAACCATGGATATGAACTTCACCTGCGTTTGCAGACGTTTTACTGGCCTTGTACTGGCCTCCCGGTTTTGAGAACGGGAATGTTATGGAAGTCTCCTCCCTTTGGCTGTTTATTTGTTCACCCAGGGGCAGTCCTGGAGTGACGCGCTGGTTTTGGCATCGCCCAGCTCTGTCTGTTGCAGCCCCCTTCTGCTGGTTGAAATGCTACAGTCATCTGTATTATCCCCTCTTGTTTGTGATTCCCGCACCTGGAGGGATGCGCTCCTTGCACCGACTGAGAAAGTCTAAAGCAGGATTTCACGGCATGCAGCGAAACGAACTGGGAAAACTACAAGCTGATTGACCGTGGGGTGTGGTTATACAGGCGGTGCTGGCCGATCTGTGATATGCACTGTCAAACTTTTAAGCGGACTTTCTGCATTACGTTAAGATGTAATCGAATATGAGTGAACATAGCTGCCATCAAACTTGGCTACTATCCAGGGCCTGAAGCGTTGACTGTTTCTCCTTCCACAGATGCTGCCTGACCTGCTGAGTATTTCCATCGTTTTCTGTTTTTGTTTCAGATTTCCAGCATCTGCGGGGTTTCTATTCCCATTCTGGTTTGAGTTACAGCGGTTGGGGCATCCACTGAAGACCCGTCAGGTGTTTGGAGATTTGGGATCAAGTATGGATGTTTTCATGAAGTGCTGGGGGGTTCTACTTTGCCAATGATGTTGCCTTTCTGCCTAATATTAAAGTATCAGTGAACCCCGTCTGAACAGGGCATTAAAGGTCAAACTATTGGAGAGGGTCCTTAAGGACAGGATTTACCAGCATTTGGAGAAGCATAGTCTTATTAGGGATATTAGCATGGTTTTGTGAGGGGTCGGTCCTGCCTTTCGAGCCTAACTGAGTTTTTTGAGGAGGTGACAAAACAAATTGGTGAAGGTAGAGCAGTGGATGTGGTGTATTTGGACTTCAGTAAAGCATTTGACAAGGTTCGCCATGGTAGACTCATCCAGAACGCTATGGGATCCATGGAGATTTGGCTGCATGGATTCAGAATTGGCTCTCCCAAAGAAGGCAGAGGGTGGTAGTAGATGGGGCGTATTCCACCTGGAGGTTGGTGACCAGTGGTCTTCTGAAGGGTCTGTTCGGGGACCCCTGCTCTTTGTGATTTTTATAAATGCCTTGGATGAAGAAGTGTAAGGGTGGGTTAATAAGTTTGCAGATGACCCGAAGGTTGGAGGTGTTGTGGATAGTCATAGGTTACAACTGGATATCGACAGGATGCAGAGTTGGGCGGAGAAGTGGCAGATAGAGTTCAATCCAGAGAAGTGTGAAGTGATACACCTTGGAAGATCGAACTTCAAGACAGATTACAAGGTTAATGGCAGGACTCTCAGCAGTGTGGAGGAACAGAGGGATCTTAGGGTCCAAGTCCATAGAACCCTCAACGTTGCCACACAACTCGATAGGGTGGTTAAGAAGGTGTCTGGTGTGCTGGCCTTCATTAGTCGGGGGATGGAGTTCAAGAGCTGTGAAATAATGTTGCAGCTCTATAAAACTCTGGTTAGTTCACACTTGGAGTATTGTGTTCAGTTCTGGTCACTTCATTATCAGAAGGATGTGGAAGCTTTAGAGAGGGTGCAGAGGAGATCGACCAGGATGCTGCCTGGATTAGAGAACATGTCTTATGTGGAAAGGTTGAGCGAGCCAGGGCTTTTCTCTTTGGAGCAACACAGGATGAGAGGCAATTTGATAGAGGTGTATAAGATTATGAGGGGCATATGCAGAATGGACAGCCAACACCTTTGCCCCAGGGTGGAAATGGCCTTTACCAAAGGACATCAATTTAAGATCAGAGGACGAAAGTTTAAGGGAGATGTCAGAGGTAGGTTTTTCACACAGAAGGTGGTGGGTGCCTGGAACGCACTGCCGGGGGTGGTGGTAGAGGCTGATACAACTGGGACATTTAGAAGACGCTTAGACAGGCACATGAATTTAAGTAAAGTGGAGGGCCATGGGCTGGTATGAGGGAAGGGTTAGATTGATCAAGGAGTAGGTGTTTATATCCGTTGGCATAACATTGTGGGCCGAGGGGCCCTACTGTACTGTTCCATGTTCTAAATATACCAAGCCGTCATTTTGAGAAGATCAAGGAGTTCTCTTTGCGGCTTGGTTAACATCATTCCCTTAAGCAGCACCACCAATGTATTGAAGCAAAAATAAAGACTGCTGGAGGAACTCAGCGGGCCAGGAGGCAAAGAGATAGTCAGAGTTTGGTGCCGACCGCGGATACTGCCTGACCCGCTGAGTCCCTCCAACAGTGTGTTTCGTGCTGCAGATTCCAGTCTTTCTCGTGTCTCCAACGTTTCCTCATTCGACCTGAAACGTGAACTTTGTTTCTCGACAGATGCTGCCTGACCTGCTGAGCATTTCCAGCACTTTTTTAATTACAAGTTCAGATTTGTAACATCAGCGGTTTTTTTTTTGCTAGGAAGATATTATCTAAACTTTCATTACTCTTTGCAATGTTTGTCAACGACGTACTAAAAGAAGAACATCGTATACTCAGTTGTCTTTGAAGACTTTCGGATGGCTCCGATTACGCCGAGGTGCAGCGTAGAAATTCCTCGTTTGACTTCGCCCATGCCCATCCATGTCCTTCTATTAGGCTCCGATATCACGACTAAAGATCCTAAACATGATTGCTCTTCTCGTTCACGCGGTTTGTATCGTTTCTTTGCCCTCACTTCCTCCAAAATAAACCATCTGTATTCCCTCATCCCTTTGTAGAAAGTTAATATTGCCAGAGGTTGACCACCCATGCAACTATGGAACAACAAATATCTCTTTTTATCAGTCTTTTGCTTTCGTTCTGTTCCTATCCCCATAACCTAATTTCTTTTGTTTTTGGATTGTAACACATTGTTGTCATCGAATGTCACACTTAACCTGATCCTGATGCAAGCTTTCCATCCGAAAGATTGATAATTCCTTCCCCCCCCCCCCCCCCACATTAACCCATTGAGTTCCTCCAGCAGATCGCTTGTTGCTCCGGATTCCAACACCTGCAGTCTCGTGTGTCTCCTGTTCATCATCTTCAGTTCGTTCCTTTAGCTGTTGATAAGTGCACGGGATCGAGTTCAATAGAGCAATAATTGCGTCCTGGACGAGTGAGACGACCACTCCGTTTCCATTCTAGACCCGTCCATTAACTCCAGCCTCCACGCCATGATGCACGCCCAAAGGACCAGATGTGTGCGGTTTCAACTTCAGCATCTCGGTGAGTCTTCCTGTCTCTGTCCGCGGCGACCTCCGATCGAATTCAAGGCAAGGTAGTAAAACTGGTAACACGCTCCTGATATTGTGTTTAGGAATAAGGCAGCAGGTCAGACATAAGGGAACTCGGCTAAGTCTTACGGCAAGAATGCAGTGTGTTTCAGCACAAGTAGTTCCTGAAGGCCAAGCAGTTCGGGACTGTGCACTTAGCGAAATGTCCAGGGCCGTGAAAGTAACACAGAAGGGAACAACCAGAATGAGGGAAGGCAGGCAGGGATTAGATTGTGTGAAGCAATTCATGCGAGATTTATGCGAAACACACAGTGAAATGCGTCTTTTTGCGTTACTGAGAATGTGCTGGGGGCAGCCCGCAAGTGTCGCCAATATAAAATGCCCACAACTCCTAACCTGTAGGTCTTTGTAGGAAGAAACCGGAGCACCCGGAGGAAACCCTTGCAGACACACGGGAGAACGTACAAACTCCTTACAGGCAGCAGCGGGAATTGAACGCGGTCCGCTGGCGTTGTAATAGCGTCATGCTAACCGCTACACTACAGTGTGGGTTGGGCGTTTTTTGCATGGGAAAGAGAACGTCCAGATGGTTGCTGCTTTTAGGGTGCTGCGTGGACCGGACGGCGAAGACTTGAGCGTAAAACTACGAGCAATTGAAGAGATAAATTCAAGATTAATCTGAGGAAACGCCAGGTGAGTGAGCATGTGGTCGGTGCGTGGAACGTGATAAACAGTGGAAGCTCACCCCCGCACTCTGCCTCCCTGCCCCCTGACAATCCATCTTCTTTGTCTGCCTCCTCCCAGGATTTCATCCCGTTGTCAAGGCGTCCACGTGATTTCAAGGAATGTCTTCAGGTGTGGAAGCGACTGTGTTGGAATATGTCCTTGGGCTGTCTGGTGACCTGGGACGCAGAAGCAATGATTTAACTTTAATCTTGTACAAAACATTAATTACGCTGTTTTTCTTGGGACGTCTGTTAGAATTTGGGCACCTTTCTTTGTAGGCAATAGAATCGTAGAGTTATACAGCACAAAAACAGACTGTTCGGCCCAACTCGTCCATGCTAACCAAGATGTCTATCCAGAGAAATAAAGGATTGCAGATGCTGGAATCTAGATGAAAAACAGGATGACGCTGGAGGAACTCAGCCGGCCAGGCAGCATCTGTGGGCTTCCCCTTTTCCTATCTTCAGTCCTGACCCGAAACGTTGACCGCCTGCTTTTCTCCACGGATGCTGCCTGGCCGGCTGAGTTCCTCCAGCGTCAAGATGTCTGTCCAAGCTAGTCCTATTTACCTGCGTTTGGTCCATATCCCTCTATCCATGTACCTGTCAAAACATCTTTTAAACATTGTAATTGTACCCGCCTCTACCGCTTCCTCTGGCAGTTCCTTCCATGTAGGCACCACGTAGATATAGCGGATTTATTAGAGTCTGCTAGGAATGAGGAACTCTATTGTAAAATGCTCGGCGGGGAGATCGAGAGCTTTTACTTCGAAATATTAAAATCCTTAGGACTTTTTAAAGAAAAAGTCCAAGTTTCCCTGCGTTATGACTGGGGGAAATCCCATCAATTCCATTCCCGCCACTAATTCCCTGTAACCTCTCGCCTACCCATCAAATCCCCGCCCACCCATACCAGGGCAGGTTTCGAGCAGCCAATTAACTTAACAACCCGCACCTCTTCGTGATGTGGGAGGAAACCGGAGCAACGGGGGGAAGCCCACACTGTCGCGGGGCTGGGGAGGGGGAGAGGAGAAGGGGTACGTGCAAACTAGACACACACACACACACACACACACACACACACACACACACACACACACACACACACACACACACACACACACACACACACACACACACACACACACACACACACACACCGAGTTCGGGATTGGACACGGGTCCCTGGAGCTGTGAGGCAGCGGCTCGACCTGTCCTTCCACTGTGCCGGCCAACAACACAAGAAGGACAACATTCAGCCCATCGTATCCATGTCGGCTCCCAGAGGGGAATTACATCAGCCCCATGCCCCTTCCTCATTTCCCGCTATGTGATAGAGAAATGGAGGGCTATGTGTGAGGGAAGGGTTAGATAGATCTTAGACAGGATAAAATGTCGGCACAACATTGTGGGCCGAAGGGCCTGCACTGTGCTGTAATGTTCTATGTTCGGAACAGGCCATTCGGCCCACCGAGTCGGATCTGACCATCAACTACTCATTAGAGGAAGACAGAACGGTGGAAGGACTGAGCGGGTCAGGCAGCATCTGTGGAGGCAAGAAGTGCAAGTCCACGTCTGGGATCCAGACCCTGCGCCAGGACTGGGACGAAAGAGGAAAGGTTGCCTGTATGTAGCAATAGGTGGGGTTGGGTGGGGTTGGATAGAGGTTGGTAGGTGATAGGTGGAACCAGATGGGGGAGGGGGTGATGGGCAGATGGGACCAGGTGGGGGAGAGGGTGGGGAAGGGGTACAGAGGAAGAAGAAAGGAGACCCATGAGACTGTAGATGCGGGGATCCGGAGCAACAAACGAACTGCTGGAAGGACTGAGCGGGTCGGACAGCAGCTGCGGGGGGAAATGGACTCGGCGTTTGGGGTCGAGACCCTCCATCTGGACCCAGCATTTTGACAGGTGAGTGCGTGAGGGAGGAGAACCCCGGGGGTGGGGGGTTGTTCACCTTTTCCATTCCCTCCCTACCTGATGCCTCTTTACCCCCGTTGGTCACCTTTCCCATCTTTCACCTCCACGGATGCTGCTTGACCCTCTCAGTTCTACAGTGTTCTGCTTTTGTTTGTTCTAGATAGCGGTGAGCGTAACGCTATTGCAGCGCCAGCGACCCGGGTTCAATTCCGACCGCTGTCTGTAAGGAGGTTGTACGTTCTCCCCATGTCTGCGTGGGTTTCCTCCGGGTGCTCCGGTTTCCTCCCACATTCCAAAGGGTTAGGAAGTTGTGGGCGTGCTATGTTGGTGCCGGAAGCGTGGCGACACTTGCGGGCTGTCCCCAGACCACTCTACGCAAAAGATACATTTCACTGCATGTTTCGATGTACATGTGACTAATAAAGAAATCTTATCCTTTGTCGTCAAGTTCATTTACATCCAATCCATTTCATTCTCCCCACATTCTCACTAACTCCCCCCAGATTCTACCACTCACCCACACACAAGGGGGCTGAAAGAAAATATTAAGCTCCGTTCCTTACAACCCGCCCTGCAATGGATATCCTCGTTCACACAAGAGACAGTACCAAGAAAAGGTATTTTCCCTTCAGTTGAATCAAATGGTCTTCACAGAATGTCCTTCACCGTTTATATCAGCCTGCACAAGTCATGGTGATCGATTGGTGAGTGTCTTTGTACTATTTTGTTATTCCCGTTTACCTATTTCTAGGCTGTGGGCCTGGCTGGTAAGGCATACATTTATTGACTATGCGCCTGAGAAAGTTTGCGGTGAGCTGCCTTCTTGAAACACTACAGGTTAACGAAGGAACCCCCATGATGCTGTTGGATAGGGAGAGAGGAGGTGCAGGCCTAACGACGATGAAGAAGGGGGGTATTTTGCCAGCACAGGGTGGTGCAGAACTTGGGGACACAGGTGTTAGTGTATCCATGTTTACTGGGCGTGGGACGATTGAGCTTCAACCACCCAACTATCTTAGTTTAGGTTTGACTTCAACCAGCGGAGTGTATTCTCTTTCGGTTTCACCATGGGTCGTCTTTGCCTTCCGTGATGTCGGTGGCAGTTGGCAGTTGGTTTATTATTGTCACATGTACCGAGGTACCGTGGAAATCTTTGTTTTGCATGCCACCCATACAGATAATTTCACCACATCAGTACATCGAGGTAGTACAAGGGAAAAGCAATAACAGAGTGCAGAATAAAGTGTTACAGTTACAGAGAAAGTGCATTGCAAGCAGACAGCAAGGTGCAAAGGGCAGGTCGAGATCGATTGTGAGGTCAAGAGTCCATCTTATCGTACAAGACGTCCGTTCAATAGTCTTATAACAGTGGGATAGAAGCTGTCCTTGAGTTTGGTGGTACGTGCTTTCAGGTTTTTGTATCTTCCGCCCGATGGGAGAGGGGAGAAGAGAGAATGTACGGGGGGTGGGGTGTTTGATTATGTTGGCTGCTTCACGGAGGCAGGGAGAAGTTTAGACAGAGTCCATGGAGGGGAGGCTGGTTTTCGTGATGTGCTGAGCCGTGTCCACAACTCTCTGCAGTTTCTCAGTTAATTATCGAGTCACACAACAGGGAAACAGGCCATTCGGCCCACCACGTCCATGCCGACCAGTGGGCACCCATCCGTATTAACCCCATGTCCAAAAAAAACTTCCAGAATCCTGCTCTTTGGTCCGGGTTATTTGTGGAAGTTGCTCCTTAATACCACTGTCAGTGATGCCGTGCTGGTAATTGTGAGTGGACAGACTGGGGCGGGGCGGGGCGGGGCGGGGTGGAATTAGTGGGATAAAGATCGTGGCGAGTTTTTCAAACTGAACAGATCGGGCAATTTCCACCTTGTGAGATAGATGCTAGATTTGTCATTTGGCTGGTGGTAAATTCTGGAGCAGAAGACTTTTGTACCACAGCGGTGGCCTGAGTCAATTTTTCATATTCGTATGGAGTCTTATTAACAGCCTGTGGCGTGGAATCTCATTGGTCGCCAGCCTCGACTAATGGCAGAGTGAGGGATCTCCCAGACCATAAGGTTTCAGACTGTGGTGGAGCCACGGTGCAACCTATTAACGTGCGTTAAAGGCCGGTGATCCATTCCACCTCGTGCACACATCCACGGTTTAGGAACTCACAGCAATAACTCCCCGTGTGTAACTGACCTTCCCACGACCTGCCATCCCATTGTGTAATATAACCCGTCCTTGAAAGGCATGATTAAGATTGGCGGCCGGTGTGACCGGATGGCGGGGATCTCGCTGGCTATCTGCCTTCCTCACCTAATACTGTCCTGAGCAGGCTGTCCATGGGTTCGGCTTGAGGGTTTCCATGTGCGCTGCAGAATGTCTTCTGATGTTATGTCTGGTGGTTTCATTAACCGTGTGTTGATTCAGTTTAGATTGCGACGCGATAACACCGGCTCCATTGCAAAGGCCGGTTTGTGTTTGGCGGCGCTAAAGCAAATTACTTTCAGCTTTATTGGCCTATTGTAAGTTTTGACATACTGAAGTGAATCGTGGTGACGAGAGGGTCAGTAACCCATTCAGTGGAATTTGCCTGATGTTGTTCACCCGGAGAGAGAGAACAGGGTAAACATTTCCGAGAGGGGCAACCAGAACAGAATAAACAACCATCTTGTGTTTACTTCCTTGAAATTTAGAGCAAAGTCCTTAATGAAGCCCAGTAGTCAGATGAATTTGAACTCAAGTCGTGCAAAGGACTTAAATCAGAAACAAAACGCTGGAGGAACTCAGCGGGTCAGGCAGCATCTGTGGAGGGAAATGAACAGTGAACGTTTGGGGTCAAGGACCCTTCATCTGGACTGGTGCAGTCTGATCCACTGAGCTTCTCCAGCATTTTGTTTGTTGCTCCAGATTCCAGCCTCTGAAGTCTCTCGGGACACCAAAGCACTTCGGTGTTTTGTCCATCGCGAAGCTCCCAAACTCGAGTGGGATGCAGTTCAGAAAGAAGCGGCGCGCAGTGGCGCAATATTTAAAACTTACAGAAATGAAAACCAGTCTTGTGAAAGGCGTGCTTGCACAGGGAGTGGCTGATGTGTGACACAGATCTCCACGATGCCTAGCACGGAGAACGTACCTCCCCCTACTTTCACAACACCAGTCCCCATCAGCGAACCAAGCCAGTCCCATCCTTGACATCGCGTAACCAATCAAATATTACTGTATAACGGGGACCTTCTTGGGGTAATGGATCCAAAGGCCTTCACTGTTATCCAACGTGAAAAGCGGTGGACATAACACGATTAACAAGGGTCCGTACTACAATGTCCTTAACCTCTGCCAATGCACCATACACCTAATCTGTACGTCAACATATTGTACAAATATAACGCGCGGGAAGTTTGAGGAGGGGCAATGATTTCACAGCGGATATTAGCCCAGAGAACAGCATTGGCAATCATGGTACGAAACGTCTGAGAGATGCACTGGGCAACAAACATACAGCTGACGAGAGTCCGCGTGCACTTGTGACGGTGAATTGCATCTCGCAAACCGAGCTAATGTTTGGGGTGATAGACGAAGAGATCTTTTCCCTTTGAGAAGAGTCTACCTAAAGGCAAAAGACCTTGAGATCTGAGCGGATCGGGAGAAGAGCGGAAGGCCTCAGAAAAAATGCTGAAAATCTGCAACTTCCTCCCACTAAATCTGCGAAGGAGACGGAACCGTTCCGGAAGAGGAGTGGTATATTTTTATCGGAGATAAATATTGAGAATGTTGGAACCAATGAGGATGGAAACTCGATTAGAGCTGAATGAAGAGTTCTCCTCATATTGGCGGGGCAGGCCGAGCGCTCTCCCCATTGGCCTGTCCGGACCCCACAGTTTGACGCTGTATGGAGGACTTGCATGAACGTTTGAGATGTAGATTGGTCTTCCCGTGTTTGATCTGCAAGGTTAGTTGAACCCAAGAGGCTCACCTCACGGAGACCCTTCCGTCCAAACTGCCTGTTCCTGTTCTTTGAAGGGGCTAGAAGTAAAAAAGGTTTCCTCTCTCAGCTCCCCCCATAGTCTCTCTGACCCTTTTCGAGCAGAAGCCTCATTTCCATTGGTCGGTGCCTCCTCTCTGTCCCCATCACCCTTGCGGGGAGATCATTGCGGATTCCTCGAACATACAGTACATACGCCCCTCACCCATTCCCCAATAATGTCACCATTTACACTGAGTCTTGCACCGACCCTCCCGCCAGTGGGTACAGTGTTTCCATTATCAACGCCTCTCGTAATTCTGAACGTTAATATATTTCTTCTTAATCTCTGTTTTAATGAGTCCAAACTGTTTTTGTTGTTTCTCTAATCCCTCCAATAATCCGGAATTACTGTCTCTCTCTCTTTGTCTCTCTAACCGCTCAGGAGAGGCAATTCTATCCGATCAAACTCAGGTAAAGGAGTGGGGTTAGTATCAGAAGCGGCGTCCTGGAGGTGCACACTCTGCCGCACCATCCCGGCGAGGTCCCAATGAAGTAATACGCAGGGCCAACGCCCAGTTCTTGTGGGAAATTGGAAGAAGCTGCTGCATCTCGGAGAGCCGACCAAGTTTGTCCGGAGGAAGGATTTGAGAGCTGCGACTGGTGGGTGTGTCCGGAAAGCAGTGGAAAGACCGGTCGGAAAAGAAAATGTGCGTATAGCAAGCGTGCGGGAAACAAAAGAGGAACAGAAAGCGAAGCCATAGGTCAGTGGATCAATGCTACTGGACAATTGGTTGGTATTACCCGCAGGTCGGAAGCTCAACAGCAAAGAGAGATGACGTTAGGGGGAAAAGTGAGCGACGTGGTGCAAAGTGTATCCCATGGTAATGTAGTCGTTGCTGGGGAGACATCAATGGACGTGTTGGGTGAAATGGAGATAGCCAGGAATAGGCCCATGGGAGGGGTTACTTTTGTAGATCTCAATCCCGAAAGTGAAGGGATGGCAGACTTCGCAATATCCTGAGATGTCCCGACTTCTCAAGTCCATTTACGTTCTACTTGGTCCAACCAACGGGGCGAATTAAGTTCTCCTGATTCTACTTTGAATGTTGGAGTCCACTGGGAGAGAAAAAAGTGTTAGACTTCTGACTTGATCTCAAGTGTATTATTTGCTAATGAGAAAACGGAATTGAACAATGGCTAAAGACTGGCAGGAAAAAAGTTACCATGCAAAGTAGCATGGTAGTCAGAGACAAGAAAGAGATGAGGAGTCCTGACTCTCAAACTCTACAACGTTTAGCCGTGGAAGTTGTGGAGGAAAATGGAAGGAACGAGACCTCCGGTGCAGGGTTGCTGGAGAAACAAAGGAGAAAGACATCTGATTACATTCTACTTGGTCCAACCAACGGGGCGAAGGAAGATCTCCTGATTCTACCCTGAATGTCCGAGTCCGCTAGAAGAAAAGCGTTCTCAAGAAATAGAAGCGGAAAGTTGGCAAAGGCAGAGGATAAGATCAACAAGCATGTCTGATATATTTGGAAAGTTGCCGTTGGATATAAGTTGCCTCCATGGGGAAGGAGCTGTGGGAGTGGCACAAGGAGGTCCAGGAAGCAGTGCGGGAGGGCAAGGAGAAATGTTATAACTGGGAAGGTGCAGGTAACGCTCGGAATTTTGATGCTTACAGGGTGGGAAAAGAATAGGACAAAGAATACCATTCATGAGATCAACGAACAATCCGTGCCGAGAGCTGGGGGAAAATATCTGCGAGATTTAGACGAGACACACACTACGTGCATGTGTGTGTGGGGGGGGGGGGTGCATATAGGGGGGTGGGGTGGGGTGTGTGGCTGGGAAGCCGGTGACAAATGAGACAGAGATCAAGGACAATGTTTAAATTCCAGTGAGAGAAAGGAAGCCTAGAGGTTGGTGAGGAAGGGTGAAAGGAAACCAAGGTGTCGTGGACTGAATGCAAAGGAAGAGAGGTGAACGGAACTTGGAACAAAATGAAGAATGCAGAAGAAAATACGGACGGGGGTCGAAGATGAGATCTATCTGGTGTCCAAGCTTCGTAGTGTAACGGGGAAGATGCTAGATGAATACAGAAAATGTGTGTTGGTACCAATACTCAGGGGGAAATGTGGTGAACAGCAACACCGTGCAGTGAGGCCAATGGTTCACGCTCTGAAAGCCTGGGAAGGGGTGGTGGATAATTTGGCTAACCTCTGAGGCGTCGGCTGGAGAAGACTAGTGTGGACTCTTGGTGAAAAGCAACAGAGATTAAGACTTTACAATGGGATGGGTGATGTAGAATTACGTGGAAACGTGGCAAAGATATCGATGTTGTTTCATTGAGCTGAGAACCGACCATTCGGGTGAAAATATAGGAGTGCTTGAAAGTTCAGGTGGTCCCAGAGAAACACCTCAGTACATTTAAGGAGACGTATTGGAGATGCATAGCGAAAGCGAGGAGCAGTTGGGAAGAGAGTATCGTGATGGTGAGCATGCGCCCAGAGTAAGCTTTGATTCTTCGATGTTAGTGTCACCATGAATATGTTAACAGTAGTACAACAGAGAAACAGGCCCTTCGGCCCATCACTTGTATGCTAAATATCATGCCTATCTACACTAATTCCACTTGCCTGCGTTACTTCCATATCCCTCTACGTCTTGCTCATTCAATTACCTATCAAGATGCCTGTTAAATATTGTTACTTCCCCTGCCTCCACCAGCTGCTCTGGCAGCTCATTCCAGGTGCCAACTATACTTTGTGTGAAAGATTTACCCCTCAGATCCCCTTAAACCTCCTCCCTCGCACCTTAAACCTACGCCCTCTAGTTGTAGACACCATGGGAAACAAACACTGGCTCTCTACCTCATAATTGTATGTACGGCTATCATGTCACCTCTCAGCCTGCTTCACTCCAGGGAAACCAAAGCTAACCTGTCCAATTTCTCGTGATAGCTCAAGCCCTCAATCCAAGCAACATCCTGTGGATTTTTTCTGCACCCTCTCTAGCTTAACCACGTCTTTCTTATAGCGTGGTGACCAGAACTACACACAGTACACTAACTGCGGCCTAACTCTTAAACGCAATGCTTCAGCTGATGAAGGCAAACATACCATATTCCTTACACACCACCCTGTCTACCTGCATCCCCATTTTCAGGTAACTATGTATTTGTAGCCCAAAGCCCTTCTGGTCAACAACACTCCCCAGGGCCCTGCGATTCACTGTGTATGTCCTGCCTCGGATTAACTTCTCAAAGTCCATCACTTCACACTTGTCCAAGTTAAGTTACATCTGCATTCCCTTACCAACTTTCTCAGTTGATCTCCATCCTTCGTCACTCCAGCACCAATTTTGGTGTCATCTGCTACATCTGCTAATCGTGCCACCTACAGTCTCATCTAAATCATTAATAGATATGACCAACAGCAGAGGATCCAGGACTGATCCCTGCAGCAAACCCACTGGTTACAGGTCTCCAATCTGACAAACTGCCCTCCACTACCACCCACTGTCTCCTACCACGAAGCCTATTTTACATCCAATGTGTTACCTTGCCCTGGATCACACGTGTTCTAACCTTCTGGACCAGTCTACCATATGGGACCCTTTCAAAGACCTTGCTGAAATCCTCGTAGACAACATCTACTGCCCCGCCCTCGTCAATCTTCTTGGTCCACCCTCTTCAAAGGACTCAATCAAATTTTGAGACATGATTTCTCACACACAAAGGCAAGCTGACTATCCCTTATCTGTCCTTGCCTTTCCAAATGCAAATAAATTCTCTCCCACAGATTGCCCTCCAGTACTTTCCCACCACTGATACAAGACTCATCAGCCTGTAGTTCACTTATCAATCCGGTCTTTCTTAAATAAAGGCACAACATTAGCTATCCTCCAATCTTCCAGTACCTCACCAGTTACCTTCCTCAACTGGAAGAAACAAAAATCTCTGTCAGGGCCCCAGCAATCTCCTCATAGGATACACCTGGTCAGGTCCTGGGAATTTATCCATCTTTATTCATTTCAAGACTTTCAACGCCTCCTTCTTCAATACGTTGATATTTCTCCAGGATATAACTATAAGTATTCATTTAAGATCTCGCCCATTTCCAGGGATTTCACACATAAAATACTACACTGTTCCTTAATGGGCTCTACAGTCTCCCCAGCTACCCTTTTGCTCCAATTCTCTTTCATCGTGTCTGTCATGGATAACTCATGGCCCCCTTTTGCCCTCCCAATTTCCTTCCTAAGTGTACTCCTACATGCCTTATACTCTTCAAGGTACTCACCTGATCCCAGCTGCCCGTACCTGACATATGCCTCCTGTTTCCCGACAAGACCCTTAAAATCCCTCGTCACCCAAGGGCAGCTAATCTTGCCGCCCCTGCCTTTCACTCTAACAGGAACATGCTGGTCCTGCGCTCTTCCTATCTCACTCTTGAAAGCCTCCCACTTGCCAGACATCCCTTCACGTGTCAACAACCTCTCCCTGTCAACTTTTGAGAGTTCCTGTCTGATGTTTATCGAGCACACAAGGAGAATGTCCTGACGTGTTACGTTTGCGGGTGGGGTGGTTCTGAGAGCCCAGAAGAAGCGTAATCTGTGCTCCGAGCAGTAGGGGGGATGTGATAGAGGGGAAGACGAATGAAGATGAAGTGAAGGACTTGATGTTGCAAATGTCATTATGGTTGAACATGTTCGAAAATTTCAAATAGCGGGATGCATCGTTTGATGAGCAGTCTAGTCATGGAACAACGTGATGGGAAATCACAACAGCGACATGAAACTGAAGGCGAGGCGACCAGCAGTGACCAGCATGTATTGCAGAGCGTCACTGAAGAAAACCCAATAAAGGTGACTGAACGTGGCAAAATGAGGATGCTCTGATAGATGTGTGAGTGGCCACATCAGGAAGCTGTGAGGGTAATGCCATACGGGAGGGAAAATTAGCATTCTGTTGCCATAATGAACGGAAGGCAGACGAATGTATGGAGAAAGAGGTTACCAACATGACAGTGCCAGGGAAACTGGCAGGAGAAACACCGAAGATGGGAGGGGGTGATGAGACACGTGAAGGAGGAAATACAATGAACCAAAGCTGGTACGAAGCCAGAAACCGTAACAAGCAGATCTCCGACAAACGAGAGAAACTCTCTCATCTCCCAACCCCACCCCACACCAGCTCACTTTATCGGTTCATAAAATGTTCTTTGCAACCAGGCCAGCTATAGTGAGGGGTGGGATGGAAAACAGCCAGAAGCTAAATATATGGAAGAAGGCGATTGTAGTGCTTCTCGTGAAGAAAAAGTTCGCGGTTGAACAAAATACTCGAGGGACACGAAGAATGTGAAATGTTTAATTAAACGGCCCGCATATCTTGCTAAACAGCTACCAATATCAAAGGCAATCACTCCCGACTGCCCAACTGTTTTGTGTCCATCAGCCACATCGCGCATTCCCAGCCCGGGCACCTCGTGGGCGAAGTGTAACCAAAACCGCTTTCCTCTGGGTCTGCCCCCAGTCATGTACCTGAACCTCAGATGGCATCAATGTCATTCCCCTTCGCACACCAACCTCGCTGAGTTGGGTTGACAGTTCAGTGCGGGGTAATTGACTCCACTTCTTCAGTAAGATGCGAAAGTGAATTTAGTTTTGACATAATTTAACGCATAACGTTATGCGGTGAGCGTATATTCAATCAGGATCTATCTCTAGATATGGAAGAACGGTTCAATGACCCATGGCTTCTCGGCTCCCTCGATGTCAGATATGCCGCGATTCAATTGTTGTATGGAAAATAACAAACAGTAGAGCTATATAGTTATCGAAATGGGGAGACTGAACGTCACCGATTGATTGAGGCTTTTTACCAGGGCTGAAATGGTGGCCACAAGAGGACACAGGTTTAAGGTGCTGGGGAGTAGATATAGAGGAGATGTCAGGGGTAAGTTTTTTTACTCAGAGAGTGGTAAATGCGTGGAATGGGCTACCGGCAACGGTGGTGGAGGCGGATACGATAGGGTCTTTGAAGAGACTTTTGGATAGGTACATGGAGATGAGAAAAATAGAGGGCTATGGATAGGCCTAGCAATTTCTAAGGTCGGGACATGTTCGGCACAGCTTTGTGGGCCGAAGGGCCTGAATTGTGCTGTAGGGTTTCTATGTTCTATGATTAGATGTCTTGTCGGTCACCTGCCTTACCGTAAATACGCCATTCATTAGTCTCCTTGTTACAATGGGAGGGTTGCTCTGTTAAGAGGCTTCTTTAACATGGCCACACCAGGCGTGCGTGCGCCTGAAGCGGAAGTTGTTATAATGGTAAATAGAAAATCAAAAGTAAATGCAAATGCTGGAAATCTGAAACAAAAAGAAAGTTACTGCTGGAAAAACTCAGCAGGTCAGGCAGCATCTGTGGAAAGAGAAACAGACAACGCTTCGAGTCTGCGAGCCTTCGAGAGAACAATATTCTGTAATATTACATTATTCTGAGACCTGCCTTCAAAACTTATCTCGTACCTTGCATGAAAAAGTAACATTAAGACATCTGTGGTACTTACACCGTGTGAAGCACGCAAAGCAATTTGCGGTAATTTGACCAGTGATATAAATTGACCAAGTTTCATCCCAGCGTGTCCCCGGGAAATTACATCTGCAGACCATAGACTCTGTTAATTTCGCTACTGAGTTATTTTTCATCGATTCCAGAACGAAGAAAGTGATTTGCCGGCTCTTTTGATGACTGCAAGACATCTTCCAACAATAGCAAGGTCGAATATTCAGAAGGGAAAAAAATGTGGGTCGAAGGGCCTGTTCCTGCGCTGTACTCTTCTGTGTCCTGTTTAAAATAATCTCGGCCACCGTCCAAGTGGGAAAATGTTGTATGGGACTGTTTAATTCTGCAAGTGGCTGAAGGGGGAGACAATGTTGACCCTCTTGCCGATTAAAGATATACGCCTGCGTCACAGCCAAATTAACCAGTCCGCTGGCATCCTTTGGTGTGTGAGTGTTTTGTTACTTAAGTTTTGCATGTAATGTATAATGAGATTGATAGCTTAAAGTAAGGGGATAACGTTTTTGTGTATACTTTTGGGGACGGTGTGTAATAGTATACAAGATGTTTACTGTTAACCTTTTGCTAGTTTTAAGTGGAAACGCTTATTTGCATGGGGATTCCAGTGAGTTTAAGTAAAGCAATACTCTACCTCCCAAATCTCTGGCTCCGATTGTTTACTCCACCTGTCTCAATCCCGAAACGTATTGGGCTGACCATAGCTGAATCGCTGCGACCACGGTTCTTAAAACGCTTTAGCTATGAAGGGGTCATGGAAGGATACAATGCAGAAGGTGATCATTTGACCCACCTTGTTTATTGCTGACTTTGACTTTTGAAGGACATTTTCCGCTAGCTTGCGCTGTCCCCGTAGCGTTACAACCCCCCGTTCAATACCATATGCAATTCTCCTTTGAAAGTAACCGATGAACCTTCTTCCACTCACCTTTCAGGCAAGGGATTCCGAAGTATGACAATCC
The DNA here is from genome assembly GCF_009764475.1 of Pristis pectinata. Lineage (NCBI taxonomy): Eukaryota > Metazoa > Chordata > Chondrichthyes > Rhinopristiformes > Pristidae > Pristis > Pristis pectinata. The sequence continues at coordinate 35,696,073 of NC_067424.1, forward strand.
CTTGTGATATTTTCCCACCTCCCTTAAATTTGTGTCATTGGGTCACCGACGCTGCCGTCACCTGAGTCACTTTCACCTTTCTTCCTTCCATGTTGCTGAGTCTTTCTAAATCTGGAAGGTGATAGGCGGAGGCGTCAAAAGGCTTCTGTCTCTAATTTCCACTCTTCCGTCCTCCATCTACCTATCACCCCCCTCACCTGGATCCACCTGTCCCTAGCTCGTTTTTGCTCCGCCCCTTCTCTCCATCTTTTTGTGCTGGCTATCTCCCCTCTTGTCCTTCAGTTTAGACGAAGGGTCTCGACCCGAATCATCGACTGCCCATTTCTCTCCGTAGACACTGCCTGACCCGCTGCGTTTCTCCAGCCACTTGGGTGCTGTTTTAGATTCCAGAACCTGCCGTCTCTTGTGTCTCCATTGCTGGAGGAACTCAGAGGGTCGAGCAGCAACTGTGTGGGAAAAGAAATTGTCGATATTAAGGGTCCTGATGCAGGGTTTCGATCCGAATGGTCGACAGTTCCTCCCCCCACCCCCTCACAGATGCTGCCCGACCCGTTGAATTCCTCCAGCACATTGTGTGTTATAGAATATATACAGCACAGCGCAGAAACAGCCCTTCAGCCCACGGTGTTGTGCTGAACTAATTAAACCAGTAATTAAATGCCCAACTAAACTAATCCCTTCTGCCTACACGATGCCCATAACCCCTCCATTCTCTGCACATTCATGTGCCTATCTAACAGCCTATTAAACACCTCTGTGGTATCTGCCTCCACCACCACCCCAGGCAACACATTCCAGGCACCCACCGCTCTCTGTGTAAAAAAAACCTGCCCCACACATCTTCTTTGAACTTACCCCCTCTCACCTTAAATGCGTGCCCTCTGATATTAGAGATTTCGACCCTGGGAAAAAGACACTGGCTGTCTATCTATGCTTCTCATAATCTTATAAACTTCTATCGGATCTACTCTCAGCCTCCGCCGCTCCAGAGAAAACAACCCAAGTTTGTCCAATCTCTCCTTTTAGCACATGCCCTCTAATCCAGGCAGCATCCTGGTGAACCTCTTTTGCACCCTTTCCAAAGCCTCCACATCGTTCCTATAATGGGGCGACCAGAACTGAATGCAACACTCCAGACACGGCCTAACTAGAGTTTTGTAAAGCTGCAACGTAACTTCCCGACTCTTAATGCCTCGACGAATAAAGGCGAGCATGTCATACCCGATTGTTGCTGTCGTTTTCCATAGATTATCTGTGTACATAAGGGGGAGAACATTTAAAGATATGGTTTGAGTTTTCTGCTGGATCTTCATTTGTAAATGGTAACGTTAGGATCGAGGTGTTTGAACTGAGAAATCACTCCGCCACGTTTCCAGCTGATGTGCTGGCAGAGGAAAAATGTGCTGCGGGGTAAGAACGTGGGCGCTGGACCGGGATGTTTCAATGGAAAGGCAGCGGGCCGCACGGTTGGTGGGATAGCGTACGGTCTGGATTCATTCTGTGATTCCAAGGAAAAGTTGGTCGTAAGTGTGACATTGAAGCTAAAATGATGGATGGCTAAGTTGCCACTTCCATTAATTCATGCCATGTGGTCGCTCTGGTGATGTTGAAGGTACGTTCAAGAAGAATGAGTCTCAAGCTTTCCAGGAGTTCGACCTGGTCAATTGTCAAAACTGTTCTGCAAGACTGAATCTTCGTAACCACCTGTACTCTTCTCCAATAGCCTAAACTTCTTCGTCTCTCTTCGATCCCTTTCTGCTTTAAGAAGTTCCTTAAAATCTACTTTTTCGGACAAACGTTTGATTTTTTTTCTTGATGTCTCGGTATGGGGCCGAGGTTCGAATGTTACACTGTAAAGCTGAACGGAACGTTTAACTTTATTAAAGGCACCGAAACTATGCAGGTTGTTGTACAGGACTGAACTATCACCTACTATCACCTATTATTTTAAACGGAAGGATCAAGAAAAAGATCCTTAACATTTGATGAGATAAATTAAGAACTGCACTGAACTTGGAAATTTGGAGTGACATGTCTTCAAAATATTAATCTTTTTCATACATATACCGAATGAAAACGTCCAATTAAAGATGCAGTATATATTGTTAAGTTAGTCATTCCAAATACCCAAATGTTGAACGCATTGTCGGTTCGTGGCATCTTCCAAACATGAAACGAATGCCGGTGTTCCGAAACTGACCCATTCTGTGTAATTCTAAATGGGGCTCTCTGTAAACCCGTGTTTGAACCATAGAACCATAGAACAATACAGCACAATACAGGCCCTTCGGCCCACCATGTTGTGCCGACCTTTAAACCATTCCTAAGATTATCTAACCCCTTCCTCCCACATATCCCTCTATCTTAAATTCCTCCATATGCTTATCTAACAATCTCTTGAACTTGACCAACGTATCAGCCTCCACCACCACCCCAGGCAGCGCATTCCATGCACCAATCACTCTCTGGGTGAAAAACCTCCCTCTGACGTCTCCCTTGAACTCCCCCCCCCCCCCATTACCTTAAAGCCATGCCCTCTTGTATTGACCATTGGTGCCCTGGGAAAGAGGCACTGGCTGTCTACTCTATCTATTCCTCTTAATATTTTGTACACCTCTATCATGTCTCCCCTCATTCTCCTTCTCTCCAATGAGTAAAGCCCTAGCTCCTTTAGTCTCTCCTCATAATCCATACTCTCTAGGATCCAGGTAAATAGTATATTTCGACAGCGAGTGAGATCGTAAAATGATTCCAAGTTTTGACAACCTAGTCTCATCTGTGAGGAAGGAAAATTGGGTGAATATGATTATGTTATGCATCAATATATTATAATATTATATGCCACGACATCGGAACAAGGCCGTGGATGTTGCTGAAATTGAAATTAAAGGAACAAAATGCGAACGGCGCCGGTACAATTAAACATGAAAAATGTTCTGTCAAACTCAGAGGCCTGAACGTAAAGATAGAATGAATTCCTCTTACAGTCTATATTAGTATTTTCGGAGGAAATTGGTCATTTCTTCCCTCAGGACGGAATAACTCAAATTCTTCCCTGGGACAGAGAGGGTGAGATAGTGAAGGGGGTCGTTTTTATTTCAGTTATCAATTAAGTCTTGTAAATGACAAAAGTGAAACCATGTGCGTAGATGAAGGGAGTTTTCATCTGGAAGAGAATTCGGGGAAGGCAACGTTGAGATTAAGGCAAAGGGAAGGGGTGGGTGGGGTTGAAGCAAGAAAAGAGAGCTTGCAACAGTCAGGAAACATGGGACACATTCGGGCTCCCTGCGCCCCAAACGAGACGGGTGAACGTTGAATTGTGAAGAGGTATCAAGAAGGAAGAGGTAGAACACATTTCGACATGTGTGGGAGGGCAAAAATAGAAATATTCATTAATACATTCAAATTGGGATTTGGACTCAAATTATTTACGCAGCAAGCGGTTAGAGTGTGGGATTCGTGGAGCAGTTGTGTCAAAAAGCACGGAGTGTGTTTATAGTGGACACGAGATGGGAGGTTTGGAGGACAGGAGGGAGAGGAGACTTACTACGTGGAGTAGGGTGGGAGGAGACTCGCCCTGTCTTTGTATTGTGCACTTTGTATCGTTCCATGTAGCCAATGTTTATGATTCTTTAAGACGGATGCGAGCCTAACATGCAAGGTGAGAATCAAAGGATATTCTCAGGCGGCTCGACCACGGGAAGATGATGTTGTAGGGGTGTCGTGAGGGGCAAGCGTGTAAAGTTGGACTGAAGGCCAGTGGGAACTTCACGCTAAGTTAGACCGTGGTGTTACAGCCTGGCTTCAACTGATAATGAAAAGGGTTGGCCAGAGTATTAACTTTGCTCTTGTTCTCCCATTTCAACAGCAAACAGCAAATGATGGACCGACAGAACCACACAAGGGGCAACAACTAAATCGCCTGGAATCCACAGCGGGGTGGTTACCCCGGCGTGGTGCGGGTTGGGTGGCGTATTGACCAGCTCGATCATTTGGATCACACAGCAATTGCTGTTGGTAAAAACAGTGCTATGTGGAAGGGAGGTTCCATCAGACCAGCAACTGATGAACAGCCAGTTGTTTTCCACATTCCCCATGTTCCTGCGAAGCGCCCTTCTCAGACGAGAGGTAAAACCTGTTTTAAGGATTACAATCAAGCTTCAGCAGTCTAATTTCCGATCCAGACTTTCATGTGCCCTGGCTCCACTGCAGTTTTTCAGGATTCCATTTAAGGCTGCCATTGGTTTCAGAGTAGTATCTAAAGAAAGAAAATCCCAGCGGTGGAGCTCAACAGAGAAATGAACGGTTATGTTGGGCTCTGTGCTACTTATACCATCTGTTGCAAATTAACTAATCGGGAGGGGGGGGGGGAGTGAGGATCATTGGATTATGGGGCCAGAGGTAGCTGATCTCCTCCCATCTATTCCGCTATTCAGCTGGACCAAGGCTTGGTTGTATCTTAAATCTATTTACTTTACCTGATCATTCATATGCCTCGTGGCAGTTTGCATTGATTTGGCCGCTTACAACAATCATTGTTGCACTCGTTTAAAATCCATAAGCGATCTTTAAACTGATTCACAGAGGAACGCACATAGAGGTTAGTAGGCTAAGCCTTCATGGTTAGGCTCTAAGTGGAATATTGTCTTCAATTCTGGGGAACAAATTTTAGGAAGGGTTAATATTTTGAACGTTTTTACTAGAATGGGCTTCAGCTACGTGGACAGATTGAAGAAGCTAAGTTTGTTCTCCTTAGAATAGATGCGGTTAAGAGGACAGTTGATAACACCATTCAAAATCTTAAATGGCGTTGACAGGGCAAATAATAATCAGAGATGTTGCCAGAACATAAGAGAATATGATTAGAAGTTGGCCAATCGGCCCCTCGAGCCTGTTCCATCATCTGACAAGAACATGGCAAATCCCATCTTGGGTTTAACGCCACTTTCTTGTGCTCTCCCCGTGTCCATTGAATATCTCGTCATTCAAATGTATGTCAATCACCACTTGACCTCGCCTCCGCTGTTCTTTGAGGTAGAGAACTCCAAACCTTCACAACCCTTCCAGAGAAGAAATTCCTCCTCACCTTTGTCTTATTCGGAAACTCTGCCCCTTAGTTCTCGATACGCCTACTATGGGAAACCCCTCTCGGCACCCACCCTTTCAATTCCCCTAAGAATATGACTTGTTTCAGTGAGATCATTCTTCCAAACTCCAGTGGTTATTGGCCGAACCTGCTTAGAAGAGTCGATAATTGTAGGATATAGATTTAAGGCGACTGGCTAAGTAAGAGGTCTTCTGGGGTTAGAATGTATTTGGTGGACAGATTTCAATTGCAAGTTTCAAAAAGGGATTGGGTAAATAGTTGGATGATTGGGGAAGGAGATAGGGTCGGATCGTAGGTCTATTGGCAAAGTGGAGGAACTTGGATTAATTGGCCAGCCCCTGCAAGGTGGGCTGAATGCCGTCTTTACCTTCATGTTTCGCCCAGTCAACTACGAGTTCTTAAAGTTCGACATCCCTGTGAGCCTTTACTTGCAATTCAGTTTTGACTAATTGCAGTTAGTCTTTAGCAGGTTGCAGTGAGTGCGAATCAGCATTTTGCCAGCAGTGTCCATCAGCCTTAACTAGGAGACTTGTAAAAATAATTTTTAAAAATGCAGAGGCTGGAAATTTGAAATGTAAAAAAATGGAAAGTACTGGAGAGAAACCGAGTTCGCTTTCTGCGTCAACGACCCTTCATGAGACCTTATGCCACTGATGTGAAATTCCCATCTCTCCGGAGATTGGTGCCTGGCCCGCGGAGTATTTCCAGCGCGTTCTGGCTTTATCGTTGTGAATCAGTCTTCCCCAAGCGGCAGGTCTGCGTTAGTCGGCAGACACCAGGTGTTTTATCAACGTGAATCAGTTTCACCAGGTGCTTTGTGTGAGTCATCTTTCGCCAGGTGGCCGGGATTTAGAGAATGCTACAGAAACAGGCCGGCGTTTACCCAGATCCTGCCACGTACTGATGTGTCTGTGGTTCGGGAGGTTCTGTTAGTATCTTTGAACATCGCAGGACACAAATCAATCTACTCTTTCCCCCTTATTCATTTCTCTTGTAAAATAGTGATCACTTTAATACTAATTGCCCCGAAGTGTTCTCAATGGTTATTTTAGTCAGTCTGGGTTGTCTTAGAAGGTGAGATAGTAACAAAACGTTCGGTTTGTCTCGGTCGTATAGTTCTTGTCTGCAATGTTCTCAGAATCTTGCTCACTTCCGCATTGAAGCCAGCTAAGTGGGCCGGAATAAAAACTGAAAATGCTGAAAACGCTCGAACATTCTGTGTCCTGTTTCCGATTTCGGGCACCTGCAGTTTTCGTTTCCGTGGACCACCTCAAAGCCTTGCAATTAATTAGCATCGGTGGATTTTTGTTTTACTTCACAACATCATGCACTACTTGTGAAAGGAAGATCTCTGTCGTGTTCTGACTCTGAAACGAGATTTCCTCCTACCACACACAACACCGCGTGACTGACTGAGGGCTCCCGTGACCAATTTATTTCCAAACTTGTGACCGGCGTTTCTGGAATCGACCTGAGTGGAATTCTATTCTGAGCGATTTTACTGATCGCCTGTGGGAATCAGCTGCAGATTTGGTAGGTAGCAGTTGTGCAGAGTATCAGTAATGTGGGAAAGGAGCTGCTTCTTTGAGCGGCAAGGACGGACTGTGACAGTGTTGTGCAGTGAGGTAACATGATTTATGTGTTGCCACAAGCGATGCTGGAATCTGGAGCAAAGAAGAAACGAACTACTGGAAAGAACTCAGCGGGTCAGGCAGCATCTGTGGAGGGAAATGGACAGTCCTCCTTTCGGGTCGAGACCCTTCATCTGCACTGATGTGTTTGTTATGAATTATTCATCTCACCTCGCCCATAACCATCTGACATGGTTGCTTGAGGATGCACAGGAACAGAAATACAGGCCCCTGGGCCCATCTTGATCAGGGAGCAGTCTCGGCAACATATAGAAAAGAGCAGAATGCACACAACACCCCCCCCTCCCCCCCCCCACACACACACACTCACTCAAACAAGCATACACATACACACACATAACGGCATGCAAACACACTCAGACAAGCGCACGCACACAAGCAACCGCACACACCCACGAAACACACTCACACATCCACACACACTCAGAGAGAGAAGCACACACATACATACACAACCAGACACACAGACAAGCATACACACTCGGACACTCTCCAACACACATACGCACTCACACACAGAATCACGAGAATTTTGCGGACATCAGCAGAAAATGGGGAAGTACATTCAGCGACAACACACGCCTGCACCGGGGGAAACCCTTGGAGATATTCCAGGAAGAAAGGAGCGCACATACACATGGCGACAAAGCACACACAGTGGTAATATACACACGGACACTGAATTGATACATAGGGGTAAAACAGACACACGCACTGCACACGTGCACATGGGAAATATACCCAAACACGTAGGAAAAAAATCGAGGTCCCCGAGAGGGGGTTGAATACACATTTCGTCTTCTGAGTTTTCAAATGCAAGCCATGGATACACCAAGGCCATTAACCTCCTGCCGACAGATGGTCGGAGTTCAGCCAAACACCCAGAAATGTAGAAAATCTACCGAGATGTGGACTGAAATAAGATGAGCGCTCAGTGTGAGTTTTTACATTTCAAAAATAGCACAGGATGTGGGGTTTTCAGCTACATACGTGATGAGGGCGACCGCAGCGCCCACACACAGGCCGGGGAAGGAGCGCTGAGAGTTAAGGCTCCTTGAAGCCGTTTGAATAACTAGAACCATGAAAGTAATCAGTTATGACAACTAGCGTGTTTCGTAAATGTTTGACTACTTGTTTTCCATCATTGTGGGAATAACGCTGGTTAAACTTCCGGGTTCCGTCAGCAGAACAATAGACCGGCAGAAAATGTAACAACGTCAGTAAATTCGTGGGTGTGAAATACTGTTTTGAAATACGGAACACTGTACACCGCGAACAAATGAGTGCACTGAATATTCTACAGAATATTACAGACGGACGCAGCATTTACGTCAGGAAATGCAACGATGCCTGCTTCATAACTAATAAATATAAATAAGGTTTTGGGTATATGCAGGTTACTGCTTCAGGAAACCGATTTCCATTAGTTTCATGGGCGGCGTTTATGTGAAAAATCCGTTCCGCTGTTTACGTCACTGAAAACTGTTACGTACTGTCTTCAAACAGGTTTAAAGTAAAACGCAGGCAAAACCAAGAATTAAAATTTGCAATGTGCACCTAAAATACAAACTGGATTCAAATCTGCGATACATTTACGAGCTAAAAGCTTCGATCAACGTTCAACTCCGAGCTCTCCGGTGACGCCTCGCAGGGCTGCGTGCAAGGGTTGTTGGCGTTTGATTGACAGGCGGCGGAAAGAGAGAGAGAGGGCGCTGAGCTGACGCCCGGGCGCGGAGCGAGCCGCTGATTGGCGGTGGGCGGCGGGTCAGGGTTCGCCCAGGCTCCAATCGCAGCGAGCGTCCGTGCGTGCTGTCCGTGTGGCTGCTGCGTGGGGCCGCCGGCCGTTGGATGGACGCTGGGAAACTGCGGGGAAACTCCAAGGCGTCGCGACTTGCAGCCCGTTATTGCACCCACCAGCCCTTCACTGAGCTAAACGCCAACTCTCGCTGCTTTTTGAGGTTAAATCTATTAAGTTTGTTTGTTTTTAAGTGCACAGGCAGCTAATGACTTTAAGAGCGTGGATTTCATTGGCTGGTCACCCTGGTAACCCGCTTTCCTTCTCTTTTCCAGGGCGGAGGGCTGCAGCCCGTCGAGGTGGAGCTCTTGGTGTTGCCAGGGGCGACCCGCCTTCCCCGCCACCATTCCGGGCCGGGCCGAGGATTGTGGGGGCCACGGCGTCATTCTGGCCGCCGCCGCCGGGTGGCGCTGCGGGTAGATTTCTGGCGACCTGAGCCGGGCCAGCGAGCCCGGGGGCTCCGGCTTCACCCGGCTGGGGAGGAGGGGGGGGTGCAGACAGGATTACACACGCCTCTGCCCCACGGGGGAAGCAGGATCATCCAGCCGGGGGCTCGGCAGAGGCACTCCATTCAGCTTCCAACATGAACAACGTCCATCCCCTATTATTGCAGAACACAGACGGTTCGGGCAATAGTCAGTGGTAAGTACTGTAGAATAATTCCAATCTGATTTTAAACTGCCAAACTGGCCTGTCTAGAAGTGCTTTGATCTCGTGTCCCCCACCCCCCCTTTCTGGTAGTTTCAGCTGTGACTTTAAAAGCAAATTAATCTAATTATTTCCAAATGGAATTTCCTCGACTCCGATAGATCCGGAAACCTTTGTTCCAAAGGTGTGTATTGGAAGCCAAATCCTCCCTAGAGCGATGTCGAAATCGTCGATGATATGAATCAAGAGGGCTGAGTGTAGATAATCGTGTATCTTTCCCAGCCTGCTTTTTAAAAAAAGTTGTGAGTCACATAAATGACTAGTTAAAATTCATGAGCTGTGTGTTGCTTCTTTTAAGTTTTGAGCAGGCAATCAAAAATTATTAGGGGGAAATAATGAGGGGCAGTGACATAGAAATATTAGATCTATTCTGATCCAGTTGTTCCTAAAATGATTGGGAAAAGTTATTGAGGGTGAAGTCAGCTCACAGATCCTTTAAATTGGTGCTGTAAATCTTTGCACCTCGTCAAATTGAAGGTGTGTAGGCATTAGCAGACAGAGTGGCGGGCACCTTGATATTGTGTGCAATAAACAATAGAGGGGGTTGTGTGACGGCCAATGCGTGACTGCCCCCAACCTCAGAAGCTCAGAACCTCAGAAGCGTCATTTGACGGCGAGGAACGGCCCTGCAATGACACCGATGGCGCAGTGCCCGTACTTGCCCGCTTCGCCCTCTGGTCTCCAGCTCCCACTCCCCCAGCTGGCTCCTAGCCAGAGGCAGCAAGGTGTTCGGTGAAGGGAACGGCTGGGTTTAGGCAGAGTGAGGATCACATCAGTCCCATTGCTGCCTGCTGTCCGTGCCTGTGCTCGGCACACAGCCGCCATCTGAAGCATGAATTTTGATACGGAATCTGACGGTCTTGTCTTCAGACCTCTGGTTTACATCGGTCTTCGCTCAAATCCTGCCAGTCTCTGTTTGTCTCTCTCTCTCTCTCTCTTTGGCCGGCAGTGGCGCTGCAGCCGAATACTTGGTGTTATTACGGTGACTTCATGACGTTGCCACGCAATCATTGGCTCCTTTTATGTGCCTGCGTTCCACGGTTGTGGCCAGCTCAGCAGGCTCGTCGAATGCAATGAGCCCGAGCAAGCGTAGATGGGAGGGGCCGATTGGTGGCCTGGTTAGCACGAAATTTCCTCTCACCGAATGAAGTGAGAGGTATCAGCCTTCCTCAGATATGCTGACGCAACATGACCATCAAAGTTCCTCGTAATAACTTTTACTGTAATAAATTCCAGACAGAAAAAATCAGATTATATTTGGTATTAATGGACGATGACATTCAGGATATCCATCCATTTGGCCCAGTTGCATTTGTCGGTGGCTGTAATCGATCCAGGGAGTATCTCACTCCCGATATTAGACTTAACTCCGATTACGTCTTTGGTGGGACTGGATTAAAGAACCATCAGGCGAGGCTTCAGAATTTTCTGGTAACTTGAAAGAACAACGTCAGGACGAGTTAGAACGGACATACAAGTCATTGAGGGAGAAAATAAAATTGGAATGCTGTCTGGGTCACCATACAAATGTTTGTGTAAAGGTGGTAGAATATCCGGACTTGACAACTACAGTAGAAGATTCGGACTGCGTATGCTTCACTGTTAGAAATACTGTACCAATCAACTGTTTGATCTCTGAAGTATTACAGTAGAAAAACGAACGAGTAGTTACATAAGAAACGTTACATGCATTCTGATCCAGTTATTTCTAATCTGTTTGAAAATAGTTATTGGAAATAATTCCTATAGCCTTGAGACTGCTGCCATGTGTAGGGGTTAGCGGACTGGGTGCTGGGGATAGCGTGGTATTGCGTGCAATGAAGAGGAGAGATTTAAATTTTGAGTGAGTAACTCCAGGCACCTATGTAGAGGAGAAAATTGGCTCGTTACATTGTGTTAATGGCAGGCAGCAGCATGGACGGTGGAATTCATCTGATCCTCACTCTGCGTAAGCGGACTTGCTCCGGTCACCGAGCTCCTCCCTGCCTGTGGCTAGGAGCCAGCGGGAGAGAGGGGAGTGAGAGGCCGAGGCTGAGAGGGGAGTGAGAGGCCGAGGCTGAGAGAGGAGCGTACAGACAATGCGCCATGGGTTGCTTTGTTGAGTCATTTCCCGCCTTCAAATGGCGCTGATATTCATCAGTTGTCTCTTTATAACTAAGTGGTATCTCTTTTCGCATCATCCATTCGTGAATGATTGCATTAAGACTGCGATAGGATGTCTCCCATTTTTGTTTATAGTCAGTTCCAAACGCCTAGAATGTTGATCAAAAGCCCTACTTCCGCTAAGTATATGCAAATTAGGCAGGTCATAATTAAACCAAGTACTCTAACGTGTGAACAGCAGAGTAAATCAATGTATAGAGCCTTCAACTTTAAGTGCACGTGTTTTTGTTTTGTGCTGAGGACGAACCATCTTTTATTCCTAATGTACCTGGAGTTAATAGGAGCGGTTGTAGTTTTGAAGCATTGCCCTGGCTTGCACAGGTCCCGGCGGTTAATAGGCACCCGGGTGCAAGATGTTCGGGCCATAATGAGCAGGACTTAGATGGTGTTTAGTCCTTTATTCCTGGTGTTGGTAACACTAATCACCTGTTTGTCACCCAACTATCACACCAGAACGTGGCAGTGGCTCCGCCACTTTTATGGACCAGCAGACTGTTGAAACTTAGAATTGGTCTCTGGGGTTTGAACTAAAAGACCACTAAAACTAAAAGATTTCAAGGAGAAATATACACATAAATAAATCACTATCATCCATGCGGCATTGTAACAGTATCTCATGTAATCTCCAACTCAGATAAAGTCTTGATATAATTTCTGGTTCAATACCACAATAAAACCCACAATCGAGACGCTTAGTAAAGGCTGAAGGTGCGTGAACGGCCGCGGCGGATGATACCAGTCCTGGGCAATGATACTCTCTTTCCCGAACTCTCAACCTTTTGCTGTCCGAGTTCGCCAGAGGATGGAAGCAGCAGCGCTCCATCTGACTATTCCTTCCTGATTTTCGGCATGCGTTCTTTAATCCAGCGCTGCGCAATTCGTCAGATGAAGGGTCTCAACCCGAAACGTCGACCGTCCGTCTCCCTCCACAGATGCTGCCTGACCCGCTGTGTTCCTCCGGCATCTTGTGCGTTGCTCCAGATTCCAGCATCTCCCGTCTCTTGTGTCTCCACTGCTTCCTCATTACAATTGCAATCGAAGGGCTGGCCCTCGAATTCGCCACGGTCTGTGTTGACGTGTTGGAAAGACGGTTTACAACCGTATTCGCCTGGATAACTTCTGAATGGGCTGTTTGGTTTGAAATGAACGGATTGGAATACGAATTACATTGTTGATACTAATATTGACTGCAAACCATCGACTAATCTCGACGCGGCATTTGCAGCATACTATCGAGAAAGAGCCCAGTAATAATTACCTCTGCCTTGAGCTGTGGTGACCAAGCCTAGGGGCTTGCAACCTGTCGTGCGATAGAAGTCCTGGGGATTGAGATGATTGGCTCAACAGGGCAGGTGAGCGTGGACCAAACACACGACGAGGAGCTGGAACCACTCAACAGGTCAGGCAGCAGCTGTGGGAAGAGGAACCGAGTCAGCGCCTCGGCCTGAAGACCCTTCCTCGGAACCCCCGTGCCTTTTACATTAGGGAGGGCTGAGCCCGGCCAGCAGAGCTGCTGCCCCAGAAGTGTGCTGGATAAATAAGAAAGGCGGCCGGCCAGTAGCAGACAGGCAAAATAAAAATAATCTTTCTGGCCAAATTCGAAGCTCGGAGTCGGGAATAACCCCACCAACAGCGCGTTCCTTGAGAAATGGTGCGAACTGGTCTGTCCGCCGGGAGGATTTCGGATCAATGTTTCCGGAAGCTCACTGGGGGTTAGGTGCTGAGACTGTTCACGTTCAACACTGGTGTGCTTTGTACATCAGGTCCCGGTTCAGCGACCTGCGCAAACGCGGACTCTCCATCCACCGTGCTCATTTTGTTTGAAGGTGTTTAAAAAAAGTAGCTCCACTTGGTATCTTTCTTGGATTTAATCTTTTAGGTTGAAGGTATGGATTATAATATTAGAACGCATTATTTTGTTAAGTCTGGTTCGACCTGAAGTGTTAACTCCGTTCCTCTCTTCCCGACCTGCCGAGTATTTCTTGCATTTTCTGTTTTATTTCAGATTTCCAACTGCAGTTTTGCTCTTGGTTTTTTTTTGAAGTTAATTGATTAGAGCATACCCACCTTAAAAAAAAAGACCACACAAATTTTGTACCTTAATATCTGACACCACAGTCCCTTTTTTTGAGTGAGACTGAACTGTAACAGAAGCTGGGGAAATGGGAACCTCGCTGAGCATAGCAGAAGTCAATCAGTTCAATTATTGGTACCATTAAGTTATTCCTGATTAAATATATACGTTTCTGTTTTAAATTTCAGTTGTAGTGCGATTTTCCCCCCCCCCTTCACCTGTTTGCAAATGACCTGTTGAAATATTTGAGCTATGTCATGTGAAAATATTGAAATTCTGCCAGATGTGCTCTTGTCCAAATCAGTGATGTGTATCAAAAAGAGAAGTAATCCAGATACCAACCTCTGGGGAATACCACTGCAAAATTCCCTCCAGTCTGATAAACAACTGCTCACTTCTACTTTCCAATTTTGTCCCTTAACCAATTGTGTCTCCTCTTTAATCTCACATGTTTTAACTTTGAATTGTGTCATACTTTATTTAAATATTAAAGAATTTGGTTAAATTAGCAAAACAGCTGGATTTCCCTTTAACAAATCCCTGCTGACTTTAGTATGCTAGTCTATATTTTTTTTTCCCTAATGACATTGATGGCCGGAGACCCCTTCTACTGATGCCATTGATGACATTCTAATGACTGGACTTAAAGTAAAATGGTGCATTCTGATATTATAATCCACACCTTCAACCCAAAAGAGTAAAACCAAGAAGGACACCATGCACAGCTTTTTATTTAACACCTTCAAACAAAATGAGAACGCATGGAGAGTCTGGGTTTCCCCAGTTTGCTAAACTGGGACCTAAGGTACATTCAGCCCGTTGAGTAGATGCTGGCTCTGGGAGCATTCCTGTTAACCCAGTTACTTCCCTGTGATGTATTCTCCTGCCATTCATCATTTATAGTGGCCAATTAACCTACCAGAACATCTTTGGGATGCAGTCATGGGGAGGATGTCTAAGCACCTGAGATCAGGAAAGAACCTGGGTCACAGACCACCCACCTTTTTCCACGTGCCAATTTATTATTTCTTCTCTTCTGGGTTTTTTAAATCTCTGAATACTCCCCCATCACTGATATTAGGTTAACTTGCCTATCATCATTGGTTTTTGCCCATGTTTTTGGAACTAAGGTGTAAGCCATTCTACTATTGTACTTGATCTTTGCCTCCTTGTTCAGTTTTTTAGATTTTGCGAATGTCTTAATTACTTATTAGTTTTCTATTGCATTAAGAGGGGCATGTATTTGTCTAATATTTCACTTTTACTTTGCTAGCTGACTGTACATGTTCTTTTTCCCCATCATGGGACTTTACTTAAACCACCATCCTGTTAAAGCCACTCATTGTTCAGCTCATTTTGTTTTACATTGTGTTTGACTGACCTTGCATGCATACAAATAATTCAAACCTTGAGAGTTTGCTTAGAAGGTTATATTTAAAAAAAAGCTTCCATTGATATAGTCCCTTTTATGACCTTGGGTTTCCAAGCCAATGAAACACATTAAATTCCTTTTTACATTTATAATGCAGTGACATGCCAGCTCTTTCGCAAACCGCAACCTCCAACAATGTATGATGTCCAGGTAGCAATCACGCCATTGTTCAAAAGCGTGCCATTGGAAGATGGGCCCTCCTGTGGTGAATTATTTCTCCAGGACCGGATTGGACAGTCAACATAGAATCTATGTCCACATTTCTAGAATGGGACTTGGAAAGAGAAAACTGCAGTGGCCCATCTCTGACCCTCTCTTCCCTTTGTGGATCTTTCTGTCTCCATCTCAGACTAGCCAATAACATCTTTTACAAACCCACAGATGCCCTCAGTTGCTTTGACTATACATTTTGTCGCATTGCTTCCTGGAAGGTCACCATTCCCGTTTCCCATTTTCCTCACCTGACCTTCCTGGTGCCTGCCCCTTTAATTCCCGCTCCTTGTCTGTCTGCGGCCTCCGCCATTTCCATGGTGAGGCCCAACATAAACTAGAAGAACAACATCTTCCGTCATGGCCCTTTGCAGTCTTGTGGAACGAACATTGAATTCTCCACTGTCAGGCAAACTGCTCTCTCATCATTTCCCATTGTCATGCTGATGTCCCTTTCTCACCCTGTTGCATTTGAATGCCTTGCTAATGGTCCGTCCTACTACTTCTTATCACGTGACTTGTCTGAATCTACCTCCATGCAATCTTTTGCCTTTTACCTCACTTCTTCCCCACCCCCACCCCCGCCATGCTTTATAAACTAAACCTTCCACTCTCAGTTCTGAGGAAGGCTTGCTGACCCAGAAAGTTGACTGGTTTCTCTTTCCACAGATGCTGCTTAACCGGTTAAGTCCTTCCAACATTTCTGTTTTTGTTTCAGATTCCAGTATCTGCATTTCTGTTCTCCAAGCATGCTTTTCCCTGCATGATCTATGTCTGCTCCATTATCTTGCATCAGCCAGACCTTTAGTAGAGTTTCTTTTGAAAGGAATGTCCTTTCAAAATCCTGAGCCATGAGATCATCCATTATTTTGAATACAGTCTTGGGGTGGGCAGGCAGACCACGTCGTGGATTCACAGGCCTGAGGTTTGAATCCAAGTGGAAGAAAATGAAGGGTTGTTTTGGCCACATTGTCATATAGACTTGTGTAATTGTTTATGTTATAGTTACGCTGGATACTAAGTGACAGACAAATATTAGTGATGTTATTCTGAAGTGATGCACACTGTTAAGTTTATAAATCTGGAAGAATATCTTTGGTGAGGAGAATGGCTCACAATTTCAGCGAGAATTTGGAGTAGTGAGCTAGTTGAGTTCTGGTGTTACAGATTAAAGCAGTTATCTTGATGTAATCTCTATCACTCCAGCAGTCCTCAGTAAAAAAAAAACCTCCTTGCTATCATCAGTCTCCTCAAAGCCCACTTCTGTTACAATTGTCACTCCACTATTCAATCTTTCACTCTCTGTAGCCAGCAGCTGATGCAAACTCTGCTCCAAATTTAATATCATGCATGGTGTCCCATTCAGCTATCAACCCTGAGCTTGCGTTGGGTCCTGGTGTGGAACCAGCTCTTAAAATTCTCAAAGTTATTTTCAAATCCCTGTTGTGCCTTTGTAACTTCCAGAAGCCACAAAGATCACTTGGATCTTTCCAATCCTTAATTTCTGGTCTCTTGTACATCCCTGATTTCTATTGTGCTCTCAGTACCTTCAGCAGCCTGAATTGTGGAATTGCCTCACTATCTAAGCAAACATTATCATCTCACTATCTCACTCACTAGTAAAGACATACGGGTAGGTTAATTTGTGTTTAAAATGGGCGGCACGGACTCGTTGGGCTGGAAGGGCCTGTTACCACGCTGTAAATAAAATTCTTCAAAAAATTTTTAAAAAATTTATATCTCTATCACTTCCTTC